>NC_142464.1:48257546-48560576 GCF_049115385.1 Moschus berezovskii | reverse complement strand
CTTATATGGACAAGGACTCCATATATAATGTTGAGAATGAATACAGAGCTATGGTACAATTTGATTTTTTTCTGGCATACTTAAAAACTGTTAATTGATGTCTGTATTAGTTTTCCTAGAGCATCTGGATTAAATAACTGTAAAGTGTGTGTGTTAGTCACTCAGTCGTGTCCCACTCTTTTTGACCCCACAAACTGAAGCCCACCAAGCTTCTCTGTCCATGGAATTCTCTAAGCAAGAATACTGATGTGGATTGCCATTCCCTTCTCCAGAGGATCTTCCTGACTCAGGGATGGAACCCTGGTCTCCTGCATCCCAGGCAGATTCTTTACTGATTGAGCTACAGGGAAGTCAACTATAGAGGAAATGGTTTTAACCAACCATAATTTTATCCTCTCATAGTTTAGGAGACCAGAAGTCTGAAATTAAGGCGTCAGCATGGGTGGTTTCTTCTGAAGGCTCTGAAGGAGATTGTTTCATGCCTGTTTCTGGTGGCTGACAGCAATCACTGGCTTTCCTTGGCTTATAGCTGCATCACTCCAGTTTCTGCCTCCATCTTTACATGGTTTCTTCTGAGATGTGTGTGTGTGTGCCCTTTCTCTTATAAAGCCACAAGGCATTCAATTTAAAGCCCACCCTAATTCAGTGTGACCTCATCTTAACTAATTACATCTGAGAAAACTCTGTTTCCAATAAACCTCATATTATGAGGTTCAGAGTGAGCATGAATTTCTGAGAGACCCTTCTCAACCTGGAACAATGTCCATGTAGAAACAGCTAGTTTGTGATATCAGAAATGTACAACTAAATCTCTCTGGTATGAGATCAGCTGAGAACAGAAAAATGGTTCTCAAATTTGGCTTCATATTGGAGTTACCTGATTTAGATAGTCTGGAGAGATCAGGCTGGGATAATTATTCTAAGCTATCCTCTTGATTCTTATAAGCAGCCAAGACCAAGTAATTGGTATTCAAAAGGTAGTAAACTTGAGCTTCATTTCATATCTTATTTTTATCCCAAGTGCCTAGTACAGGGTCTTACTTACAATATACTCAACAAACACTATTTGTTAGACTAATAAAGAAATAGTTCTGTAGAATAAATACATTGGTGAAAGTATCAAGATTGAATACAGAGGCCCAAAAGGATAGGAAAGTACTGTTTCACATTAGAAGCTATAATGGATTATATGTTATTTCTTCTACATTTGAGAAATTTTGCAGAGACAATTACTTCATTCGTCTCCTAACTTCCTTGAGATTAGTGAGTGTCACATATTATTACCCCTATTTTTCAGATGAAGAAATTGGATCTCCTAGTGCAGCTTTCTCTTCAACTGCATTATTATTTTTTAATACCACTGGGAATTTGATGGATGTCCTGTAAAAAAATGGAATTAGAGGCAATATTTCTGGTAGAAGAATGCAGGTCACCAAGTTTTCAGTACTATATTCATATATACTCATCAAGATAAGATGAGTTTTAAGAACCCTAACTGAAGGGGCATGGAAGGAAATAAAAATCACTCTACGAAGTGAAACAAATATCCTGTAGCTGAAGGTTACACAATTAGACACACTCAGTAAGTGAAGTAGTCTAGGTATTTATTGGAGCCGTTACGAGTACAGTAAGGAAATCAAAGTGTCAGATCCAGAAGACAAACAGATGGACATGTGCTTACATCCAGGTACTGCCACTTATAAGCTGCATGCATCTGTCTGTGCTTAATTTCCTCACCTGTGATTTGTCTATCATAATATTATCTGCCACATGGAATTCTTGTAAAGGTTGAATGATACAATGCTTTTAAGGTACTTGGCACGCAGAAAGGTCTTGTTAGTGTCATTGTTAGAAGCCTAAATTCTAGGTATTATTTATCTCTATTGTTTCTTAGGGCAAAATCATATTCAAGTATAATTTAGCGAAATTTTGTTTTATTTTTTAATTCTTTATTCATATTTACCTTCCTCAAAGTTTAATGAGAGCAGAAACTAGGTTTCTGTTTGCCACTTCTTAGTAGGTATGCAATGAATATTTTTAGAATGAAGCTTAAGTTAGATTACCTCACTCTTTTGCTGAAAATCTTTCACTTTCTGCCTAAGTGAAAGCCAAAGTTCTTATAACAGACTATGAGACTCTATAGGATTTTATACTAAAAGGAGCTGAGTAGAATGAATAAAGGGAAACAGTTTTGTTGTTTTTTTAATTTTTTCAAGCATGTTATTAAAGGGGAGCAGTCGGGTAACTGGCCAATTATAAAATGAACAGGGTAGCCTGCATTATACTAAAATGAATATGACTGGGGTAGTGGAGGGGCAGAAAGACTCAATATATAATAAACACTCTGATTACCAAGAAAGTGAACTTTATAATATCAAATCTTGTTAAAACTTGATTTATAAATTACATTTCTGGTTTCTTGTCATCAGAAGCCTCAACCTTACTCAGTTATAAGTAGCTTTCTAATTTCAAATACATGATTGACTAATTCCAAAGGAAAATTTAAAATTATAAAATAGGTAATGATTAAATCACATAAAACAATATATATTTTTAAATGAGTTATATATATATTTTTAAATGGGGTATATTTAAAAATGGGTTATTTGTATTTTGGAGGAATACTGCAGTTGGGTTTAGGTTTCATTCATATTTATAATACAATTATTATTAAAAGGGCAATATGCAAGATAGAGATTTGGCGGATGCTTTAATTGCTGCTATATTAAAAAAAAGATACTGCTATCTATTTTGAAATACTCCTTTTTGAGTTGGGTGCTAAGCCTTAAACATATTTCAGAAGGAGAACATTTATCTTGCCAGGAGCTATGTATATGTAACCTCACTTGAACCTCCAAACACCCCAGGACATAGCAAAGGCTGAATTATTATCATTCCTGTGATACAGCTGAGATCAAAGAGGCTTGGTGAGCTTAAATTACTTTCCCAAAATCTTGTGAACAAAAAGTGGCAGAAACTTTTTCAAACCAGTACTGACTGACTCCAAAGCTATAAGTCTTTCCACTACAAATGTTACCCAAGTTACTTACATTTTTATATTGCATTTTTTTTATGTTGCTATATTACTTACATTGTTGTGTTGCATAAGATGAGATCTACCCCCTTACATTTTTGAGTGCACAACAGTGTCTGCTTAACTAGAAGTGCTATGTTGTATTGCATACAACAGATCTCCAGACCTAACTCATCGCATGTAACTGAACTTTATACAGGAGAACACTGTATCCCCTCCCCCAGATCCTGGCAAGCCCCATTCTAGTCTCTGGGTCTATGAATCTGACTGTTCTGGAGGCTTCCTCTCAGTAGAATTCCATGTTCTGTGACTGGCTCATTTCAGTTAGCTTATGCCTTCTAGGTTCATCTGTGTTCTCACATATGGCAGGATTTCCTTTGTTTTGTTAAAGCTGAATAATATTCCATCCTATGCAAATACGGATATTTTCACCCTTATTTCATCTTGACTACTGATTACAGCTATTTTTAAATACCATTTTAAAAATGAAGTTTCACAGTTTACATTGCTGATAGTTGAATGGAGTCAATGACTGCACATTACTCTGTGGGAATGGAACTTACCAGTTGCTAATACAGCATGACTAGATCATTTGCCATCCAAACCAGAACATTTTGAACACAAAAAGGGAGTGCTAACAAACTGAATGTTGGGACAACACATAAACTGGCACGGTCCTGGACCAACAGGAGACCTTGTCACCATACCTATAGGGAGCTCCAAACAATTTCCCAACCCCACACAAAAGGTATCACCTTATAAGCAGTTTGGGCAATCTGTGCAGAGGAGCAAAGGAAAATTAGACTTCAATGATGAATATTTTCTTTATTTGCTTTTTTTTTAATTGGAGGAAAATTGCTTTACAATGTTGTTGTCAATGATGAATCTTAACGGATCCCAAAGAAAGTGGATACCTTTGCCAAGTTGTTCTTTTCTGTTAACATGCTCTTGTGAGCTTTGCCAATAGAGCAGGGCAGAAATGTGGATGAACAGGAGCACTCAGCACTGGTTTGGGAAGCACTGTAGCTTTGGACAGTCTAGTTGTTTACTGACATTCACCTAGCAGTAGTTTACAATGATTATCCCATACCTACGCTGACCAAGGCTCTCTCTCTAAATGTTTCATGAGGTATGCAGTCAACACAAAGGTAAAGAAAATCAAAAGGGACCCTGTCTTGTTAGAGAGAGAGGCTGAGACAGAGGCAGTGAGACAGAGAGCGGAGAAAGACAGGGAGATGAGAGACACAAACAGACACAAAGAAGGGCAGAGACAGATAGACGTGGAGCCAGAGAAACACAGAGACGGCGCGGGAGAGGACACAGAGGTAAGGAAGCGGGACAGACTGAAGCAAGTGAGAGGAGCAGGAAAGACAGAGAGGCTGACACACCAGCATCGTTTACAAGAAACAGGTGTCCTCAACTGGCAGCTCTCAGGAGACTCAAATTTATTCTATTTGCATTTAGAGCCTGTAGATTATTTCCAGCAAATTCAAGCACTTTCTGGCTCCCTCCTTCTAGATTAACTAATAAAGAGGCAACTTGATTTACAATCAGACAAAACAAAATAGGAAGGTCAGTGTGATAGCTCCAACATTCATAGCTGCAAAACTAAATGTAGGCATTTCCCCTTGATTTTTGGCCACTAACTCTGCTGGTGCCCTTCTTAAAAATGAGTCATTATGACTGGGGGTTGACTGTAGCATCCAGTAACAATTGATGTGGTTGGATAGCAATTTTCAGCAAGAATTATCATCAGAGTACATACTCCAAATTATCTGGAGTCTTGTTTCTTAAGGAATAAATTTGAAAAGGTAAAATGAACTCTGTGTGTGCATGAGTGTGTCTGTGTTTTTATCAGCCCTGTGTGTGTGTGTGTGTGTGTGTGTGTGTGTGCTCAGTTGCTTAGTTGTGTCTAACTCTTCAAGACCCCATGGACTGTAGCCCACCAGGCTCATCTGTCCACTGCATTTCCCAGGGAAAAATACTGGAGTGGGTTGCCATTTCCTTCTCCAGGGGATTGTCCCAAACAAGGGATCAAACCTGTGTCTCTTACATCTCCTGCCTTGGCAGGCAGATTCTTTACCATGTGCTACCTGGGAAGCCCCAGCTCTAAGCCCGTTTTAAAAATTCGCATGCTGGTGGTAAGTTCCTATTTGCAGTCACTTTAGCACCAAGTCACTGCTCACAGGGCAGCTTGTCACAGACTCAAAGGAGATCCAGACAGGATCACAGGGCCACTGCAATGCCTACTGATTTTGTCATAGTTATTGATTCATGGAAGACACCATGTCTGTGGAAACATTATTAGCCATTTTTCTCCAACAGACAGCCACAGGTTTAGGATCTAAGAAGAAAAACATTGGTCATAATTCAGAAGCACAATATGGAAGCTTAAACAGTGATGTGAATTATGGAGCAGAAGCCTTTATTCCCATGCAAAGCCACAGGAAATATCCGTTCTTACTATCAGCTCTCCTAGATAAAGGAGAACGATAAGGGTAATTTTCATTATGGTGAAACTACCACTTCTATTACCATCATTATTACTTGTTGAATTGATAATTCATGGCCCATCACTCACCGGGAAGCCTGTCGTTTACATGTAATTGCATTTTTTTGTGTAACTGGAAAGCAGTCTGTGAAAATGACCACTTGTTTACACACTGTTGAGATGAGGAGGGGTCAGAAATATGGAACAACAGAGATAATGGTGGTGTTCTTAGTAGTGTCAGCCTTTGTAAGATGAAACCTTTCCTATTGATAAACATGAATGAATTTTAATTGTTTGTTAGGTAGGTAGAATAGGGAAAAGGAGTCCAAAATGGCAGTGGCTAAAAGACAAGGAAGGGAAAAGTCCGTGATAACAGAACAGAGGTAGGTCAAAAGAAGGTCCGAGGACCAGAGTGAGTACTGCAGGTAGAACAGCACTCCTGACTAAGCCCAATTTGCAAAGGGCAGGCCCAGGGGGAAGAAAAAGACATATAAAAAGAGGAGCCAAAGGGCTCTCTCTCTCTCTCCCGCACGCTGGGGCGCTCTTCTCTTCGCGTCTTTGGATCGACGTGCCCTCACGCCTTGGAGATGGATTTTCCTGCTATCTTCTAACTAAAATAGAGCTGTAACACTGATTTGTCTAAGAGCTATAACACTGATTTGTCTGAGAGCTATAACATGGTCTGTCCAAGACCCGAGAGCTGTGACATGCCAAGGGGGCTTTAATGTCCGGCACTCCAAATCTTTGTCGTGATGAGACAAAAATCAAGGAGCATACACTCGCGTGACAAGTTATATCACAATTTAAAGTAACCTACTTACTTGCACACTTACTTCTTATTCTCTTTTCTATATTATCTTGTTTCCTGATTTCTGAAGTAATAGTACCCTATTACATTGATTTAACTTCTAGTTTCAGGGATAAGGGAGTTGGCTTAATTTTGATTTGTAAGGCAATACATTTATGATAGATTATTGGATTCAGCAGTTTATGTAGCCAATTAATTTAAGGTATTAACCTGTCCATTGTGTCAAAAAATATTGAGTAGATTAAGAAATGAGTAAGATGAATCACTAATATATATGTTAGTGCCTAACATGTGCTGGTTGCTAATAATCAAAATAGGATAAGAAACTTTCTCAGCTCATTAGGTATTTTTGCTGATATGTAACTCCAGTGAAATCTCCCTGGCCACCACACTGAAAATTATGTCTTTCCCATTCCACCTCCCAACCTGTTCACCAATAGGTATCAGTCCTATTTAGTTTTTGCTACTTTTTTTTTTTTTCTTAACACTGATTTTATTTTATTTTTTTTTAATTTTTGTTTATTACTTTTTATTACTTTTTCTTCCCTGACTATAAGATCAGTTAAAGTGAGAAGTACTCCTAGTACCTGGGATAGTACAAAGCACACTGAAGACATTCAATAAATTTTTTTGAATAATGTGTTAATCAGTGAACAGAGTCCTCCCCTCAGAGAGTTAAGGCTTAATAAAAGAAACTGAATTATCCATCACGGGATATAATAGAAGTTACCATCAGTGTAGATGGTTAGACCCTAGAGAGCAGGGATTTTTTTTCTTGTACGACCACTGTGCATCCACAATTCTACAACAAACATTATTTACAACATATGCATTATTGTAAGTGCTTTTTAAATAAATGAGTAAATAAATATTTATGTGATCCAGTTAATCTATCCAAGAGTGTTTGCTT
The DNA here is from genome assembly GCF_049115385.1 of Moschus berezovskii. Taxonomy (NCBI): domain Eukaryota; kingdom Metazoa; phylum Chordata; class Mammalia; order Artiodactyla; family Moschidae; genus Moschus; species Moschus berezovskii. The sequence continues at coordinate 48,553,333 of NC_142464.1, read as the reverse complement.
TCTATGGGGGTAAAATGCCATCCGTATTAAGGCACTTTGCTTGTTGACCTACCTTCACCAATTAATCTCTTTCTAGTGTTATTGGGAATGCACTCAGTAGCATCCTTAGTAGATTGCCTTCACACACAGATGTCCAATTGGTGAAGAGGACACTGCTTCCATACTGAGAGGAAGCCTATCATGCAGATTCTAAATGAATCTGCCAGTTACAGACATGCCACCAATGTGCACATTTTGAGACCATCGTGTAAAATAAAGAGTCTAATTTCATGCTTTCATTAGATATTGATTGAGTACTTTATATATTAGGCACTGTGGAAAGTAATGAGCATACAATCATGAATAAGAAAGATTTAGTTTCTGGTTTCATGATATGGTAGAATGTTAAATCTACTCTCCTATATAGTCTCTTGGTTTCTCTATTCTGTCCCTGACTACTTTGGGGTTAATCAAATACTTTTGATGTTACATTTTAATTCTTCAACTAGAAATTTAACTGCACCTCCTTTTATTATTTTCATTTGTTTTCCTGGCATCTAGAGATTATAATATGTCTCCTTCACTTATTCAGATTACTTAGAGTTAATATTGTCCCACTTTGTGTAAAATGTACAACAGTAAAATTTCATTTATTTTCCCCCATACGTTATGCTATTATTGTCAGAAATGTAATATCAACAAACGTAATAAACCCCACAATATTTTTGGTTGTTTTTAACAAAGGAAATAGGAAAATGAGATAGTATTTTATATTTATCCACATACTTTCAGTTTCCAGTGTTCTTCATTTCTACGTGTAGCTCTAAGTTCCTGTATCATTTCTTTTCAGCCTGAAGAAATTCCTTCAGTATTTCTTTAAGGCAGATCTGGTATCTATGATTTCTCTTAGCTTTAGTTTATCTGAAAATACCTTTATTTCATCTTCATTCTAAAAAAATCTATTTTCACAGAATATAGAATTCTAGGTTGAAAAGCTTTTTTTTCTCTCCAGCACGTAATTCCATTGTTTTCTGTCATCTATTGTTTCTGATTAAAAACCATTATCATATTATTTTACCACTAGATGTAAGGCATGTCCTTTTAGTCTGCTTTTTCTTGAAATTTTTTTCTAACTTTTTTCAACAATTTGACTATGACATACCTATATGTGATTCATCTTGTATTTTTCTTTATTGAAGTTCAAGGTTCTTGGATATGTGCATTGATGTTTGCAAGCAAATTTGGAATGTTTTAACCATTTATTTTTCTATTTTTTTCTCTCCTGTCTCACTTGGTTCTCTAATTACATTTATGTTAGATTATTTGATATTGTCTCATCTGTTTACCTTTTAATCCCTTTTCCTCTCTGTTATTCAGATTGGATGATTTGTCTTTTTTCACCTCCATTCAAGCTCTCAACTCTTTCCTTAGGAGTCCCCAATCTGCTATTCAGTTCAGTTCAGTCGCTCAGTCGTGTCCGACTCTTTGCGACCCCATGAATCACAGCACGCCAGGCCTCCCTGTCCATCACCGACTCCCGGAGTTCACTCAAACTCATGTCCATCGAGTTGGTGATGCCATCCAGCTATCTCATTCTCTGTCATCCCCGTCTCCTCCCGCCCCCAATCCCTCCCAGCATCAGAGTCTTTTATAGTGAGTCAACTCATCGCATGAGGTGGCCAAAGTATTGGAGTTTCAGCTTTAGCATCAGTCCTTCCAATAAACACCCAGGATTGATCTCCTTTAGAATGGACTGGTTGGATCTCCTTGCAGTCCAAGGGACTCTCAAGAGTCTTCTCCAGCACCACAGTTCAAAAGCATCAATTCTTTGGCAATCAGCTTTCTTCACAGTCCAACTCTCACATCCATACATGACTACTGGAAAAACCATAGCCTTGACTAGACGGACCTTTGTTGGCAAAGTAATGTCTCTGCTTTTTAACACACTATCCAGGTTGGTCATAACCTTCCTTCCAAGGTGTAAGCATCTTTTAATTTCATGGCTGCAATCAGCATCCGCAGTGATTTTGGAGCCCAAGAAATTAAAGTCTGACACTGTTCCCACTGTTTAAGCCCATCTAAAAAAATTTTTTTTCTTTTTAGATATTTTGCTTTTCTCATCTAAAATTTCCATTTGATTCCTTTTGTGGTTTAATTTCTCTGCTGAAATGTTTCACTCGTTTACTTCCTATGGCTATTTTTTCCTTGAAATTCCAACATCTGTGTCATCCTAGGGTCTGTTTCTATTGACTGCTTTTTAAAAATTCTTGAGTATGGGTCACAGTTTTCTAGTCCTTCACATGTCTGCTAATGTTTGGTAGCACAGATGGATTTTGTTATAGTACACCGTAGGGAGTTTACATTGTGTTATCTTCCTTCAAAATGTTTTGAGTAATGTTCTGGAAGGCATTCCACAGTTATTAGCACTTCTGGTCTTGCCAACTACAATTCTATTATATTAAATGTTAGGATAGGTCCATTTTTATTTCATAATTAGTTACAGGATGTGGCTCTTACTCTGGGTGATGACCCTTACTCTAAAAGCATAGTCCATTTGAGTTCTCAAGTGCATGCCAGATGTGTTCAGTGCAACAGTGCAATTTCTTTCTGTCCTTTCTCACTCTTTTTTTCTTCTTATTTATGTATTTATCTTTTTTGGCCTTGGCAAGAACTCCAGTATCTCATAGTACTGAATGATTTCTGATACCTCTGTTCAATTCTCAGTCTTACAACAGCTTACTTGCTGAGTTTTATGAAGTATGTCCCTGATCATGCATCACCCAGGCCTTGGTCAATGACTGTATTAGTCAGGGTTTTCCAGAGAAGCAGAACCAACAGGATATATAGAGGTAAACAGAAAGATACTTATGAAAGATTGGCTCATACAATCAAAAAGGCTGCAAAGTCCCACAATCTACCATCTGCAACCTAGAGGCCCAGGAAACCTGATGATAGTTTCAGCCCAAACTTGGGAACCAGGGTCATGATGTAAGTCACAGTCAGAGTCCAAAAACCTGAGAACCAGTAGCTCCAATGTCTGAAGGTGGGAGAGAGGGATGTCTGAACTCAGTTAGAGAACAAATCCACCTTCCTCTACATTTTTGTTCTATTCAAGCCCCTTAACCTCTTGGATGATGTCCACCAGCACTAATGAAAGTATTCTTTTTTATTCAATCTACCAGTTAAATAACTAACTTCTTCTAGAAGCATCCTCACAGACAGACATACACAGCGATGATATTTCACCAGCTATCTGGATAACTTTTAGCCCAGTTACATTGACACATACAATGAAACATCACAGTGGCCATGTTTAATTCTTACATGGGTCCTTTCCTCCGACACACATAACAGTTCTCTCTTCTCCAGCACCATGCTCTGCAAATTCTACCTCAGTACACTGAGCTTGTGCCTTATCTTTCTGAAGTTTGGAAGGAACCTGCCCCAGGCAGAGGGAGCTGAGCATTCATGGAGCTCATCTCAGGGGTTTCTTCCCTCTTCAGTACCATAGTTCTGCATTGCTTATTGTTCAGTGCTTGAGAACAGTTGTCTCATGTACAGACATACCTCGTTTTATTGTGCTTAGCTTCACTGTGCTTCATAGATACTGCATTTTTTAGCAAATTGAAGATTTGTGGCAACCTTGTATTGTATTGTTCTTCAGTTCAGTTCAGTTCAGTCGCTCAGTCATGTCTGACTCTTTGTACAATGTTTTTTAGACATAATGCTTTGGCAAACTTAATAAACTACAGTATAGTATAAATGTAAGTTCTACATGCACTGGGAGACCTAAAATTTACTTGACTCATTTTATTGCTGTATTCACTTTATTGCAGCAATCTGGAACAGAACCTGCAATATCTCTGAGGTATGCTTGTCCAGCTATATGTTTATGGTGAGACAATACTTCCAGTAAGTATTTATTCTCTAAAGACTGGAAGTAGAAATCTTCAATCTTAAATTGTAGTAGGGAAGACATGTCGAAAACATAATTGCATCATCAATTGTTTTAATTATATTTGTGATAATCCTATGAAGGAGAAATATAGGAAACTATAGGAGCTTATGATAAAACTGTTCATAATCTAGTTTGGTCTGTCAGATAAAGTTTTCCTTAGGAAGTGATTATTGAAATGAAATCTCAAATATGGCAAAAGAGAAAGCCACAATAAGGTAAAACAAAATTTCAGAAAAAGATAGTAGCATGTAGAAAGGACTAGGGTATATGCTCAAAGGACTGAGAAAAATTAATATCTAACATGGGCTGGAAGAAGCACAAGCTGGAATCAAGATTGCCGGGAGAAATATCAATAACCTCAGATATGCAGATGACACCACCCTTATGGCAGAGAGTGAAGAGGAACTCAAAAGTCTCTTGATGAAAGTGAAAGAGGAGAGTGAAAAGGTTGGTTTGAAGCTCAACATTCAGAAAACAAAGATCATGGCATCTGGTCCCATCACTTCATGGGAAATAGATGGGGAAACAGTGGAAACAGTGTCAGACTTTATTTTGGGGGCTCCAAAATCACTGCGGATGCTGATTGCAGCCATGAAATGAACAGACGCTTACTCCTTGGAAGGAAAGTTATGATCAACTTAGATAGCATATTAAAAAGCAGAGACATTACTTTGCCAACAAAGGTCCTCTAGTCAAGGCTATGGTTTTTCCAGTGGTCATGTATGGATGTGAGAGTTGGACTGTGAATAAAGCTGATCACCGAAGAATTGATGCTTTTGAACTGTGGTGTTGGAGAAGACTCTTGAGAGTCCCTTGGACTGCAAGGAGATCCAACCAGTCCATTCTAAAGGAGATCAGTCCTGGGTGTTCATTGGAGGGACTGATGCTAAAGCTGAAACTCCAATACTTTGGCCACCTCATGCGACGAGTTGACTCACTGGAAAAGACTCTGATGCTGGGAAAGATTGGGGGCAGGAGGAGAAGGGGACGACAGAGAGTGAGATGGCTGGATGGCATCACTGACTCGATGGACATGAGTTTGAGTGAGCTCCAGGATTTGGTGATGGACAGGGAGGCCTGACGTGCTGTGATTCATGGGGTCGCAAAGAGTCAAACATGACTGAGCGACTGAACTGAACATTAACTGAAAGTATTATGAACAGTCACTATACTAAGTGCTTTATCTATTATCTCATTAGATTCTGATAATAGTACAAGGTAGATACTAGTACTAATCCATTTTATTGATGAGGAAACTGAGATTCAGATTAAATAAAGTTACCCAAAACCATGGTGCCAGGATCTACCTAGGCTGTTTTACTACCATGCTTGAACAATCAGACATTCTAAGAGGAAAAGTGCAGAGTGATCTGATACCGAAAAGGCGAGACTGGAAGGGAGAGACAAGAGCCAAAGTGAGAAAGAGAGCCTGAGGATTCCATGATATTCAGGTCCTACCTGCAGGAAGCCAAAGCTCTCACTGAGGAGAAAACACAATAAGAATAACGTAGTCACCATATGCAATTTACATGTAAATCTATTCCTAAAATGGACTTTAAAACTATGTTTTGACAACCAAGATCTTTTTAGTGTAAAGCCTTTTCCTTTGTAAAGAAAAGACAATGACACTGAGAAGTTTAATAACTTGCCCAAGGTCACTTGGCTTGAAATAATAAAACAGGGACTAGAAACTAAGACTTCCAACTACTGATTGAAAACAAAAACCTGTATACTTTGTAGTCCCATGTCTGGGTTCAAAAGATGCTCCAGGCAAGAACATCATTAACTATTAATTTGGGGATGGGGCTGAAGGCAGGGAGATCAACATTAGTACTTAAGTACTTGAGAAGCATAAAAGTCCCTTCTCCACACCCAAGCCTGAGGGTCTAGGAACCTGTCAAAGAGAGAGTTTGGCAGATACCAGAATTTAAAGGAAAAGGAGGAAACTGAGCAACCAGCAAATACTTCTTAAGTGTCTGCTATGTGCCAGTTTCAGGCATGATTGTAGAGTTTGCCTTGTTGTTCAGTTGCGAAGTCCTGCCTGCCTCTTTGTGACTCCACTGACCTGCAACACACCAGGCTCCCCTGTCCTTCACTATCTCCAGGAGCTTGCTCAAACTCATGCCCATCGAGTCAGTGATGCCATCCAACCATCTCATCCTCTCTCGCCCCCTTCTTGTCTTGCCCTCAATCTTCCCCAGCATCAGGATCTTTTCCAGTGAATTGACTCTTCACATCAGGTGGACAAAGCATTCTTGCCTTGAGAAACTTATGAACAGTATGAAAAGTTTGGCTAGATATCAAGAAGTCCAATCTGAAACACAGAAGCTGGGTAAGAGGTAACAATAGTCTCTCTCTTACTGCCGAAGGTTAGCAGAACCTTTACTCTCTAACTCCTTGACAGGAGAGGGTCTCTGCAAGAGGGGGTGATGCCCAGAGCAATGGGGCTGTGTGTGAACCAGGGACAACAGAGAAGATAGAGCAGAGGAGGGAGGGGGTTCTTCTCTCTGGAAGGCTGCAAACTGACAGGAAAATTTTATCAAGATGAGTGTGTTTGAACAGTTTTCAAGTTTGCAAGAGCAGGTGTTGTTCAGTCGCTCAGTCATGTTTGACTCTTTGTGACCCCATGGACTGCAGCACACCAGGCTTCCCTGTCCTTCACCAACTGCTGGAGCTTGTTCAAACTCATGTCCATTGAATTGGTGATGGCATCCAACCATCTTGTCCTTGGTAGAAGTTGGTAATTGTTGAAGGACCCACCTGACTATACACCCAGTGGCATGAAGGTTTGAAAGGACACCAGTGGAAGACGCACAATGTCCTGCTTGAAAAGCTAAAGCAAAATCATCATGTCCCAGACAGGTTTACAAAGAGAGTATACTTAGATAGATGTGTCCCTTTAGAAATGTAGTACGAAGAAGCTAACCAGAGTCTGCAGTATGTAAATCAGATTGATTTTATAAGTTTAAAAGCTTCCTTAGATGCTAATCTAGGAAATGAAATTGGGTCTTCTCTTGGTATGGAAAGTGAATCTGTTCACTCATTTGTCAGACATTTATTGATCTCTTACTATGTGCCAGACTCTCAACCAGCACTTGGCATTATCAATTAAGCAAGATGTTTCACACCATGTAAGGATCAAGGGCAGAGGAGGGACCTGGTGTGGGAACATGCAGGAAGGGTGGTGTGGCCAATGGCTAATGGTCAGGCAGCAGGGAGGATGATGAACAATGCTGTCAGAGTCAGGAAGGGCCAGGTTGTGCAGGGATTGGGGTCCGTGGTGGAAAGTGGATTTTTTTGAAAGACAGCGTGAAAGTTTTAGGGGTTTTTTAAGTAGGGAAATGATCCAATATGATCTATTTCATCTACTGTCATCTCGACACAAGATCTATCATATCTATCAGGCTTTTTAGCCAATGGGCTCCAAAGGTAGGATGAATAGCTCCAAAGGGAGATAGAACAGTAGCCTTGCACTCAGGACTTTCTATAACACCAAGACGGGAATTAGAAAGTAGAAAAGCAACAAGGGGTCCATTTGCCAAGTTAATATTTTAAGGGTGGTCTAACCTTGATTTAAGTTGGTCCTTTTGCTCTTGCTTTGTATTCTACACTTTCCAAACTGATTTGGGGTGGTAATCTATATAGTGACGTGAAGATTCAGGCTTCTGGTCACTCAGAATGGGCAAGTTGATGCTGAGCTGGACAGATATGGCTCCTGGCACCAGCAGGTTTTCAAGCACTTGCTAACTGGCCCACTGGGTCACGACTGATTTTCCTTGAGTCCTCACTAACTACTTAACGTCACAGATACTGCTCCATCTACTCCTGGGTTAACATTTTGTGAATACTCCATGTGTCTTTTAGAATCACTCTGCTTGAATAAGCCCCATCCATTAATGTCCACATGTGAAAATGTGAAGAATGTCCCTTCTCTGGGCACATCAGTTTATGCTAATAAAGCTGCATATCAAGGACATCAATTTTCTCACTTTCAGGGAAGGCAAAGGTACTAACAGGTGATTGCGGTGTGAATGATTTATGCAGAGCACCCACTCCCCTGGAAGCAAAGACGGGAGTGTTGAGTGCAGAAAATGTCACGTGGGCCCTTAACACTACTTTGAATGTTGAAATTTCAATCCACTCTTTTAGTGATATTTGCTGTATTCCCAATTTAAGACCTCCAAAAGTCAGCAAATCTTATTTTTGCTACTCAAAAGAGTTATTTGCATGATTCTTTGCTAACGGGGTAATCATGATCTAATGTAACATGAAATAAACCTAAAAGGGAACACCAGGATTTAGTTAGTTTTGTTTTGTTTTGTTTCCTTCTGGGGTCCCAACCCTCTGCCTGTGATTGCCTGAGCAAATATGGCTGCACCCAGATCCTGCCTGCCATGGCATCTGCTGACACACGGAGCAGCATGGCCCAGGTTTCTCTCTGCAGCTGGCATTAACAAAACCCATCCGGTATCTTCTAGGTTTCCTCTACACTCAGAACAGCACCAAGCGCAGCATTAAAGAGCGGCTCATGAAGCTCTTGCCCTGCTCAGCTGCCAAAACGTCGTCTCCTGCTGTTCAAAGCAAGTTTGTTTGTTTGTTTTTCTCCCCCAAAGTCTGTTTTGTTTGTTTAGGTCTGAATGCATTGCAGTTCTCTGCTTCTAAAGAGAATCAATCAATATATTGTATTCCGCAAAACCAACTCCATTGATGTACTCCTGTTTACCTAAATACCCAGGGGAATGTCTGTGCAATTACAAACCACTTCCCATTTGGCAGACTGACAGCACAGTGTTAATGACGAGAGCCTGGGCTTCAAAACATTTGAAAATTTATGCTTGATCTGAGGTGTAGGGACTTGGCTCAGATAACTCTTGGGATTCCCATTGCTTAAACTGTTAGTGGAACAGCTGTACATTTTAAACTGCATTGCTTGTCAGTTTTCTGATTCACCATACATGGATTTGTTGTGTTGTACTGCAAACATAAAAAATGATACTAGGTCTGAAAAGACACTATAAAGTGGAAAATGATTACACAAACGTGACTTTTCTCTGCCCACTCTTTCCCAGTATCGTAGAAAAACAAAACCACCTCAAACATATACATATACATTTATTAACCTATAGTGGAGTTACATCCTGATAAAACCAGTGGGGTAAGTTGAAAATATTTTAAGTCTAAAATGCATTCAATACCCCCAACCTATTGAACATTGTATCTGAGCCTAGCCTACCTCAGATGTGCTCAGAACACTTCCATTAGTTGGGCAAAACCATCCAACACAAAGATTATTTTATAATAAAGTGTTGACTATCTCATGTGATTTATTAAATACAGTGCTGAAAGTGAAAAACAAAATGGTTGTCTGGGTGCAGAATAGTAAGTGTATCAACTGATTACCCTCATGAGCTCATAGCTGACTGTGGACTATGGGTTTCTACCAGTCGCTGCGGCTGCCCCACATCACGAGAAAGGATCTACCAGATGGCATATTGCCAGCCAGGGAAAAGATCAAAATTAAAAGTACAGTTTCTACTGACTGTATTTCATTTTTGCATCATTGGTGAAGTTGAAAAATTGTAAGTCAAACCAGTCAAACCATTATAAGTCTTGGGCCATTTGTATACACACACACACACACACACACACATATACCTACACACACAAACATATGTGTGTGTACATACATAATACATATATATGTGTATATGAAAGTGAAAGTGAAGTTGGTAAGTCGTGTCCGACTCTTTGCAACACTATGGACTGTAGCCCCCCAGGCTTCTCCGTCCATGGGGTTATCCAGGCAATAATACTGGAGTGGGTTGCCATTTCCCTCTCCAGGCAATCTTCCTGACCCAGGGATCCAACTGAGAGCTCTCACATTGCAGGCAGACTCTTTGCCATCTGAGACACCAGGGAATCCCATATGTGTATATACATATACATATAAATATGCATGTTCTGATATTTATAGATCAGTCAATAAAGTTGGAAACTCAGGCAAATTTGATGCTATCTTGAAGCAGAATTCTCTTTTCAAGAAAACTCAGTTTTTGCTTCAAGCCTTTCAACTGATTGGGTGAAGACCACTCACATTTCCAGGGCAATATCTTCACCAGGTCTCCAAAATACCTTCAGAGCAACACTTAGATTAATGTTTGATTGCATAACTGGTGTTATTGCTAGACAAGTTGACCATCAGACTAATCCTCTCTCCATCCTCTTTTTCCTCCAATTTTGTGGTATTCTTAAGGAGTAAAATATAGAGGATATGTAAAGGGATACCCTCTATTTATTTCATAAATATGCCACCAGTTATTTATAATGAACCTTTACAAGGATTCTATGTTTATAGTCTTTCATACACAGTTTTTTCAAGCACAAAACAAATGTTAGAATCAGATAGAGAAGGTGGCGTTCTTTGCCAGTGAGGAAACAAAACATTAAGAAGCTAGATGGGATACTCCTGGTGGAGGACTATAACCCATAACTTCACTATTCTCTTTTCTGTAGGAACTAATGAACTCAGTTCTTATTGTTCAGTCGCTAAGTCGTGTCTGTCTCTTTGCAACCACACAGGCTGAAGCATGCCGGGCTTCCCTGTCCTTCACTATCTCAGTGAATAGTGAACTTAGTGAGTGATTTAAAAATGTGAATGCTGTCAAAGTCCACTATTTTCAACAACACAAATAAAGAAAATATGGAAAGTACCTCAAACAACCCAAAATGTTCAGTCAAACTTCCCAGAGTAGAATAGTAATTTATTTCAGTGGCACTGACCCAAGTTAATATGTCATAATAAAAAAATTTTATTAATTCATTTATTCACTCAGTATATATTTATTATATGTCACTTCCTGTGCTGCGAGTTAGAGCAGTAAATACAACAACCTTTAAAAAAGCACTTTCCTACTAGAATCTTCTGTGGGGAAAGTGAGCAGGATGAAATTATTTTTATCAATAATAATCCTGTGTACAAAAACTGTATAGTTAAGATACATTGCTTTGATATTTTTCCTTCATTGTGTATACACACACACCATCTCACAAACAAAACATTATATGCCATCAGCAACCTGGAAGGCCACAATTCAGAATGATGACAAAACCTCAATTCTACATGATATTGAAGCTGTGGACATTTTTATTGCTACTATTTGTCTGTGAATGTTGGTTATTAGAGCCATTGTTTTTCCCCTTGGAAGCTGAAATAAAAATTGCCAATTTATCAGATATTTACCAAAAACATAGTCATCTGTACAAAGTAGACAAATAAAATGAAATTTTCCAATGGATGTCTCTATTCACCTGAAGTGAAGTGAAGTGAAAGTCGCTCAGTTCAATTCAATCGCTCAGTCGTGTCTGACTCTTTGCGACCCCATGAATCACAGCACGCCAGGCCTCCCTGTCCATCACCAACTCCTGGAGTTCACTCAAACTCATGTCCATCGAGCCGGTGATGCCATCCAGCCATCTCATGAAAGTCGCTCAGTTGTGTCCAACTCTATGCGACCCTATGGACAATACAGTCCATGGAATTCTCCAGGCCAAAATACTGGAGGGGGTAGCTTATCCCTTCTCCAGGAGATCTTCCCAACCCAGGAATCGAACCAGAGTCTCCTGCATTGCAGGCAGCTTCTTTAGGGAAGAACAAAATCACCCTGCCCCATTATCACTCTTCCTGAACCAGTATTGCAGAAAGCCACATCCCTAAATAAGTGATCACAGAGGATGCAATGCAATTTTCAACTAAGTGTGAGGGAAAAGGACATTTGTTAAAAAGAAAAAAATAAGACATTAAAAAAATCAGCAGCCTGACTTAAAAGTTGATATTTTTATAAAAATGGGATGTCATAAAACTGGCTTTTATTGAACCCATATGAGATATGGCCTGTGATTTGTTGATTCACGAAAGTCTGCAGATTTAAAACTCCCTCCCTCACCAGTCACCACCTTCCCTGTTAGCCACGAAGAAAAGAAAATCACAGCATGTAGAAGTAGATGACTTGAAAAGGAGACCACATTCATTTCATTGCTATATTAGAAAAGTTTTACTCATATTATTATTAGACCCCTAACCATGATCTGGGCCCTAAGCAGTTGGGCACAGGACTGAAAGGATGACATGAAAACATGAGGTAGGAGGCAGGTGCTTGGGGATAAGGACCAGAGTTACAGAGGACCCCAACCCCAGGCCACCAGGGGGAAAAGCAAGGGCACCGAACATCTCCAAGGGGATCACAGAGAGCCCCTTGATGAAGTCTGACTTGACTGAGAGTTCCGGGCTTGAATCACCTGCACAGGGGCTGCAGAAATATTCTCTACCAGATCCCGTGCAGCTTCAAAGCTAGAGAGCTGAAAGTTACTTTAATAAGAGGCCAATCAATATTGTGGACTTCCCTGATAGCTTTATTGGTAAAGAATCCGCCTGCAATGCAGGAGACCCCAGTTCGATTCCTGGGTCGGGAAGATCTGCTGGAGAAGGGATAGGCTACCCACTCCAGTATTCTTGGGCTTCCCTTGTGGCTCAGCTGGTAAAGAATCTGCCTGCAATGAGGGAGACCTGGACCTGATCCCTGGGTAGGGAAGACCCCCTGGAGAAGGGAAAGGCTTCCCACTCTAGTATTCTGGCCTGCAGAGTTCCATGGATAGTGTTCCATGGAATACTGCAGAGTTCCATGGATAGTATTCCATGGGATCACAAAGAGTCAGATACAACTAAGCAACTTTCACTTTCACTTTTCAGTCAACATTGTCAGTCAGTCACGTCTGACTTTACAGCCCCATGGACTGTAGCCTGCCAGGCTCCTCTGTCCATGGGATTTTCCAGGTAAGAATACTGGAGTGGGTTGCCATTTCCTCCTCCAGGGGATCTTCAGGACCCAGGGGTGGAACCTGCATCTTCTACATTGGCAGGAGGATTCTTTACCACTGAGCCACCAGTGAAGATGCCAATACTCATTCTAAATTTCATTTTATGTTCTCAGGAAGGCAGAAAAGAAAGGGTTTTCATTCCTTTGGCAGGAATGTGAGATTTATCAGTATTATACAAATAAAAAAGAAAAAAAAAATGTTTTCTATAGGAAAAGAAACAAGCTTCTGCTGAGTTACAGAGCACTTAGATCCCCCAAACCAGAGAACCCAAGAGTTTGCAGGGAGCCTTCCCTCATCCAGTTCCCTGACAGACTCCCTCTGTCATTACCAGGGAGCAGCTTCTTCAAGGAAATACCTCTCTGGTATTTCCTGCTTCTTCAGGGAAATACCTATTTGGTGACTGCAGAGCAGTCTTGCTCATGCTGAGCCCAAAGGCAGCCTTCCTTTAACTTGCGACAGTATGGATCCTAGTTCTGCCCTTGAGAGTAATCTGCATGTCTGCTCCTTCTTCTTCCTCGTCTTCCTCCTCCTCCTCTTTCTCCTTTGGAGTTGAGAGGGTGAGTGGTTTATTTATAAAAGTCACTCATGTTCATGGCAGCAATTTGGAAAGTACAACACACAACACGTGACATATTCACACTACACAACACACAGTCCTACTATGCTCCTTTACCTTGAAGTGCGTACTCAGTTGCTTAGTCATGTCTGACTCTTTGTGATCCCATGCACTGTAGCCTGCCAGGTTCCTCTGTCCCTGGAATATTAGAGGCAAGAATACTGGAGTGGGTTACCATTTCCTCTTCCATTACCTTGAAGTAACAACAAATAATAAATGACATCTTTTTTCAGAGGTGCGCATTCATTAATAATTGCAACCATACCAAATATTCATCCTTTTCTTACATTGCACACTTTCATATTTGCTAACCTTGTTATTAAAATGTAAATATCATTTTAATGGAATCATAATATTACATTATATAGTTACAGTATATTGTATTTTACTGCATTCCCTGGCTTTTGAATATTTAGATTTTTCCCCTTTGCTCTTTTTTACTTATAAATAGCACTGAGACAAATATATCTGTGTATATATCAACACATTTAGATTATTTTCTACAAATTTAGATTATTTTCTCCCAGATTTGAAACTACTGTATGAAATAATTAAATTACGTGAATGCAAGCTTCCTCATGTATATTAGAAAATTGTTTTTTGAGTTAGTCTTTCAAATATTTAAGCACACTACTTATTACCTCTGGAGTATTTTCTAACATAGACTTAATATCCTCAATATTTGGAAACTGTATGTATTTTATAGGCATTTATTAAATGCAGACTTGAAATATTAGTTCTGGTACTTGTGCCTCAAATGACAGCATTAAAGCTTCTTTTAAGAAGTAGCACATGACAAAGCTTTTCTGCACAAAAAACAATAGACATTATTATATTTTTTTGCAAAACAAATGTATTACTCATTTTTAACAAAAGGTAAAATTAGTAAGTCCCAATCTTGTTAAGCTAAGCACACATCTTGACTTTGATGTTTGAGAAGACTGTCAGACAAAAATCAGTCCAACTCTCTTGGCAAGATGTTGGGGAATAACAAACAAGGCTTTAAGAAGGAATTGACAGAAGCACACAGTGGCCTCCCATGGGGCAGCCTGACTGGTTGATCAAGAGTGATAGATGTGATCTACTGAGAGTTAATTTAGGAGTTAGAATGTCTTCTGTCTGACTCTAATAACTCTCAAATCAAAGTGAGAAATGACTAAGAACTGTGGCTGATGACACCTGGGCCATGAGTTAAGGATTAGCTGTTCCCTAAGCTGGCTAGTTGCCCCCTGCTCTTTGAACACCCAAGCGAGGATGTAGATCAAACCACCCGCCAGATGTACTGGTATGATCACCATCATTTATTCATTGTATCTCTAGCTGCCAGGTTGCTGAAGTTAGAATGATTGACCCCTTACTTTCTGCTCCCTGCCCCCATCTAATTGGCCACTAACCTCTGGTCAATTTCTCTCTGAAATATCTTTTAAATTAACTTCTTTTTATCTCTTGTGCTAGGGCTGTCAAGCAGCACTATTAACAACACCCAAGAAATGGAACCAACCTAAGTATTCATCAACAGATGAATGAATAAAGAAAATGTGGTTCACACACACACACGAATATTACTCAGCCATTAAAAAAAGAATGAAATTTTGCCATTTGCATCAAGTGTGGACCTGAAGAACATTATATTTAGTGAAATAAATCAGTCAATCTTTCTGTCTGAATGAAAAATGCCCTTTTTTCATTTATATGTGTAATCTAAAAATTAAAACAAATGAACAGAAACAAAATACAACAAAATAGAAGCAGACTTACAGATACATAGAACAAACTAGTGGTGAGAGGGGTATGGAGAGGGGATGATAGGGGAAAAGAATCAAAGATACAAACTCTAGGTTTAAAATAAACTATAGTAAAAGATGTAATGTAGAACACAAGGAATATGCCCAATATTTTGTAATAACTTGTATGAAATATAATCTACAAAAATATCAAATCACTCTGTTGTATCCCTAAAACTAATATAATATTGTAACAAATATACTTTACTTAAAAAAAAAAAAAAGAAATCCCTAGCTACTATACTCTATGTGAGCACAAATACTTTTTCTTTGAAAAATAAATGCTGTCAAGTCTGTAGTTGTTATCTTTTCCTTAGATAATTCCAAATCATTCACTTTCTCTCTCCATGCCCCGGTTAATTTTTCCTAATCACTTCCCTATTTTTTCAAAAGACATTATGGTGACAAAAAGCTTACTAGATAATAGTTAGGAACTAATATAAAAGATAAAATATTGAGCACTTGATTATGTGTGTTTATATGCATGTTTTCGTTTAAATTTACTTCATAATAACATCTACCCAATAAAATCTCAGTGCCCTTATTCAATCAAAATAATTGATTCACTAAATTAAACTTCATCCAGGGGGTTTTATTGTTGATTTGAGCAAGAGGGCAAATGTAACAAGGCTGTTTTGAGGCCAGACTACTCATAACTGATAACTACTCATCATCAGCATTTACCTTGAGTAATTGCAAAACATAATTTCCTAACTCAACTTCAGTTTCTTAGTATCAAATACAGCACAACATTTCAGTGTATTTGTTATTCCTGGTAGCATATTGATCATGAAAAGTTTTACATACCTTTATTTGGCAGAGAAACTATCAGCAGTTGGCTATTGGATAATTTGTTTTCAAAAATGACTTGAACTGCCAATATACTGCCAATGAAAAATATAACAATAATCTCCAGGAAACTGAAAAAACAAAAATTAACCTTCTGACAATGAATCTCATGGTAACTCCTGGTGACTTAGCAAAAGCTCTGCCTGGGCATGTACTCAGGAAAATCTTTGGAAGAACAGAAGCATAACCCATGAAGTTTTGTAAACTTAATTTGCAAGTAGAAAACACAGTCCTTCAATTTCATCATATGTATGAATTCCAAAAATGCTAAATTCTCAGATATTGTTTTTGTTTATTTAATAAGCATCTAGGGCTTACTCTGTGGTTGGTGCAGGTCTAAGAGTTTTGCACAGTTAAACTCATCATATCCTAAAAATAATCCTGAAAGATGGACACTCTTTACTATTTCAGTTTTACAGACTACAAAACCAAGGGATGAGAGGTTAATTAACTCACCCAAATCATCTGTAATAAATGTGGGGGAAGAGTGAGAGGTTGACTCCAGAAATGGGGCTCTACAACCTTTGCGCTTTACCAGCTCTCTAGTTGTGTTCATTGTTTTTGTTCGGTTTTACCAAAAAAAAAGAGTCTTTTTCCCAACTTATCTAATCTACCTAGGACACCCTTGTTTAGTCCATATTGTCCAGAAAGATGTGGTAGCCCCTCAAATGAGTTGTTCCCTCTCTGAATGACAATCTCATCATCTACAAACGAGAAGCACAGGTTGTGTCTCAAGTCTCCTTCCAGAGCTTTGGGAGTCAGTGATTCTCTTCTGCCTTGACAAATGGTGGATGTTCAAAACTAGCACAAAAATTTCTTCTTTCATGACACTTCACTACCCATGAGAAATAGGAAGTGGGAAAAGTTAGAAACTTCACTTACTAAGAATTAAGATTAATTGGCACCATCATTTAGGGGTTTTCCAGGTGGCTCAGTGGTAAAGAATTCACCTGCCAAGCAGGAGACACAAGAGACACAGGTTCGATCCCTGGGTAAGAAAGATACCCTAAAGAAGGGTATGGCGACCCACTCCAGCATTCTTGCCTGGAAAATCCCATGGAGAGAGGAGCCTGTTGGGCCAGAGTCCATTGGGTGGCAAAGAGTTGGAGACAACTTAGCAACTGAGCACATGCACACACACACATCATTTACTTACTGTCAACAATGTATTTTACTGACTAGAATGTGTCCTTTCTCTTTGCATGGCCTTTTTACAGGTCTTAGAATTCTTCCTCTTAGGTGTGTTATTTCACCCTCACAGAACTCCTGGGAGAATGACAGATTCTAGGGTTTAAAGTCGTCTCCATTGAACGAACTAAAAAATGGGGAGATTAAGTGGCTTATCTAAAATTGCATAGGTATTTAGTGACATATAGGAAGATATGTGTTCCTTTTTCTGGTTCATCTTTTATCAACTTGAAGTCTTCATTAAATTGTGAATGAGTCTTGATACAGGAGAGCTAGAGGCAGAAGTCTCAGGGCAACTGTTTCCTGTTAGCAGGTTTAGATTTCCCTTAGATGTGGCAGACATTTATGGAGCACTAACTGTTTGAACAGTAATAGTGCCAGGAACAGGGGAACACTGAAAGCTGACACTGTAAAGCAATAAATAAACATGTATAAAAATCACCCAGATACTATGAATACAAGTAAAGTGTTGTGAGAAGCGATACTAGGGAGTGCTTTAGAGTCAAGAAGTTAAGAATAATAACTCTGGGACCACCTGATTTGGTTAAAATCCTGGTTCAGTGACTGACTAGCTATAGAAACCTTAAGTAAGTTGCTTACCCTTTCTGAGTTTTATACTCCCATCTTCAAGGTGGAGGTAATAATAGTAAATATTACACATTTGATCAAAAGATTAAATGAGCTTGGGAAGTTTTGATAACAGTGACTGACTAGTTTTGTGCTGGCTGCAAATACTGTTATTCTGTCACTACTTGTGATGTTCACAATGGCTTCCTTCACCCACAGAGATGAGACTGAATACCCCCCAGGTGCTTTTCACAAAGAAGTGATATTTTAGTAGCGCTCTTTGAAGAGAACTATTTCACTGGAGGGAGAAAAAGCAGTAGGAATATTCTAGCACTTGAAAAGACCAAGGGTAAGATAGAGGAGTGAGACATAGGGAAAAGAAGCCTCCAGAAAAGGTGAGCTGGGACCAGAGCTTGAAGGTCCGTACAGCCAACATGAGTTTGAGTGAACTCCGGGAGTTGGTGATGGACAGGGAGGCCTGGCGTGCTGTGGTTCATGGGGTCGCAAAGAGTCGGACACGACTGAGCAACTGAACTGTACTGAACTGAACTGAAAGGGAGGAAATGGAGAGAGCTGGTCAAGGTTTTTATTTATTTATTTTTTATTTTAGCTTTGTTGAGTTATAGCTGAACATATAAAGTTGCAAGACATTTAAAATGTACATCATGGTAATTTGATATTTGTAAACTTTGTAAGAGGATTCCCTCCTCCCATTTAATTAATCAGCACATCTGTCACCTAACACATGTATCTTCTGTTTGGTGAGAATATTTAAGTTCTACTTTCTCAGAAAATTTCAATTATACAATACGGTGTTATCACCTATAATCACCATGTTTTACACTAGCTCCTCAGACTTTATTCATCATATAGTTGAACGTTTGTACCCTTTAATCAACCTCTCCCTATTTCCCCCACCCCCTAGATCCTGGAAACCACCTTTCTCCTCTCCGTTTCTATGTTTGACTCTTTCTAATATTCCCATGTATAAGCGGTACCATGTAATATTTGTCTTTCTCTTCCTGGCTTATTTCACTTAGCATAATGCCCTCTAAGTCCACCGATATTGCCACAAATGGCAGGGTTTCCCTTTTTCTCATGGATCAAGAATATTTCCTTAAATATACACATACATCTTCTTTTTTATTATTTTTACTTTTTAATTTTAAATGTATTTATTTTTAATTGGACATAATTGCTTTACAATATTGTGTTGGTTTCTGTCATACATCAGCATGAATCAGCCACAGGTATACACATGTTCCCTCCTTCTTGAACCTCCCTCCCAGCGCCTTCTCCCCATCTCAGCCCTCTACATTGTCGCAGAGTTCTGGATTTGAGCTCCCTGTGTCATACAAATTCCCACTGGCTTTCTACATATGGTAATCGACATGTTTAATGCTACTCTCCCAGTTTGTCCCATCCTCTCCTTCCCCCACTGTGTCCACAAGTCTTTTCACTGTTGCTGTGTTTTCATTGCTACCCTGCATATAGATTCATCAGTATCATCTTTCTAGATTCCATACATATGTGTTAATTTGTAATATTTGTTTTTCTCTTTCTGACTTACTTCACTTCTTTATCCATTGATGGGCACTTCAGCTGTTTCCATGTCTTAGTTTTGCTGCACTGAACAGGGGAGATCCTATTTTCATTTCTTTTGGATACACACCCAGAAATGGGATTGCTAGATCAAGATAGGGTATGACTCTTTGTCTTTTTTTTTTTTTTTGGGGGGGGGGAATGTCTTAATTTCTTTTTTATTTTTGTTTTTTTTTTTTTACAGTTCATAACTTTTATAAATAAAATAAATTAAATGTACAGTGAATAAGTTCTCTGAAATATTTCAATATTTCTTCAGGTTTAGTAACATTGTAAAATACATTTCAACTAAAATTCACAAATCTAAAAACCTGTTAGGCATTTTTAGGCGTTTTAAGATGGAAATGAAGACCAATGTTACATCGTAATATGCCAATTACAAATAGTACTTCAAATAGCAAATACTACAGTTTGTCCCAAACTTTAAAAACTATTCATGAACTCAACACTGAACTATTGATGGCTATGAGAATTGTTTCCTAGCCTTTTTGAAAATTTCAACCCATTTACGTTTAAGGTAATTATTGATAAGTACGATCCCGTAGCCATTGTCTTTATTGCTTTGGGTTCAAGTTTATACACTCTTTCTGTGTATCCTGTCTATAGAAGATCCTTTAGCATTTGTTGGAGAGCTGGTTTGGTGATGCTGAATTCCCTCAGCTCTTGCTTGTCTGTAAAGCTTTTGATTTCTCCTTCATATTTGAATGAGATCCTTGCTGGGTATAGTAATCTGGGCTGTAGGGTATTTTCTTTCATCACCTTAAGTATGTCTTGCCACTCCCTTCTGGCCTGAAGAGTTTCTGTTGAAAGATCAGCTGTTATCCTTATGGGAATCCCCTTATGTGTTATTTGCTGCTTTTCCCTTGCTGCTTTTAATATTTGTTCTTTGTGTTTGATCTTTGTTAATTTGATTAATATGTGTCTTGGAGTATTTCACCTTGGGTTTATCCTGTTGGGGACTCTCTGGGTTTCTTGGACTTGGGTGATTATTTCTTTCCCCATTTTAGGGAAGTTTTCAACTATTATCTCCTCAAGTATTCTCTCATGGTCTTTCTTTTTGTCTTCTTCTTCTGGGACTCCTATGATTCGAATGTTGGAGCGTTTAATGTTGTCCCAGAGGTCTCTAATATTGTCCTCATTTATTTTAATTCGTTTTTCTTTTTTCCTCTCTGTTTCATTTATTTCTACAATTCTATCTTCTAGTTCGCTTATCCTGTCTTCTGCCTCTGTTATTCTACTGTTTGTTCCCTCCAGAGTGTTTCTGATCTCATCTATTGCATTATTCATTGTATATTGACTCTTTTTTATTTCTTCTAAGTCCTTATTAAATCTTTCTTCCATCTTCTCAATCCTTTTCTCCAGGTTATTTATCTGTAACTCCATTTTGCTTTCAAGATTTTGAATCATTTTCACCATCAAAATTTGAAATTCTTTATCAGGTAAATTCCCTATATCTTCTCCTTTTGTTTGTGTTGGTGGGCAATTATCTTGTTCCTTTACTTGCTGGGTATTTCTCTGCCTCTTCATCTTGCTTATATTGCTTTGCTTGGGGTGGCCTTTCCCTCTTCTTGCAGTTTGTGGAGTTCTCTTTATTAAGTAGTTTCTTCGCTGTGTGGGGGGTTGGATGGGTGACTTGTCCGGGTTCCCTGGTTAGGGAAGCATGTGTCAGTGTTCTGGTGGGTGGAGCTGGATTTCTTCTCTCTCCTTTAGAAGACAATGGGCTGCTTTTCTGGGAGCCTGATGTCCTCTGCCAGTATTCAGAAGTTGTTTTGTGGACTTTACTCCGCGTTCAAATGCTCTTTTGATGAATTTGTGGGGGAGAAAGTGGTCTTGCCATCTTATCCCTCCGCCATCTTGTTCCTTCCTCCCCAGAACACTGGATTCTTATATTCCACTTGGTCGTGGAGTACCTCTTCCCAGCTGCTCCAGCCAGGCGCAGCCGCTGTACCTTACCTTGGACGAGGGGTATCTCCTCAAGGCCATGCCTCCTGCTTTGAATGTAGATCAGCTCCTCTCGGCCCTCCGGTGCCCAAGCAGCCACCACCTCCTGAACGTGGTACAGCTCCTCTCGGCCACCGCCCTAACCCTGGGCGCGGGGTAGCTCATCTCAGCCACGATTCTGCACGTGGTCGGTTGCGCCGGAGCCGGGCATCTCCCGCGTCTCGACTCTTTGTCTTGATGAGGTTTTGAGAAGGCTAAAGCCAGCCAATGGTCAAAGGAGCTGGACACAATTCCAACTTCAGAAGGCTTGATGGTGAACTTGAAGTTAAAGAGTAGCAAAGGATCAAAGCAACATTTGAAGACAAGACATAGATAAGGTCTCAAAACTGTCAGCAAGAGCTAGCTGGGTATTAGTTTCTGAATCAAGGAGCCAACCAAACATTGGAGTGAGAAAAGGACAAAAAATAAATCAGAAAACAGGTAAACTGTTGAGGGAGATTAAAAAAACAAAAAACAGGAAGATCAGCTGGGAAACTGCTTAAAAAGCTTATGCAAGAAGCAATATAAACAGCTAATTCTTACTGGGCACAACAATATTCTAAGCCTAAACAAGTATTGTAAACATGTCCTACAAACCTATAAGGAAAGCACAATTAAAATTCCCACTTAGATGAGAGAACACACAAAAAAACTAAATCACTAAGCCAAGATCTAACAATCACCAAGTTTCAAAACAAAAATTTGACCTAGGACAGGGTGAATGCCAAAGCTTAGAATCCCCACCACTAGACGTACAGGGGAGGAAAAAACTTCCACAAAAAGCAACAGTGGTGGGAGGGAAGGGATGGATTTGGAGGTGTAGCTGGAAACTTTGGGAAACAATTGGTGGTATTAAGTGAAAAACAGCAAAGGGACAAAATGATTCTGCCAAAAGAATAGTGGTGGCAGTAAGCAAGATAAGAAACAGAGGTCAGGAAAGCGGGTTAAGAAAAGATGATGATAGTTTTGTTTCAGACACAATGCCTTAAAGTGTCTGAAGAACACAAACCACTATTGAATAAAACCTTTATTGTTGGTTGATACATCTTTTTCAAGTTACCTATATGATGAAATGTTTTACTTTCTACTTGATCTTTCCATGATTTTCCTTACTGTTAATTTGGTCCAAAAGGGCTAGAGTGATGATTACTTAGAAGAAGCTATAGCGAAGTTTAGATAAACAAAAGTCTTCTATGTTTCTCTTTTCTTAACTAATGACTTCATGACTGGTCACTTGTGCAGTTTCTATTAAGAGTCAAAATACCTATTTTCCATTTGCACTGACCCAGCAGCAGCAGCAGCAGCAGCAGAAGTAATACTTGGGCTGAACATGAGTCCAGTCTGGCTTCTGCTGATTTCCTTTAGGCACTAAAATGGGAGCCTAACACCTCAAGCAGACTCAATTTTACACTCCACCAGGTCTATAAAATATAGAGCATTGCTGTGTTATCTGTTTAGATTACAAGGTTAAAGTTTAACTTTCCTAGTTTCAAATTGCTTTCTTGCTAGGGGATATAGAGCAGCAAGTGTGATGGGTAAAAGGTTTTCTTTTCACAGAAACGATGACCATCCTTGCTTGTAAGCTTTCAGAGAAAAAAATGAATAACAGAAAAACAAGTTCTGGAGATGTACTAACAGGGAAAATCTTATTCACCTTTTTGCAAAACACTCTCATTTGAGACTTTGGGTAGAAAAGCGATTCGAAGTAACTTGTAGTGTTCTGTGAATCTGCTTGGTGGTAGATATTTATTCTACAGTGAGTATTCTGAAGGTAATAAAAATAAATTAAATAAAAATTTAATTTATCTCAATGACACTGTAAAACTAGTTAATGTTTTACATAAGCAGATTGTTAGAGGAATCAATGGCAAAATCATCATCATAATAGCAAAAAGCATGAATGCGGATTTTTATCATGCATCATACGTTGTGCAAAATCCATATATTATTCTAGTTAATCTTCAGAGTTTTTGTTAGAGTGCTATTATTATCTCCATTTCACAGATGAGAAGACTGAGGATTTGAGATCTTAAGTGACTTGCCCCAAATTCTATAGCTACTAAGCAGTCGAGCTGAAACTCAAGCCCAGGTCATTTAGTCATTTTGACAAAGCTTTACAAATACCTATCACACGGTAAGCATTATCGTAGGTGCTGAGGGTGCAACCATGAACAAGCCAAATACACAGCCTATCCATCAGGAACTTACACTCTAGTGGTAAAGATGAAGCGGAGCCTGTGCAATAAGACCCCACGCATTGTTGCTCCATAGCTTTCTTCCCTGGTTCTCTGAGGTCACATCCAACTCTTTTCCCACTTGGTGATGCAATGGGAGAGTCTATGATTTTTGCCACAATTGCTCCATCTCAGTTCCCTTAAGATGAGTTTAAGCACCTTCAGTTAAGAGTCATGATTACATCCAAGCTGTCTTTGGCTGCTGAGGAAAAATAGAGTCAAAGAGAGACACCTCTTTACCATGAATAAATGCTTTAAAACATGGAAAATATGTGAAGACCATTGGGGAAACTGGGTCTGTGTTCCATGAATGTTACACATACATGTAACATACATACAACTCAGTTACTTTATTCTTTGAGCTGCTCCCAGGAGGGAATACCACCCCCTCCATGAAAAGTAATTCTTAAAAACTGGATCATTTATGGGCTGGTCCTGTCCTGGGCTTGCCTACTCTCTTGACATTCTAATTCCTTTCTGTATTCTTTCATTGATTAAAAGAAAGAAGTACTCTTCTCTATTGGTATTCATTTCCTTAGTGATCTCATTGAACTTCCGGTCTTAAATATGACTTGCATGCTGATGACTCTGATATTTACATCTTCAGCTCAGAATTTGTTTCTCACCCCCAGACCTATATATCCATCTGCTCAGTTGACAGTTCTGTTCCGATGTCCTGTTTGTGACTCACTAGAGTAAGGTCCATGGAAGCAAGGATTTTTGTCTTTTCTATTTTTGAATAAATTCTTGGCTTAAAAGAGGCACTCAGTAAATACGAAGCGAATGAGTGAATGAACTGTCGCTAATGTCCAGAACCATGCTAGGCATTAGTGGTAGCACGATAACTAACATAGATCTCTTGTCTCAAAATGTTCATATTACAGAAGAACTTACAGCTCTTCAAGCAGGTCGATGACATACACCACCATCAGAGTTGACAACAGACATTTCACATGCTATATGGAAATGTGAGGGGGCCTCTTCTCTGTGAAACCCTCTGAGCTGAGCCTTCAAAGAAAAGAGAGAGATTGAGGAGGAAGAAAGGCAGATCCATGTAGAGGACACAGTGTGAGCAAAAGGATTAAAGTTGATAATGCAGGCTTTGTCACACAATAGTAAATTATCCTAGATATTAGATCATAAGGTATGTAGGAGGAAATGACAAGCAATAAAGCTAAGCTGTTGCCTCAAATTCCATTCCAAAAAAAAAAAACGGTCCTTATTCTCTAATCAGTACCCAACTAGAAAAGCATAAAAGGTCCCCAAGGAAGCTGTGATTTCTGCTGGATCCCATGATCAACAATTGCTCAGCACTGAGTCTCTGCAAAAAAAAAAAAAAACTGGGTGCAATTTTTAGGGCAAGGGATTTGACAAATGATGGAATTACCCTTGCTGTGTGTTCTTGGATGAGTTTTTCAATGACCCTGTACCTCAGTTCAGCCATCTAAAATGGATAAAATAATGCTCATCCCAAAAGACTCTTTAATAATTAAATGATATAATAATATTTTAAACACTATCTGCTAGGCTCTAGTTTTAAATGCTCTTTGCACATTGTTTCATTTCAACCTCTTGGTAGTTCTTTGTCAAGTCCTATTCTTGTCCCCCTTTTGTGGATGAAGAAACTGAGGCATAAACTGACTATACACTGTGCCCAAGGTCATAGCTAACGGGAGTCGGAAAAGGAATTCAAACTGAAGAAGTATAGAAACAGCTAGGAGGGATTGGGGGCGGGAGGAGACGGGGACGACAGAGAATGAGATGGCTGGATGGCATCACCGACTCGATGGACATGAGTTTGAGTGAACTCCGGGAGTTGGTGGTGGACAGGGAGGCCTGGCGTGCTGTGATTCATGGGGTCGCGGAGAGTCGGACACGACTGAGCGACTGAACTGAACTGAACTGAGGAAGTATGCAATAACTATTAATAATCATAATTTTGTCCTTTATTGATTGATTAATGTATGTCAGCAATCTCTCAAAATAATTTTTTGAAACTGGAGCAAATATTAACCCTAGTTAGAGATTTTTAAATGAAAGCTTGGAGTGGTAAAACACATTGTCCAGTGCCAGAAGTGAGAAATAGACCCAAGAAAAAACAAAAACTTAGAGCTACCGAATAATTTCTTAGAATGAAGGGTTCTAGATACCATTTTGCTTTATCCTGTGAAGGGTGACACCAGATGTTATTGTAATTAATACTAATACAAATCTAACAATAACATTACAATTGAGTGTTTACTATGTTACTATCTAACTAATATAATCTTAGCTAATTCTGAGTCACCCTATGCTTCAATGTTGGGTACAACTTTATGCTTATTTCTATGGCACTGAACAGATGGGAGCTCTCAGGCACAGAATGTTTTACCAACTTGTCCTTGTCACCCAACAAATGTCCAGCTGACATGTCGACTACACAGTCTAACTTTCTTGAACCAAGAAATTATCAATAGCATAAACCCAGAAGAAACATAACAAAACCTAGGTCACTGCTCAGTCTTCCTAGTACACTGTTTTAAACACAGCCATGATGGATAAATGTGTTATGGCAGAATATTACTGCCATCACTGACATTAGCTTGAAAACATTTTCCTAGTATGCTGCCAAGACTTTATTATCACTAAACTTACACAACCTGCTTTTAACTCCCCTAGATAATGAATTCCATTTATTTACCTTCCACCTTCTAAAGTGACACACAGCACAGTAACATCTTACGAATTGGGCATTATATTTGGCATAAATAAAATTTCCAAATGTTCATTCCATATTATAAATGTAATATTTTTAATTAAGAAGCTTTTAGAAATGTATCACCTGCACGTTACCTCTGGAAACGACGTAAAATGAAGAAAGCTTTTTTCCTAATGATTAAAGATCATGATTTGGTCCCTGAGTCTTTTATTGTAATTATTATTTGCTATAATACACTCATACGCCTTTTCAACTTTATGTTCCCTCCTTTGTTCTCAGGTAATCAGCCATCACTTCTAGACTGTACAGTCGGTAAATTTGAGGTTAAGTCCTTCTTGACTCTATAACTTCCTATTTATATATCCCAGAAGTTATAGATGAAGTTATATGTCCTTCAGAAGTTACAACATTCCTTCCAACATTGATTTCCTCATCTATAAAAAGGGGGTTATGATACTTGTGCACAGAATAATCATGACATTTAGCATTAGCAACAAAGGAAAATAACTTTGTTTCCTACAAAGAGCCAGCCATCAGATGTCGGATATTATTGCTGTGCCTCAGGGCTCCTTTTAGTCGATGGCCCTCCTCCCACATCCCAGCCTGCTCCTGATGTGGAGTCAGAAGCTTATTAGAATCTGAATGCACTGAGGATGGGAACAGTTGTCACCGAAGTGCCCGAGAACCCTCGGTCTACAACCACTAAATTTAAGACTGTATTTAAATGTATACAGTTGAGAGGCTGGATTCCAGGTCACTTTCAGTTCTAACATAACTCTATCTTCGGTGTAAAGCCCTTTTGCTACTAATTTTATGATTCTGGGTTGGGTGTGGCATTTGTAGATGAGCAGAGCATCATCTTCCCTCATTTTCTGTAGGAGACAGAAGAGCAGAATAGTAATTATGTAACCCTGAATCCCGGAGAAGGCAATGGCAAGCCACTCCAGTACTCTTGCCTAGAAAATCCCATGGGTGGTTGAGCCTGGTAGGCTGCAGTCCGTGGGGTCGCTAAGAGTCGGACACGACTGAGCGACTTCACTTTCACACATTGGAGAAGGAAATGGCAACCCACTCCAGTGTTCTTGCCTGGAGAATCCCAGGGACGGGGGAGCCTGGTGGGCTTCCATCTATGGGGTCACACAGAGTCGGACACGACTGAAGTGACTTAGCAGCAGCAGCAGCAGCAGCAGCAGCAACCCTGAATCCAGTCCTTCCAGAGTTCATACCCTGGCTTTGCTTCTGTGTGATTGGAAGCAAGTTACTTAATCTCTTGCTGACAGCGTCTTCATCTGTAGAATAGAATAGAACATCCAGAGACTGCTGATGGGGAGTTTATAAGTTCTTGTGTGTAAAGTGCTTGCACAGAACAAATGCTATAAAAGTGCTTTGCTATTATTATTAGACTTTTAGGACAAACAGGAGAAAGTTTATCAAGGTTCAGAAGAAACTCTTATTGGGGCATTTTCAATTTAGTGAACTATGATGGGTTATCATTTTTTATCTGTTTCATTACTTTTTAAATTTTGATCATAGTCTGTCTCAGCTGTTTACTTTCCAAACTAGTATATCTACCTTTTTGGTATGCCTTTTATATGAAAGTTCAGTCACATTTCTTGTTCCTTTTCCCCCTACCTCAGGATTTCTATCGTAGAATTTTTTTTTTTCCTCTGTGTATAATGACTGGCAATATTTATTTCCCTTGTTTACCGAAAAATAAAAAAAAAAAAAAAAACAGACCTTACCACCTATGGAACAATAGCTCCTATCATAAGGGGCTATTTATGACTGACTGCAGTAATATTATGGTTCATGCTAATAACAAGCATTCCAATTAGGTGATTATATTTTAAAATCTAAACTTGTTTGAAGAGTTATTTATGTTTATAAATAAGGTAGAGACAATCCATTCAGAAGTGCTGTGAGAAATAGCTCCAGCAATTTTCCCCTGAGTAGTTATGTTTTATAAGTGATTGAATTCAATCATGAAATTGCAAGGCAATTCAAGTTCTCCTGGAATGGAAACTGTAATGTTATTGCCAACAACCACCTCTAACAGAGGACATTCAACATAATTGGCCATTTTCAAGATACTTTTCATTTTCCATGTGATATATGAATAATGGATAGGATAAAGTGCTAATTATAAAGGGTTTTTTGTGTCCTAACATGCTTTTAGGGTCAGAATTGAAGTAATGCATGTCCAACTAACAAACATATGGGGGTACTAATTGTTCAGGGTGGTCTGGGAAGTGCTATGACCCCCACACTGCTTCATTTCGATAGATTGCTTTCTGTTGTGGGCTGTGCATGATTTACTTCGAGATAATCGCGTTTATCCTCTCCTTGTGCACCAGAAAATAGCTCCCAGCAGGTGGGTGGGTGAACGGTTGTGAAGACAGGAAGAGTCCAGAGGGCTCCCAAGCCTTCACTTTCCTGAGATTAAGCATTTAAAGTTGGCAAAATGTAAAAAGGGGTTTTAGGGCCTGAGCCAGGTTTGAACT
This sequence comes from Moschus berezovskii, assembly GCF_049115385.1. Lineage (NCBI taxonomy): Eukaryota > Metazoa > Chordata > Mammalia > Artiodactyla > Moschidae > Moschus > Moschus berezovskii. The sequence continues at coordinate 48,524,503 of NC_142464.1, read as the reverse complement.
CTCCATCCAGAGAAGTCAAATGATAAAACATGAAAGAAGATGGCTAAGTGTCATTGCAGTTCACCTGCTATCACCTGCTGTGCAAACCTAAGCCAATTCTATAACCTCTGAAACTGCTGCTGCTGCTGCTAAGTCGCTTTAATAGTGTCCGACTCTGTGTGACCCCATAGACGGCAGCCCACCAGGCTCCTCCGTCCATGGGATTTTCCAGGCAAGAGTACTGGAGTGGGTTGCCATTGCCTTCTCTGAACCCCCGAAACTAAGTTTTCTTTTCTGATTATAATTCCAGCCACTTTGAGCACTGGGAGTCGTGGAACTAAGGAACAGAACGGAACACTGAGTATATGACATCTTATCTATGCTTGGACAGGTTTTTAAAGGAGAGAGAGAAGAAAGAAATTACATAGGTGTCATGAATATTAGCTTTGGAAAGCTCCTCCCAGGCAGCTTTATCTTTATCCCAATGTGTCAGACTTGAATGGGCTTCCCCAGTGGCCCAGCAGTAGAGAATCCACCTGCAGTGCAGGAGACTCAGGAGACCTGGGTTCAATCGCTGTGTGGGGAAGGTTTCCTGGAGGAGGGCATGGCGATCCACTCCAGTATTCTTGCCTGGAGAATCCCATGGACAGAGGAGCCTGGCGGGCTACAGTCCAGTGGATTACAAAGAGTCGGATACAACTGAAGCAACTGAGCATGCACACAGACATCAGACTTGAATACTAAACATCTCCCTCTTATTCTGGAAGTTCTCAGGATCAGTTTCCAATGCTATAGTAAAGAATCTTCCAGCATCTCTTAGTAGAAAGCTGAAACCTGGAGCAAAATTAGTTAAATCCTCTTCCAATATGTCACTGGATGAAGCTTCAAAATAGTTAATAACAATGTAATTTTGGAAAGTAATCATCCTCATCGTGATGTTATTGCCATACAGATCAGATCACTTTTAAGTTAATTTAATAAAAAGGACAAACACTAGGTGCAAAGACTCAGAAGGTATTTTTATAAATGAGATAAAACAATATAAGTCAAGTCATTTGAATTTTTTGGTAGACAAATCAATTTCAGCTCAGATAGAATTTTAAGTTTTAGTATTTGTGATTTTTCATGATAAAAAAGGATACATTTTTTAGAGAAAGGTCATGCTATATTGAGAAATGAACTTTCTATTGATAGACCCACTACAATTAGGATGCTTCGAGTAGTTATTCATTGATCTCACATCATTTTAAATGGAGCATTTTTAGTCTGCCAAATTAGATGCTGTTGGGCTATTCAGTAGTCTGGCAGGTCTCAGGTGGAAGAACATGCCAACAGTCTCACAATGTTCCTTGCTACAATAAGGCAAGGGCTCATCTCTGAACCAACTTCTTGGAAGAGGTGACTTATTCTTCATAAAAAGGTTTTATTTCAGCACTACAAGCTTTGGTTATAAATATGTGCCTGAGGAAGGCAGGATTCACATTCAGATTTGTTTATAAAGCAAGATGTTCTATAGTTAGTTTCTGGGAATATGGTTCAACCTTCAGTTTAGTTCAGTCACTCAGTCATGTCCGACTCTTTGCGACCCCATGAACCACAGCACGCCAGGCCTCCCTGTCCATCACCAACTCCCGGAGTTCACTCAAACTCATGTCCATCGAGTCGGTGATGCCATCCAGCCATCTCATTCTCTGTCGTCCCCGTCTCCCCCCACCCCCAATCCTTCCTAGCATCAGACTCTTTTCCAGTGAGTCAACTCGTCGCATGAGGTGGCCAAAGTATTGGAGTTTCAGCTTTAGCATCAGTCCTTCCTTGGATAGAGTCAAATTTGTGTAATTATGAATCAGGCTGTAATAAGCTTCTACTGTAGTTTAAGAGAAGTTGCAAGACATAAGAGAAAGAAACCTATTTTTAAAGCTCATGCTATTATTTCAGGGGGCTTCCCTGGTGGCTAAGGAAAAGAATCTGCCTGCAATGCAGACTTGGGTTTGACCCCTGCATGATTCCCTGCAGAGTAAATGGCTACCCACTCTAGTATTCTTGCCTGGAGAATTCCATGGAGAGAGGAACCTGGCGGGCTACAGTCATGGGGTCACAAACAGTCAGACACAACTGAAAGACTAACACACTCACTATTGTTTCCAGGTGATTTGAATTCCAATTTCTCGCCCAACTGTGTCATGGCCTGAGAGGACAGTTGACACAGACATAGGACATCCTTGGCCCTAAGAGACTAAAGTCTAAGGAACAAAAAGTAAAAAGAGACAGAGAAGCTCAAGGGTATCTGGGTTTGGGAATCTGTCATCTGATTAAAAACAGATCTGTTAGAAGACACATGAGTTAAAACACTAGTTGTATTCAATTTGTCAGGATGCAAAAGCACCATTGAATAAGCAGTGCTGCTCTGACAGCAAGGCTCCTGAATAGTTACACCTTGGCAGAAGCCTCGAGATTATTTAGGGGACTGGAGTGCCACCTGCTTCTGGCTTTAGGCCCAAACAAACCACCCAGCCTATCTGAACCCAGATTTCTCACTGGTAAAATATGGGATAGCATCATCGGCTCAACAGACATCAGTTTGATCAAACTCCAGGAGATAGTGGAAGACAGAGGAAGATAGTGGAAGTCAGCCCACCAGAGCCTGGTTGTGTTGCATGGGGTAGCAGAGTCCGACTTGACTTAGCAACTGAACAACAACAACAAAATACAGGAAAGCAAACAACATTTTGTGTTCTTTTCAGTTCTGCGGTCCCATCACTTCCAAACCTTATTCTATGTGTTTCTAATCAGCAAGGCATCAAACACCACCACAGTGATCTCCTCAAGGCACCCAGGCATGTTTTCCCAGAGCACTGGGGTTCCCTGGTTGCTTGGTTTCTGATTGAAAATACTTCGTCTCCAAGATTTTTAACTAAGATATATAACTGTTGCTATCTTTTAAAACAGTGTATTACTAAGCTCATGATCTTCTGACATTAAAAAGTCAGAGATCAGATCCCAACACTGTCACTTAGTAGCAACATGGTCTTAAGTTAGTTAATCTCTGTGTTGTTCAGTCGCTCAGTTGTGTCCAACTCTTTGACTGTAGCATGCTAGGCCTCCCCTGTCCCTCACCATCTCCTGGAGTTCACCCCAGTTCATATCCGTTGAATCACTGATGCCACCCCACCATCTCATCCTCTGCTGCCCTTTTCTCATTTTGCCTTCAATCTTTCCCAGCATCAGGGTCTTTTCCAATGAGTCGGCTGTTCACATCAGGTTCGAATTTCTGTGAGTCCCTTTCTATTCCATGTAAAATAAAGACAGTGATATATGTCTCACATGATTTTTGTTGGTATTCAAATGACATAAAATATGCCAGGCTTAGAGCAAAAGCTCTCTGGAGGATGGAGGTTCTTATTAACATTCTCATCAGGATGTTTAAAAAAATTGGAGTTTAGGGTGCTAGAGACAGTCTGAACTTGAACAAGTTACTTAGGTGCATGTATTAGCTCCAGCTGTCATAACAAAATGTCTTAGACTAATTGATTTAAACAACAGAAATTAGCTTCTCATGATTCTGGAGGCTGGAAGTTTAAAATCAAGGTGCCAACCAGGTTGGTTTCTCCTGAGGCCTCCCTGCTTGGTTTGTAGATGCCTGCCTTCTCACCGAGGCCTCACATGGCCTTTCCTCTGCGCCTGTGTATCCCTGCTATCCTTCTCTCTTCTTGTAAAGAAACAGTTCACAGTGCATTAGAGCCCCACCCTTATGACATCTTTGAACTTTAATTATGTTCTTAAAGGTCATCCTTCCAAATTCAGTCATATTGGAGGGGTCATAATTTAACCCATAACAAGAACAGAAAGTCAGATTGCAGTAGATTAAAAAGAGAAGCCTGGCATGCTGCAGTCTATGGGGTTGCAGAGTTAGACACGACCTATCAAATCAACGACAAAAAGAGAACAGGAGGGAGGAAATGGACCTGGTGGATTTAGTTCACTTCTCAGTTGACAGAGCAGCAAAGGAGAGGAGAAAAAAAATGCTATTTTTAATCAATGGTATTTCTCTTGGTATTGAGAGAGTTTGGCAAAAATAAGGTTTGGCATCGAACACTTGGGTATAAATTCAACCTCTGTCTTTTCTTCTATGTGACACTGGGACACACATTTCTTCACCTCTATGAGACTCAGTATCCGACTATGTAAAAAATGGACAATTCTACCTCATTGTGGAGTTATTATGAGGATTAGAATTATATCAGCAGAGCACCTAGCCCATCTCTTGAAACTTAATGAATTCCAAATAGTGTATTAAAAGGGCTTCCCTCTTAGCTCAACTGGTAAAGAATCTGCCTGTATTGCAGGAGACCTGGGCTCAATCCCTGGGTTGGGAAGATCCCCTGGAGGAGGTCATGGCAACCCACTCTAGTATTCTTGCCTGGAGAATCCCCAGGGACAGAGGAGCCTGGCAGGCTACAGTCCACGGGATCACAAAAGTTGGACAGGACTGAGCTACTAAGCACAGCACAGCGAATTAAAGAAAAAAAGCCAACCAAAGCGCACACTTTTAAACAGTGGCTGAGTCACACTGTGAATTTTCCAGTCCTTTTTGGAATCATGTTGTGCTCTCCGCAATGTTTTCTTCTAGGAATCTGAGTCTTGATTAGGTTAGGCGGTGCTGCTGCTATAACGTATCATATGCTGGTGATTGCTAATGATTTCAGGTATGTTTTTAGAGCTTGTAAGCCTTCTAGAAATAAAAACAGCCCTTTGGCAAGTGGGAGTCATTAAGAAATGAGGTACCAGTTAGCTAAGTAAACGAGAGTCCGCAGGCGGATTCAAGTGTGATGCTTTGAATACTGTGTGTGATGCTCATCATCACACTTAGTTCACTTGCATTGACCCTCTGGGTCTTTTGTCTCAGTCTCAGCATCTGTAAATCTGCACCAGCTGGAGGGAGAAATCACGTTGATAGTGTGATTCAGCTTGCTGTGTGGTTGCAAAGGTTGAGAGGTTAATGTTCTACTTTGCTTCTTTCCAATGGAAGGGTCATTGGGTCCAGAGGAGGTTATGCTATGATTGAGAGACTGCTCAGAAAGTCTAATTAAAATTTCCTCTACTTTTGCCCAGGCTATGTTTCTCAGAAAAATGCATAGAGAACATTGTGATTCCAAACAAGATATTCAAGATCCACCAACTTTCCACTAACCTCAGTTTGAGAAATAATTTTCCAGAAGGCAGCTAAGGTTCAAAGGGCTCCAGAAGAATGGAAACTTTAGTGGCAACATCATTTGTTTCTTGATTCACTTATTCATTAATTCCATATGAAGATTTTAGCAGAGGTTCCTTGTAGAGAGAAGGGGTTCGATGGACAAATACCCTTTGGGGTCAATGGGTTAAACGAAGTTAAATAGAACTCTTTGTTGAAAACTCTCCAGTGTTTTGCTCTGAAACAGTGTTAAACTTTACAGAATCTCCCAAGTTTACATAGACACAAAATTCTTATTTTGTGTAGAGAATCTTTGGGAAATTATATGTATATATAATTCACAAAGCAAAGTACAATATTTTAGCATTAATCTATAAGTATGGATTCCCTTTGCTGCACAGTGGGGTATAGCCAGAAGCTCCCCTTGGCTCCAGTCCATCCCATGTGAAGGCTGGGTTTATGCCAGTCAAACCAGCAGTCAAAGCCTTTACTCATTCTGCACTAATCTGATTGACTTATTTGTAGCTCCTGGCAAAATACTTGATTTTAATGGAATCTTCAGAGTGTATTAGTGGAGTCCTGCCTCATAGTTGCATGATACAAGTATGGTACTGACTGTTATTAAACAAAATTCCATTTTTATCACTAGTACTTAGTATATATAGCGCTTCCCTGGTGGCTCAGTTGGCAAAAAAATCTGCCTGCAACGTAAGAGATCCAGGTTCAATCCCTGGGTCGGGACAATCCTCTGGAAAAGGAAATGACAACTCACTCCAGTATTCTTGCCTGGGAAATCCCACAGACAGAGGAACCTGGTGGGCTACAGCTCATGGGGTCATGAGACTGTGTATATATGTATCTATATATAAGTCTATATACATATATGTATCTTAAAAACCTCAAATGTGTTTTGAGGTTTTAAGATTGTTCATAATTTTTACACTTTTCAATCTATATTGTAAAAACATTCATATTGTGACATTTAATGACTAGAAAGTTTGAAAAAATATTCTGTAGAATTAGCTTAATACTGTATATCCTGGGAAATATAAAGACCTTTCTTGGCAGTGTGAGAATCCTTCCTGTGGAGGTGTCACAAACATCCAGTAAGCATTTCATTCCATTTTCCTGTTTGTTGTGAATACCCATTGGCGAGCAGTGACTTTTCTTAAGACTTTGGTTTTCCTCCACAGACAGCGTGGAAGATGAACTGGAAATGGCCACCGTCAGGCATCGGCCCGAGGCTCTCGAGCTTCTGGAAGCCCAGAGCAAATTTACCAAGAAGGAGCTCCAGATTCTTTACAGAGGATTTAAGAATGTAAGAACTTTCTTTCTGACTTTACTTTCACACAGTTCTCAGAGGATCATTGAGAAATGAGAGGGAAAAGTAGAAAAGGTGCAGTTCTGTGATATTCCATCATATGTACACTCCTTATCAATCTTTTCTACATATGAAAATTGTCAATATCCATTTGGACTTTGATTCACTTTGGTACACTATCACTCACACAATCAAACAAGGATGAGTACAGAAGAAAGGTTTCCTCAATTCAATTCCTAGTTGGGCTTTTCTTTTTCCCTTTCAGTTATATTGCCATCATTTCAATAAGCTCTAACATCTGTAAGTTTAGTTGTGTGTAGATGGGGGCCCATCAGAGAACTCTGTTCCCAGCATTGGAGAAAAGTCATGGTAAGTTTGATAGTTTCTGAAAGACCATGTTACCCGTGGCTCTGGACCACAAGTGTCTGTAGGTCCCTGTTTCTGGTTCGCTATGATCCAAGTAGACCTATCATGCTCCCTCCTGAGTGGAGCGTCTTCAAGAACTGTGATTGTCCTTGCACACCAAAGGGCAAGGGTGAGAGTCAAGAAGTGGACTGGGCAATCTGCCAAGCACACAGTCTTAGGGATGCCTTGCTATGTGCTCAGCATTAAGCTAAATACTGCTGGTTATTCGAAAGTCAGAGGAGATATTTTTCCTCAAGGAGCTGCTGGTCTGAATAGGGAGAGAACACTTGCTGTCAAGAAGTTATTTGAAGGTAATTCATCCTGCAAATTAGTAAATGGTCTTATATTAAATGACATATGCAGCCCAACAGGTATTCCATTCTTACACGTTTGTAAACCATAGTTACATATGCCACAGGTGCCCCTTGGGAACTAGATGAAATTGCTTTGATTCCTTCTCAGATCTTCTCCCTTAAAGTCCCCATTCCATGGTTCATAGGAATCTATAGTGTCCAAAGATTTCTGATGATGCCAACCTCTTTCAATCTGTCCATCTCAATGCTGTCTCTGTCCAACTTCATTGAGATGAAAAACCCTGCCTCTTCTATGGTATCCACACAAAAATTTACCTAGAGAATTTGTAATACTAGTTGCCTTTTCAGAATATTTTTATAAGGATCCAACATGCATGTTGCATGCTACTTTCCACCATTATTCTCTCTGAATCCATGGGCTTTTTCTCTATCCCACTTCTGCTCCTCACCACTCTCCTTGCCTACGCTTCCTAAATGTTTCCTTCCATTGCGTCTCTGAAATGCAGTTCTTCCGGTGGCCTTTGCGGGGATGGACTAGGGTGGTGAGGAAGACGATACAATGGAACTGGTGCTTACCCCACACAAGCAGGACTTATATTATACATTGTAATATATAATCTATCAAGATGACACGCACAAATAAACAGGCATAAAGAGAAAGGGGCTTTGAAATTTAGGCTCAAGAATTATTAGTTATGCCTAGGCTATACCAGTGGAGAAGGCAATGGCAAGCCACTCCAGTACTATTGCCTACAAAATCCCATGGATGGAGGAGCCTGGTAGGCTGCAGTCCATGGGATCACTATGAGTCGGACGTGACTGAGCGACTCCACTTTCACTTTTCACTTTCACACATCGGAGAAGGAAATGGCTACCCACTCCAGTGTTCTTGCCTGGAGAATCCCAGGGATGGGGGAGCCTGGTGGGCTTCCGTCTATGGGGTCACACAGAGTCGGACATGACTGAAGTGACTTAGCAGCAGCAGGCTATACCAGAGAGTAAAGTCAGTCAGTCGTGTCCGACTGTTTGCAACCCCATGGACTGTAGCCTTCCAGGCTCCTCTGTCCATGGGATTTTCCAGGCAAGAGTACTGGAGTGGGTTGCCATTTCCTTCTCCAGGGGATCTTCCCGACCCAGGGATCAAACCCGGGTCTCCAGCATTGCAGACAGATGTTTTACCATCTGAGCCACCAGGGAAGCCACACCAGAGAGAGGAAGAAGTTGCTATGAGTCAGTTGCACTGACCACTGACAGCAGCAAACCAATGAGTGGTGAGGATGGGGAAGAGAAGAGGTGAAAACGACCAAGTCTTGGATAAAAGTAAATGCTGAGTTAAAGCTCATCACAGAATAACGCTTCACAGGCATTCCTGTGAACATCCAAACTTCCTTGTTCCAGATGAGAGACCTTGTGATAAATAAGCTTTTTTTTTTTCCTTGCAACAGTGGATTACGCATCAGATGCAAAATGGCTGTCAAACAGAGGACTAACCTCTCAGCATCCCTGCATTCCTCCACTACTTCTGTGTTATCACTTCACTGCCTTCAGTGTAGGGCTCTCCGTTTGGGGTCCCGCTGCCTTTCATACTGTTTGTTGCAAATTGGAATCATGATTACTGCCACCATCAACCTTCGGAGCCAGCATCTCTTCAGTCTGTCCTCTACAAGTGGCACTTCATGAAAAATTGCCCAGGCTCTGAAGTCTGCATTGTTTTCATTGCTTTGTTTTGTTTTTCTCTTTGCCTGCCTTCTTTTTCTTTGCTCCCCTTCCCTCTCTTTTCCTGACCTCTTTTCATCCCCTTTTCCTGTCCTCCTGATCACTTCTCTATTTCTTCATCCTTCCAATCTCTCCTTCCTCCTTTAGTTCCTTTATCTCTTTTTCATGTCAATTCTTGTCTCCTTATTTTCACTTCTTCCCCTTCCTTCCTGTCTTTAATTTTTCTATTCTCTCTTCATTATCTTTCTGTTCCCTTACCCCATCCAATGAGATAAATATCCAAAAGATCTGAATGTGCCCAAAGCATATTTTATATAATTCTTTAAATGAATGGGCTTCATAGTTTGCTCAAAATATTACTAATGAATGTCTCTGATAAATAAGAGTGGCCTTTTGATTTTCATTCATTTTCTTGTAGTCAGTGTACAACTCAAATGTGGTCTAAAATATAGCAAGAGAGGACTTAAAGCAGCACACTCTTATTTTACAAAATGACAGCAATCTGAATCAGTTTAGCCTCAGAGAAAGGAAATTAACCACCCTTGGGTTCCTGAACACCAATTATCTCAAGTCCTTAAGATCAAAAAGTCATTTCCATGTCACTAATTGAGATATTCATTCTTTTTTTGAAAAGACAACCTATTGTATGGGAGAAAATATTTGCAAATCATATACATAATAAGGAATATGTATCCATACTATATAAAGAAATCTTAAGACTCAGTCCTAAAACAAGAAACACAATTTAAAAATGGGCAAAGGTCTTGAATAGACTGTTCTCCTAAGAAGATACACAAATAGCCAATGAGCACATGAGAAGGTGCTGAACATAATTAGTTTCAAAAAAATGAAAATCAAAGCCACAGTTAGATACTACTGCATACCCGCTGGGATGTCTACAATAAAACAGATAAAAATGAGTGCGGAGAAGTTGGAAGTCAGACACAATGCTGGTTGGAGTATAAAATGGTACAGTTGCTTTCCGAAACAATATGGCAGGTTCTCAGAAGTTAAATAACAGTGATCATATGACCCAGAAATTCCTCTCCTAGGTATATACTCCCAAAGAAATAAAAACTTATGTATACTCAAAAACACTTGTATCTGATGTTCACTGTAGCATTAATCATAATTGCCAATATGTACAAACAATAGAAATATTCATGAACTGAAAACTGGATAAATAAATATGCTACATTCATACAATAAAATTTTTTCAACAATAATAAAAAATGAAATACATCATGGATGAGCCTTTAAAATATTGTTTTAAGTCAAAGAAACCAGTCATAAAGAACAATATAAAGTATGATTGCACTTATGTAAAATGCTGAGAAAAGACAGAAAGTACATTTGTAGGGGCGTGGCATCAGGGTTTCTCATTTGGATGATTAAAACAGTCTTAAGAATTCTTAAGTTGTGTTGATGGTGGCACACTTTTGTGAATATGCTAAATATCACTGGCATATTCATGTTCAAGGAGTCTATTGTATGATTTGTAAATTATGTTCCAATAAAGCTGTTAAAACTGATATAAGTAAATAAATTAATTGCATAACTTTTAGGTCCATGTCAGATATTCCAATAATCCCCAAGCTTCTCTGGGAATGACTGAGTCCTGTAAATGCTGGCATGTCACGTGGAGGGATGATAACTGTATTACTTGTGTGATAACACAGGACAGTAACTCAAAGTTCTATTCCTGCAACAACTCATAGCCCAGTACAAGAGGCTGTCCAACACTTGGTTGTTGCTGTCCAGTCGCTCAGTCATGTCTGACTCTGTCATCCTATGGACTGCAGCACACTAAACTTCACTGTCCTTCACCGTTTCCTGGAGCTTGCTCAAATTCATGTCCATTGAGTCGGTGATGCCATCCAACCATCTCATCTTCTGTCATCCCTTTCTCCTCCTGACTTCAATCTTTCCCAGCATCAGGGTCTGCCAGTGAGTCATCTGTATCAGGCAGCCAAAGTACTGGAGCTTCAGCTTCAGAATCAGTCCTTCCAATGAATATTTAGGATTGATTTCCTTTAGGATGGACTGGTTGGATCTCCTTGCAGTCCAAGTGACTCTCAAGAGTCTTCTCCAGCACCACAGCCTGAAGGCATCATTTCTTCAGTGCTCAGCTTTCTTTATGGTCCAACTCTCACATCTGTACACGACTACTGGAAAAACCATAGCTTTGACTATACAGACCTTTATCAGCAAAGTATGTCTCTGCTTTTTAATAGGCTGTCTAGGTTTGTCATAGATTTTCTTCGAAGGAGCAAGTGTCTTTTAATTTCATGGCTGCAGTCACCATCAGGAGTGATTTTGGAGCCCAAGAAAATAAAGTCTCTTACTGTTTCCATTATTTCTCCATCTATTTGTCATGAAGTGATCATACTAAATTATTTAAGTTGAGGACTATGAAAAAATTGATTCTAACTTTTACTGTTATCCTACCTACACTACTTCATTACTCCTCCACAATCACTAGCCAACTTCCTGCCTTCTAATGAGCCCCCTGCAATAATTCATGAAGAAGTTGCAAGTAATCAGGTTAGGCGTCTCAGAGCTTTCCAAACCTAATCTCCCTGTCTTTGACCAGGAATTCTCTGCCATCCCTTCTGCATACATGATCCTAACAGCAGTCAGTCCCTCACATCTGTTCAGGATCTCATGCCTTTTATTAAAACTTTCTCAGGGACTTTGCTCCTGCAATTTTCACTCCTCTCCCTTTTTTAACCATCAGCTACTCCTTCTATATTAGAACATTCTCCAATGTGGAGATGGGAGGCAGAAATACACAGTCTTACCACAAGTCCTTCTGCAGCTACTGGTAACTTGTGTACTGTTCTTCCCAGCAGATTATCTCAGCTTATCCTGAGACCATTCTGTATTCAACCTTATCATCACTCATAAGATGGTAAACATGCTCTGAGCACCTGTGGGGCACCAGACTCCCAGACCGGTGCTTTCCTGTCTTTCCTCTTTGTGCCCACAGGAACATTTAACGAGGGAAAAGGGTCCTCAAGGAACTCATGTCGGGTGGGCAGGGACCCAAACTGAAGACAACAGTGCAAACAAGTGTGATGAGAGCCTTGGCCTCTGGAGCCAGCGTAGGCTGGGATCAGACGGTGAGGAATGGGCTTCACCTGGTCAGTCCTAGAGACAGATGTCTCTCTCTGCCTGTGTGTCTGTCCCTATCTCTACCCCTCGCTCTCACACATTCTTTCTTAGAATCAGGTCCTCACCAGCAGGACGCCAACGCGGTGCCTCCCATCCTCAGTCCAGGGGAGGAGCCTGGTACTGGGGGGATCGGCCTCCCATCCTCAGTGTGTGTAGAATAGAAGGGTAAAGACCCAAGATACTCATTTTTACTGAAACCGTTTAAAACTCTCATATTTTGATTAAAAGGATAAATTATTCATCAGCATCTTAAAACAGCTGTATTTATATGAAAGTAGTTGAACATCCCTGAAAGTAAAGGTCGCTAGTGCCCACCCCCCCAATCTTTTCCCAGGCCTATATATCTGATAGCATTTCTCCAAAATATATTGTTAATATAAATGGGAAATGGGAGTAAAGGAAGATAGTGAGAGAGAATTCCTTAGCCCTCACCATATCTTATCCCCACATTTTAATTTCTCTTACCACATGCTAAACTAGGTCTTCAAAAGTAGGCTACTGACAGAAATGAAGAATACAGGACAGTGTTTCTCAGTCTTTACTGTGCCTAGGAATCACATAAAGGATTTATTAAAAAAGATTGCTGGACCCCAGTTGGAAAGATTATGATTTAGTTGGTCTGAGATTGGAGTGGAGAATTTGCCTTTCTCACATGTTTCAAAGCAATGCTGATGCTGCTGGTCTGGGGACCACACACTGAGAATCACAAGTACAGTTCAAACATCAGAAACATTGGTGTCCATATGTTATGGACTCAGACTCAGGTCCATATCTTATTTGTTTAGGGAGATCCCTTTGAATCAGTGGTCTCTCTGTCCTTGTCTCTACAAATCGGGATAATGTAACTTCATTACATGGAGTTTGCCTTGTTTTGATGTTTTGGAGGTTTTTTTTAATAAATTAAGATAGTAAACATGAAGTTCAGCAAAAAAAGAATTATTATAGTGTGGCCCTAAGCAGTCAGCTTCAGTTTTATGTTCCATCAAAGTGGGGCAGTCATGGTTGACCCAAATATCCCCCACCAGTGTTTTAGGTTTTGAGCTACATAATTATACATTAAAAAGTATGTGGAAAGATGCAAGGTGTTAGCGACACATCAGCAATTTCATGTTACAATCATCTAGGGAACTTTAAAAACTACAAATAACTGGCACGATGCTTGGTGAGTCTGATAGAATTGCTCCCAGAAGAAGCTTGAGCATCAGAATTTATAAAGCTCTCCAGATAATTATAATGTGCAGACAAGTTTGAGAACCACTGAACAAGATGTATAAGATTGTAGACATAAAGCTGCTTCTATCACACACTGAATTGACCTCTTTGTGATGAGCCTGATAATGTCAAATATTAATAGTTAAACAGACTTCTTGGAATCTTAAGCCTTTGGTGTGTGGGATGGTGTGTGTAAGTGGTCTTACCTCAGATGACTCTGATTCAGTTAAATCCTGGGTGATGCTTACTAATCTTTTTTTAAAAGTCTTAATTTTTTAAAAATCCCATTTTAATAGACTGCTAACAGAAAGTTGCATTTGAAAAAAACTGACCCAAAAGGTCATACAAGAATCTATATACATAACTCATAAACTTCCTTTGCTGTTCTCTTTCAAAATCAAGCATAATTTCAGTCAACACTAGGTGATAATGAATGGTGTTCTGAGCATTAATTTTTCATATGGAAAATGCCTTTTGGACATTTCCTCTCGTTAATTAATAATTTACAGCATATTCTTCCCATTTTTTAAGGCACAAGATGAAAGATATTTGCAACTAGTTAGACTTAATATGTTTTGGACACCTAGCTACTTGCTGTTCCAAGTCTTTCCCTGCTTCCTTTTCTCTCACTATTTTGAATTTTAACAGGTCAAAGTATCCTTTAAATTCAGATACATCTTTGAGGTATCACTTTAATACTTGTAAATGTCATTCTTCCCTAAAAATGTTGTGTTAATATTCTTTATATCTAAAAGTGCAAGATGTCTATATTAGTTTTCTATTGTGTGTAATAAATTACCACATATTTAGTGACTTAAAGAAATGCACATTCATTATCTCACAGTTTTGAAGGTCAGGAGTCCGAAAATGACTTAATTGGGTCCTCTGCTTGGGACCCCATAAAACTATAATTCAATTATTGGTAAAGCTACAGTTCTATCTGGATTTAAGAGCCCTCATCTAAGCTCATATGGTTGATGGCAGAGTTCGTTTCCTTGTGATTATATTTCTGAGGTCCTCACTCTTAGCTGTCAACCTGGGACCACTCATCTTCTAGGGCCGGGGTCCATAACCCTGGGCCATGGAATGGTACCAGTCCATGGCCTGTTAGGATCTGGACTAAACAACCGGAGGTGAGTTGTTGGCAGGTGAGTGAAGTTTCATCTGTATTTACAGACACTTCCCATCACTCACTCACATTACTGTCTGAGATTTTTCCCATAGGAGCTGAAACCTTACTATGAAATTCACATGCAAGGGATCTAGGTTACTCACCTCTTTTGAGAATCATCCTGAAACCATCCCCTACACCCTGATCTGTGGAAAAATTGTCTTCTATGAAACCAATCCCTGATGGCAAAAAGGTTAGGGACCACTATCCAAGCAGCTGTCTGTAGTCCCTTACCAATGGCCCTATCAGAGACTTTTTCATAACTTGAAAGCCAACTTCTCCAAAGCCAGAAAGAGAGAGTCTCTCTACTAAATCAGAGTCTTATTTAAAGTAACATAACCGTGGACCTAACATCTCCCATCACCCTTGTACATCCCAAAACTCAAGGCAAAGGGATTAAAAACGGCATGATTTGTAGGGAGTCACACCTGCATGGTGTCCATCACAGTGGTGTTTGTGAGGAAAGAGAAACTGCTATGGGTTAAAATGGCTAAATCCAGTCTGAAGTCACTTTCAAGCACAGTTAATCCCACCCTCAATATTATGCCTGCAATCCAGACATCTTAGGTATTTTACCAAAAGTAGCACTAGCCTTTCCCCCTGATTTCTACAAAAGATTTGATGTAATAGCCAAAGGAACCAGCAGGAGAGGAGAATTCTTTGATGGCGCATCCCCACCCTTCTCGAAGGATTTGAGAACTTCTGCACTTTAAAAATAGATTAAGGGAACAGAGGGTGAAATTATAGAGATCTACATTTTTGACAAAGAACATGTACATAAAAGCTCTAAATCCCACTTATGGTGGAGAGGGAGAAGCTGGGAGTTTTGTACATGCCTGGAAAGGAGTGGAGTCAGGTGATTAGGGTAGAAAAATAAGCTGCTAATTGTATAAGGCAATTTCTCTTTTGTCACAAGCCCTCGGAGTTATTCTTGAGGCTTTTATAGACTGATTGTGTGACCTTCAGCAAATCACTTCATCCCTGGCAGCTTCTGTTTCCCCGTCAGCAAATTAGGGATTAAGATCTTCCCTTCCAATCATGAAGGGAGGTGGGTAATAATTGGTTTTGTACAGCTCTTGAAAGAGTCAGATAAAACTCTTCCTTAAGTGCAAAGTATTACTCATGTACTTTAGATTCAAGGTATAAGAACAGTGAAAATGTTATTTCCTAGGCTCTAGCAGAGTTTTCTGTCAGACTTCCAAGAAGAAGGGCTTTCTGAGGAGAAGGTTGTCTACAGGTCTGAGCAGATAAACATGGCTGCCTTTCTGACTCCCAAGTCTGGCATGGTCTGTGTGCTCTTCTGGGCTCAAACCTTTCATTTCTCACCATGAGCAGATAGTTTAGCCTCTCAGGGTATCAAATTTTAATTTGAAGATTCAGGACATTAATACCGATGTAAATGAGAAGATGATGAGAAATGTTCTGCATAATCCCCTTCATTTAGAATGTGAAAAATAGACATTGAAGTCCTTTAGTATTTTCCTCTCATTCTTCTAAGTACTAGGGTAACTAAAATTCTTAAGGGAGACCTGTGATATCATCTCAAAGTAGATTGCATTAAATGTGAATTTATGTGAATATATACTTGGGCAATTGGATGCTTCCTGGTTTGTTTCTTTTCTATCTTAACCTAATAAGATGCCATGCAAACAGGGTATAAATTGAAATACATAATTGTCCTATCTACAATCAGCCCTCCATTCCACCTTGCTGGGGTAACTACTCTTAATTTTCTTCTTTATTCTTCCAGATAATTTTTATAGGCATATATTTATGTGGGTGTGGCAGAAGCAGGGGTAGATTCTTTTGACATATATCCTAAAGATTAATCATTTTTAGCTGACAATGAATAATTAATCATGAACATTCACTTTTATTTTCAGGTAATCATTATACCCATGTTGACCAGGAGTTCCCTGTTTTGGAACACTTCAGTCTAGTGGCTTGACTTTCCAACTCTCAGGCTCCTCTCTTGTTTGTTTGGGAGTCCCCATAGGGAAGGCAGCAGTTTAAGGATTGCACGATATCCCATCCTTGTTCCAAAGAGGGATTTACCCTTGAAGGGCCATAACAACCCTACCCAGCATTCCCCCTCTCCCTCTATGAAAATAAATAAACAAAAATAAAAACTCAAGAAAAAAAGAAATAAAAAGTAGACTTAAGACTTTTATTTCTGTTTAATCTATGAGCTTCCTAAAGACCATGCGCTGAGCTTGATGCACCTCAATATTCTCCACTCATTATTCCAGGCATCTGGCTCATGGTACCACTCAGTAATTGATTTTGGAATTAAAGTATTAGACTTTAATCACAGATAAAATTCATTCTGTATCATCCATATAATACCTAAATGATAGTTTTTGGTTTCATTAAGTGAAATATATATGCAAGATATTTAACTTACCTTTGCCTCCTAAACCCATCTTTTCTCAATAAATGTTATCTCCATTGGTCTGGTCACCTAGAAACTCAAATATCTTTCTGAACTCTTCCCTTAGAACGTCCTGCCTCTAATTAATCTCCTGGTTCAGCCAACTGTCCAGTCTTCATATCTCTCATATCTACCCCTTCCTTCTCTTCTACACTGTTGTTTCTTCACACACAGCTGCCACCTTTCACCTGCATGACCACATGGCCTCCCAGTCTCCTGGTCAACCTTGCAAGCAAATTTCCTAAGGACAGCACTCTCAGTCCTGCAGCGGTAACTCATCTCTACACAAAACTGCACATATTATGGAGTAAAATGTCAATGTGTTTAGACTCCAGTTCTGGTTGCCACTGGGCAAGATACTTGACCTATCTGGGCTTCACTTATGTCATCTGCCAAACTGTAGAAACATCATCTCACAGATGTTTTGCAAAGATAATGGAGGTAAAACACAGAGACAGAGCCTGTGACGTGATGACAATCCAAAAGCAGGTTTATGATCATTACTCCCATCATTATTATTATCATTAGCACCACTGTCATCCTGCTGTTTCTTTGAATCATGGTACTGTCTAGAAGCTCTTCCTTAAGATGTCTTCGCCGCACCTTGCCCTGAGGACACACTGGGAAACAGTGCGCTTTTTGTTTGATTTTACTCTGTTTTGAATTATTGGAGAAACTGACATAGTATTTCTCCTAACGACGTCCTGACTGAGATTTTGTGAAAATCAAAAGATGTAACATAAACTGTAATGTTTTAAACATAAAATGCAACCTAGAGATGCATATAATTTTAAAAAACAACTTTCATAAGAGCAGCTCTTATAGAAAGCAAATATTTCCTAGAAGCACTTCTAAAATCTAGATTTTTTCCCACAACAATCCTGTAAGCAAGATCAAATTTTATTTTTCTCTCAAGTCACAGGAGGGCTGGTCCAGGCTGATGGGGAAATTGTCTTCCATCAGGACATTCAGGGATCCAGGTTCCTTCCAACACATTGCCCTGCATCCCTTGGCTGGGCTGCTGGCCCCATCTGCATTGTGCAAACTAGGTCATTTTCATGTTACTACCCTGAGGGAAGATGAAAGAGCCATAGAGAGGGGCAGGTGATTGTACCAAGTTAGACGTAACAAAAAAGATATATGCGTGTATGTGTGTCACTCTCATTTACATCCCATGGGCTCAGGAGCCACATAAACTGCCAGGGGAAGCTAAGAAATGTCATCTCTACCTGGACAGCAGTGTATGAGTATAGAGGGAGAATTTGGTTTAGAGGAACAACCAGTACTCTGCAAAAATCAATAAAATATTCTACAGAATTTTTCTAGAGAATCCTACAGATTTCTTAAGTTAGTTTAATTAATCCTCCTGAGACAAAGTTTTTTAGTCTGGGAGTCATGTGTCTACTGACCTCAAACTCACATATCCCTTGAGGCATCAATAATTTTTTAAAATAATAGTAATAGTCTGTCTTCTGAGTGTGTCAAGGCTTGCTACTTCACTTAGCACAGTATCAGAAATGAATACACAGCAAGTTCAGGAGCTGCTTCCTCTAAGGGTTTATGAATACTATTTGTTGTACAAGAAATCCAGTCTTCACGACCCAGAACCCAAGCACAGGGTGGTGGTAAGATGCTATGTGGATCAACTTTAACAGTATTACTCCTTCTCATCTTTTTGGATGAACTAATTAATTCATACAAATAGATCACTGGGAGCCCAATAAATAATTTTTTTCAAATTCAGTACATGTTCTTTAAAGAGCCTGCTGTGCAACTTTGGGTGTCTTGTGGCTAAAACTAACAACAAATCCAGGGCACCATTCATCACTGCAAGTTGCCGGCAGTTAACCTACCCCATAAAGTCAGATCTTTTCCCATTTTTTTACAATTCCACTTCAATGTGTTCATTAATATAAACCCAAATGGCAATTATTCCAGTGACCCTGGCAGGCATTCAAATCTTCATTAAAATAAAACGTTGCCAAACTTTGTCTTTTCAATGCTACATTTGAGATGAGTGTGTTAGACTATATATCCTCTAAAATCTGTGCTGAATAATTTAGCTTGAGAGAACTACAAAAGGATGTCAAAAGAAAATGAGACAGAATCAGTAATTTCCTTAACTATGCACATTCTAATGAATTATGCTTAATTTATGACATTCCAACTCCCATAGAATTTTAGGAGACTGAGTCAAAACTTATTGCAAGCTCCTCCCAGTTGTAAATACTTTCCATAAACATGTATGAAGCACTGATCATTTACTGAATACTCACTATATGCCAGGTACTTGGCTAATATTGGATATGTATTTATGAATAAAAGAGAATTGTTTTCAACACTAGAGTTTAGTGTAAGAAGTATATAGTTAATAAGAAAGGTAAAAAATAATTAAGGGCAAATTGTGGTATATTTCATGAAGGAGACGGACAGAATTCTGTGAGTGAGACTCACAGGTGGGCACAGGGGACCTAGAAAGTGTGATGCTTAATTTTTGTTTGTTGATTGGATTAGGCCTTGGTGCCTGGTTGTTTCCTCAAACACCAGTCTAGATGTTGCTGTGAAGCTATTTTTGTAGGTGTGATTAACATCTACAGTCAGTTGACTTTAAAGTGGATGACCCTTGATAATCTGGTTAGCATCACTCAATCAACTGAAGTCCTCAAGAACAAAATAGAAGGGGTTCCAGAAAAGAAGGAATTCTGCCTCAAGACTGTAACAGAGTTTCCAGCCTACCAGCCTGCCTGTAGATTTCTGACTTAGAGTTCCACAATCCCATGAACCAATACTTTAAAATCCACCCTCTGTCTCACTCTCTGAATTTTGTTTCCCTGAAGCGCCCTAACTGATACATGCTTGTGTGCTCAGTCACTCAGTCCTGTCCAACTCTTTGTGACCCCATGGACTGTAGCCTGCCAGGCTCCTCTGTCCATGGAATTTTCCAGGCAAGAATACTAGAGTGGGTTGCCATTTCCTACTCCACTAACTGATACAAAAGGTCTTTACTAACTCTAGGTGTTTTATGTAAGCCCTAAGGAAAGGATCATTCCTGAAAAGAGCAAAGAAAGGGTTATCCCCAGTGGAAGAAACAGCAAGAGTGAAAGTCTTAAGAAAGGGGAGATTAACATGATTGAGGTTGAAGGAGAGAGGGATTCATAAGATGAGGCCATCCCCGGGTGGGCATGGAGCAGGTCACACATAGAGTCTTGTAGGGTAGATTTGTTTCTGAGCATGGTAGGAAGCCACTGATGGTTTAAGTAGGAGACTGACATTACCTGTGTTTTTAAAACACTATTTGACAGTAAAGGGTTTGATCAAGGGGGAAGGATGAAGAAGAGAAAAGCAGTAAGGAAGATATTGCAGGAGTCTAGACAAGATATGATAGTGAATTGGACTGAAAATTGTGGTATTTCAGATGTAAAAGAGGTTAAGGAGTGAAAGTGTCTGATCTGTATTTTCAAAATAAAAATGACAGAATTTGATGATGGATTGAAAGTGACCAGTAGAAAAAGTAACAATACAGATGATTTCAGGTTTTCTGACTTACACAAATGGAAAACATTTGCTAAGAAACAGAAAATTGGGAGAAAAAAGTTGAGTGGGTCAGTGACCAAAAGTTCAGAGTTAGTTTGTCTCATGCTTCAGTGGTGTCCGACTCTGTGCGACCCCATAGACGGCAGCCCACCAGGCTCCCCCATCCCTGGGATTCTCCAGGCAAGAACACTGGAGTGGGTTGCCATTTCCTTCTCCAATGCATGAAAGTGAAAAGTGAAAGTGAAGTTGCTCAGTCATGTCTCTTAGTGACCCCATGGACTGCAGGCCACCAGGCTCCTCTGTCCATGGGATTTTCCAGGCAAGAGTACTGGAGTGGGGTGCCATTGCCTTCTCCAGTTTGTCTCATAAAGTTTTATAAATTACTATGGTTGGTAGTTGGAACTGAAGATATAAAATTAAGAGTCACCAGCATATAGGGTCATGAGAATAGATGATTAGTAGTAACTATAGCAAAAATAACATGTATTGAGTACATATGATGAAAAAACTCTTTTCAATGTACTTTAGAGGTAATTAATTCCCTTCATTCCATGTAAGCTTGATAATATATGATGTAATAAAATAACTGAAGCACAGAATGGTTAAGTAACCTTCCTAAGGTCACACAGGCAGCAATGAACAAGTCTAGAATTTGGACCATTGGCTTCAGAGCCCATGCTCTTAACCACTGGGAATGACTGAAAAGAGAAAATAGAGAATTCAGGCTTGGGATGTGAACAAGGCAAAGGCAGCAAAAAAAAAAAAAAAAATACTGAAGAAGCACAGAGATATGGGGATAAAGCCAGGAGAATATGGAATCACATCAGCCTTGAGACCATACCCCTCCAGGAAGTAGGAAATATGTTGAATGATGCCAAGCAGGCAAGAAAGAAAACAAGATAAAGACAGAGGAGTGTCTATATCAGTAAAGGCTCTTGGATGGGAAGCAACAGAAACCTAGCCTGGCTAAGAAGAAGGGTAAGAAAAGAAGTCTTTGGAAGCATCTAAGGCAGCTCAGAGAATTGAATGAAGACACGAGCACCCAAGCCCTGTAAGAGAGACGCGCACGGGAAGCTCCAGGGAAGTAGTCAGGAGTGAAGCAGTGCTGGTGGCCACAGGACTCACCGGCCCACAACTATATCTACACTCTGTCAAACACTACTCATTTTCTATGTTTTAGCCATGTTGGACTCCTTTCAGTTTCCTAAGTACAAATTCTTTCCAGAGAAATAACCAAATTCTGATCCCTGCAGGAAGAAATGTGGAGGCAGGACCTTGGCTTGGTTGGAAGAGTTGGGAGAACAAAACACACCCTGCCCTTGGCTGTGTTCTCCTTTCCTCCCCAAATCCCTGTCTACAGGCTGCATTTCTTTTTTTAACATTACTGGAGGGAAAAAAATCACTTGTGGTAAAGAGCTTCTGATTTTTTTCTGCTCTTACAGCCTTTTCACATGTTATTTTCTGAAACACACTTTCCCTATTATTTAGTATGGATGGTTCCTCCTAATGCTTCCAATAGCATCTCAAATCTTGCCTCCACTGAGTACCTGCCTGTGTATTACAGGTCTATGTAGGTCAAATCACTACTCCCAAATATATTCTATCACTGCACCCGGCTTGTTCCTTTCTCAGTATTTATGATTATCTGCAATAATTAATTAACTTGTTTGTTTTCTGAATCCCTATGAGATGGGATATTAACGTGGTCAGGGCCACTGACGCTTGGGTCACCCACTTGTACTCAGTACCCAGTAATTTTCCTGGGACAGAATAGGTTTTTAATAGGTATGTGTTGCTTGAATAAATGAACATGTTCAGGGCAGCTCAGACAGCTCCTTCCTTAACCTTAAGCAGGGTTGTGGGCACTCTATAAAGGGCCCCGGGGGCTAGTCTCAGCCTCAGGGGGTTCCTCTTGGCTAATTCTTCCCTTTAGAACCTGTTCACCATGATACGGTATCTCTGTTCTTCATCCCTGGGTTCTGGGTTCTTTACCAACCTTTCAGGTGAATTCTGTGGAGATCTAGATTGTGGATCCCCTCACAAGTTACCTTCCAGGTATTCTTGTGTCCCCAGACCTGTAGCCCTTCACAGGACATAACCCTTCTTCACCAAATACCTAGCTTAGGGGTGCTTCTCTGTCTTAACGGTTCTGAAAAATGGTTTGGAACAAAGAGATACAAAGATTAAGAAAGTAATGGTCTGTCTTTAAATGCTTCACAAGCTAATTACAAAATAAACCTTGAGTCTAAGATCTGTCTGGAAATAAATACTTTAGGAACACCATTTGTAAACATTTTAACTTCGTTGTAAGTGAGGCTAACAACCTTGCCTGCCTGTTAAGTCTCTTCAGCCATACCTGACTCTGTGCAACCCTATGGACTGTAGCCTGCCAGGCTCCTCTGTCCATGGGGTTCTCTAGGCAAGAATACTGGAGTGGGTTACCATGCCCTCCTCTGGGGGATCTTCCCAACCCAAGGATCAAACCCGCCTCGCTTACATCTCCTGCATTGAAAGGCAGGTTCTTTACCACTATTGCCACCTGGGAAGCCCAGCAACTTTGAGGAAAGAGTTAATATTTGTCTGATCAAGTTAATCACCATAAAATTAATTTGCATAAATAACCAATTTATATGGTACCAAATATCATGTTACAGAAATGGGTGGAAATATCTCAGAGTTAATAGGTTAAATAAGTTAATTTCCTATTAATAAGTTAATAGGAAAACTTCAGGAATGGAAGGGAGAAGCTGGAGAACTCTCAGGGGGCAAATATGACCCACAAAGATTTTGAGAACCATCACTGAAATATCTTAAGGGAAAAAGAGAGTATCATGTCACCAGATGAGGTATGTTATTAATATGTTAATAAAGTCTGATATATAGCATGCACTAAACGTTATCTTAAAATGCCTTCACATACATTAAGTCATATCATTCCAAAGACACATCAAGAGGAGCGTTAACATTTTGTGAAAGAGGAAGTAAGCAAGGGGCAACATATTTGTAAGAATGACTCAGAATCACAACGTATTTGGTGACAGAATCTGGATCAGCTAAAGTTTTAGCTTTATGTCAGTTTCGTTTTGTCAGAGCAACATCTACTCATCATGAAGAAAACTTGAAACAATGTAATCTACAAATAATAAGAGGGCGCCTTTAAAAACCAATGAGGAGAGGATAGGACCATTTCACTAGAACGGATAACAGTACTCCAGAAGATTAACTCATTGGCATCTTGAACAGCTTCCTAGTACTGTTCATTTTTTAAAATTTATTTATTTTAATTGGAGGGCAATTACTTTACAATATTGTAGTGGTTTTGCCGTACATTGACCTAGTACTGTTCAAAGGTCTTTGGTTAACAGACAGAAATGCACAGGGTGAGCACAAATAACACCTACCGAATCATTTAAGCTGATGGATCTTACTTTTTAAGCATTCAAATAGGTCAACAAGGAAATAAGCAAAACTTTTCTTTCCAGTATGAATTTTAAACCCTTCTTGCCAGGATCGTGTACAAACAAATTTCTGTTTTCATTTTTAATATATCTATTTCTATTTTAATATACCTCAGTTCAGTTCAGTTCAGTCGCTCAGTCGTGTCTGACTCTCTGTGACCCCATGAATCACAGCACGCCAGGCCTCCCTGTCCATCACCAACTCCCGGAGTTCACTCAAACTCATGTCCATCGAGTCGGTGATGCCATCCAGCCATCTCATTCTCTGTCATCCCCTTCTCCTCCCGCCCCCAATCCTTCCCAGCATCAGAGTCTTTTCCAGTGAGTCAACTCATCGCATGAGGTGGCCAAAGTATTGCAGTTTCAGCTTTAGCATCAGTCCTTCCAATGAACACCCAGAATTGATCTCCTTTAGAATGGACTGGTTGGATCTCCTTGCAGTCCAAGGGACTCTCAAGAGTCTTCTCCAGCACCACAGTTCAAAAGCATCAATTCTTTGGCGATCAGCTTTCTTCACAGTCCAACTCTCACATCCATACATGAGAACTGGAAAAACCATAGTCTTGACTAAATGGACCTTTGTTGGCAAAGTAATGTCTCTGCTTTTTAATATACTA
Organism: Moschus berezovskii; assembly: GCF_049115385.1. NCBI lineage: Eukaryota > Metazoa > Chordata > Mammalia > Artiodactyla > Moschidae > Moschus > Moschus berezovskii. Next base: position 48,499,983 of record NC_142464.1, on the reverse strand, counting down.
TCTATGTTGGTCATAACTTTCCTTCCAAGGAGTAAGCATCTTTTAATTTCATGGCTGCAATCAGCATCTTCAGTCATTTTGGAGCCCCCCAAAATAAAGTCTGACAGTGTTTCCACTGTTTCCCATCTATTTCCCATGAAGTAATGGGACCAGATGCCATGATCTTTGTTTTCTGAATGTTGAGCTTCAAGCCAACATTTTCACTCTCCTCTTTCACTTTCATCAAGAGGCTTTTGAGTTCCTCTTCACTTTCTGCCATAAGGGTGGTGTCATCTGCATATCTGAGGTTACTGATATTTCTCCCAGCAATCTTGATTCCAGCTTGTGCTTCTTCCAGCCCAGCGTTCCTCATGATGTACTCTGCATATAAGTTAAATAAGCAGGGTGACAATATACAGCCTTGACGTACTCCTTTTCCTATTTGGAACCAGTCTGCTGTTCCATGTACAGTTCTGACTGTTGCTTCCTAACCTGCATACAGGTTTCTCAAGAGGCAGGTCAGGTGGTCTGGTATTCCCATCTCTCAGAATTTTCCACAGTTTATTGTGATCCACACAGTCAAAGGCTTTGGCATAGTCAATGAAGCAGAAATAGATGTTTTTCTGGAACTCTCTTGCTTTCTCCATGATCCAGCGGATGTTGGCCATTTGATCTCTGGTGCCTCTGCCTTTTCTAAAACCTGCTTGAACATCTGGAAGTTCACGGTTCACATATTGCTGAAGCCTGGCTTGGAGAATTTTGAGCATGACTTTACTAGCGTGTGAGATGAGTGCAATTGTGCAAATGAGTGCAATTAATATACCTACTGATCACCAAAAAATTCTGAAGGAAACTTTCATAAAACATATACGTAATATGACGGGTGTAACATATATTATAGATTCTATAGCACCAAGGAGAAAACTTACTTACCAAAAGTGTAGGCTAAGAGAAGTAGTACTATTTTGCATCACGTTTAGTCCTTAACTTCTCAGAAGCAAACTAATCAGCTTTTTTTTTTTTTGCACTGGCTCTGAATAAACAGGCAATGAAACTTTATCTTATCATTTTTTTTCTTTCTAAGACCTCTCAGCATAGGTTATATCACTTCAAGTTTAGGCAGTTATCTAGATATTTAATTTAAACATTTAACTTTCTAAATATTATGTCTTTTCTTGTCCCAAAAAAAGATCATAAAAATATTTGTTGAAATATCTACCAAAAAGGAAAAATATAAAATATTCCAAGCAGATAGTGCCTTATCATTAAGAAAATAAATAACATAACTTCTGTAGTTAAAATCCATGTTTCCATCATCTTACCAAAAATGTCATCCAATACAGAGCTGTTTATGAAAAAAAGATAGAAAAAAAGTTAACCAGACATTATTTGAAATAAACAAATTCAAAAAAAGGATATGATTAGCCCCTTTGTGGTTTATTGTTACAGCTCATGGTCTGTAATTATATTAAGACTCTGAGTCCCCAGATGTTATCCAGGGTGACTGGAGGTGGGATAGGCAATACTGTTTTCCATGGAACTAATAGTAGATTAAACACATTTTAATACACCATACTCTACTGAGCAGTTTATTGCTTGCCAACCAAGGTCCGTCTAGTCAAGTCTATGGTTTTTCCCGTGGTCATGTATGGATGTGAGAGTTGGACTGTGAAGAAAGCTGATCGCCGAAGAACTGATGCTTTTGAACTGTGGTGCTGGAGAAGACTCTTGAGAGTCCCTTGGACTGCAAGGAGATCCAACCAGTCCATTCTAAAGGAGATCGATCCTGGGTGTTCATTGGAAGGACTGATGCTAAAGCTGAAACTGCAATACTTTGGCCACCTCATGCGACGAGTTGACTCACTGGAAAAGACTCTGATGCTGGGAAAGGTTGGGGGCGGGAGGAGAAATGGACAACAGAGGATGAGATGGCTGGATGGCATCACCGACTCGATGGACATGAGTTTGAGTGAACTCCGGGAGTTGGTGATGTACAGAGAGGCCTGGCGTGCTGTGATTCATGGGGTTGCAAAGAGTCGGACACGACTGAGTGACTAAACTGAACTGAACCACAGAATCAAGGCAGCATGTAATCAGTGCAATGAAGTGAATGTTAACAATTCCTACTTGATTTCTCCTGGAACGCCACATAAAACCCCATATTAGTTCCCTGATGGAAGGCAAGCCTACTACTGAACACGCTTTGTATTATCATGAATAAGTGCTAGTGACTTAATAGATTACACTTTTTGAAAACAGAATGGGAGTGTGCAATTAATTACCAGGGCTTTCCTAATTAATTAGAGTATTTTGTGACTAGAATATCCTTCAGCTGATCATAGGGCTGTCTGCTAGAGTCAGATGAAACTGGTGTTGAAGGCCGTCTCCAGCAGCACCCTGCACTGCCCTGTTCTGTGCCTCACCAGGACTGGAGATTCAGGAAGGAAAAGGAGAAGAATTGAGAGCCACCTCATCCTGGATTCCAATCCCACCTATTATACTTACTAGTCGTTTTACCCTGGGATACCTCCCTGAATTTCATCTTCCTTCTTTGTAAGTGGGAATAATATTATCTACCACAATATCAGTGAGGGGTCTAAAACAAATCATTTGTAAGTTGAGATGTTTATGTGTGCTACATAGGTCCTGATGCTGAGTTCCTGAGCCCTTCTACCAAATAAATCCAACACAAACGAAAGTGTGCCACATTGACAGTGTGTTTTGTGGTGAAGGTAAATTATACGATCAGAGCTCTGTTAATACAACTTTGAGAAGAACTAACCCAAACTTCTCCAAATTTTGCAGAGGCCATACTGAAAGTGACCTAGGTGAAGACTCGTTGTCCTGATGTCAGATAATCAGTGAAACAGCCAATGAAAAAATAAATCTCTGCCTTCTTTGCCTTCAGACCTTGTCTTCTTTCAAATCAGGGTTCATTCTCCCAAACGAACTGTGGAATTTTAAGTCACCTTGTCCATACTTAATCATGAAATCCTCAGCCAGCAATTTACACATATTTATTGAGTTTCTGCAGAAGACAGATTGCGATAAAATCCTGGAAAGTGGATAGTAAACAAATAGATATGATTCTTGCCCCTAGCCAGTAAAGGGACCATGTATCCTGTTATTTATTTTTCCACATTATTACCACAGAGACTGAATGTGAGGCATTTTTTTGGCAGACCAATCATAACATCAAGAGATTTAAAAACTTCCCAAGGTCATACAGCTAATTAGTAACTGAGACAGAATTGTAACAGACACATTTGAGGTTCAATCCCGGAATCCCAGCCTTGTAGCCTGTAAGAATACACAGAATGTCTTTTAAAAAATAGAGTGGGGGAAAAAAAATCTTGGCCCTGAACAAAGGGAATTTTCAGCTCTTTTGTATGACAACTAGGTAGAACCAGAATTTGTAATTCTAATTTGATCTAGCAAGAGTGTCCTGGGGTGAACAGTTGATATTTGTCATGCAAGTGCCATATGAAATTCCAGACTACATGCAAAAGATTTTATAAGATAGAGAAGCAGCCTAGTGGAAAGGTAAAGCACGGACTCTGAAGTCAGACTGCCAGGTTCACAGCCTGATTCCACTGCTTACTTACCCGTGAACTTAAAGATATCATTTAGCCTCGCTGTATCTGAGCTCCTGTTCAAATATGACTCTGAGGTTTTGTCTAAACAATCAGAAGAATGAATTGACACTTGAAAAGATTGAAGGAGGACCACACTTGGAGAAGAAGATCAAGAGCCCCATCTTGTTTGAGGATTTAGGCTGTCTTGCAGTCATCCGAGGAGATTTATGGGGCAGGCAGTAGCATATAGATTCTAGAGTTCAAGGGGAGAGGTCCAGGCTGGGAAATAAGTATCAGTGACCTCAATATCTAAATCATATTTATCTCCATGAGACTAGATGAGATCACCAAGGGAACAAGTGCAAGATAGATCAGATTTATGTTTTAGAAACGTCGCCCCAACAGAGCAGAGTAAGAAGAATGAGAATGGACACTCCTGGGCCAGCTTGAAACCTGCTGCAGTAGTTCAAGCTTGAGACCAGCGAGGAAAATAAATGAGAGCAGTAACCATGGTAATAACAAAAAATGAATTGTAATGTGATGGAAGCATACTGAAAATGAATATAAAGTTGACTCACTGGAAAAGACTCTGATGCTGGGAAAGGTTGGGGGCGGGAGGAAAAGGGGACGACCGAGAATGAGATGGCTGGATGGTATCACCGACTCTGTGGACATGAGTTTGAGTGAGCTCCGGGAGTTGGTGATGGATACGGAGGCCTGGCGTGCTGTGATTCATGGGGTCGCGGAGAGTCGGACACGACTGAGCGACTGAACTGAACTGAACTGAACAGTGAAAATATAGTAAAAAATTTAAAAATGCTGCGAAGGCCAGGCCCTTCCTCCTATGTTTGTGATTGGACAGCATAGAAGGCAGAGATTAATTTGTCTCTTGGAATTTGTACCACTGGCTAAACGGAGAAGACTGGAATCTCACCTACAACTCAGAAAAGACAAATCGCATTATCTTTTAAAGATGAACTCTCACATATTTTTAGCACGTATACTATAATCCCGTAGTGAGTTTGCCCTCACTTCATCCCTGCCCTTACCAACACAACCACTTAAAGAAAGCAACACAAGAGGCAGTCTGGGAAGTTTCTGATATGTACTGTCTTTAGGATATTGTCTCCTTTCCAGCAAATGTGGGCATTAGAAAAGCCTATCTTCCTTATTGCTAAGCTTTCTCTTCTTCCAAGTGCCTAATTATGATTCTTTATTCCTTGTGTTCAGCATTCATATATCATAAATCTATATGCATGGAGAGATGGGAGTAGGGGTGGGCATGTTTGTCTATGTTACAATTCAATGAACAAGGTACATAAGAAAATGAACAAAACAGAAGAAACTGGAACATGTGTTGCTTGAAAAACAAAAGGAATTAAAGGGAACAGGTGACAGTTTGGGGAAAACATTTACTGGAGTTTCAATTAGGATGCTGAGAAATGGGTAAACTGGACAATTTGACCCCTGGAGAAGGGAAAGGCCACCCACTCCAGTATTCTGGCCTAGAGAATTCCATGGACAGTCCATGGGGTGAAGTCTTCTCCCCTTTGATAGAGTTGATCCTGATTTTATTTGGATACTGAACCAAAGTACATAACTAAATATTAATCCCTTACAATAATATAGATCTTTTCATGAAATTACTTAAACTGGCATTGTTTGACTTCCTGTAGATTTTAAAGTTTCAGATTTGTGAACTTCCCAAGGGATGTACAGAATGTTATAAAGACAGGAGAAATTGCAGTCTCCAGTTCTTGCCATTCCACAAATTATTTAAAATAATCCAAAGAAAAATAAATATCCTCAGTGAACTTTTCTTGTATGGCACAACTGAATCAGAAGCCAGTGATGTTAGCAGGTATTTTATTATTCAAGTGAAGTAGCACAGTCTCACAAGCCAGGTTTCTGTAAGTTTTTTTAAATTTTTTTACATGTCAAATCTAGTTCCATCAAGAGATGTTGATGAAAGGGGTTTTGTGTGTGAATTTCAAACAAAAGGGTGTGCCTACAGCATGAAATTAACAAGAGTTTGGCACAACTTTACTCTATATGCAGTAATGGCCTCATGTGAAGGGTGATCACATTTGTGAAAATACAACTGAATAGGGACAGACAGATCCTCACATTGTCCACCAGTCCTGTGACTTCGTAGTCAGCTCCTGTCAGCTTTGGTATTTGTTTCAGTTAGCTATTGCTACATATTTCCCTAAAATTTGGTGATCAAAACAGCAAGGAAGCATAAGGAGTGGTCTAGATTTAGACTTTAGAGTCACATCATTCTTCAAACTGGACAGGGCTCCAGCAGGAAGTCCTTTCGTGTATGTAGTATCTGAGAAAGCCTCTGCATTCACAAGCTGATTCCTCAGCAGGGAAGGCTCGAACCACTAGAACTAGAACATCTCTTTCTCTCGCTCGATGACCTCTGTGCGTGGCTAGTGTTATGTGCTACTGTGTCCCACAACATTCATGTGCTGAAGGTCCAAGTCCCAGTATCTCAGTATGTGACCATATTCAGAGATGGTCTTTAAAGAGGTGATCTTACTATAGAATAGATATCTCCCCCTTGAAAATATTTTCTACTTTCTTGGTTTCTCTTGTGTTCATTCCATGTCTCTAATCCAGCATTCTGTCATCTTCAAGGGCTTCTTTTTCCTAGATACATCTATTAAACATTGCTTTTCCTTGGAGTTTTATTCTTGACCGAGTGTTCTTTTTAATTAGAATTCTCCTAAGAGGAACACATCCATGTTCACAGAACCATCTACCACCTGTCCCAATAAATCTCAAATCAATCTCACCACCCCTTGTCTCACTCAAGCTGTCCGATTATCTACTTGTCACATCTGCCTAGCTCTAGCACAGGCTTCTAGAATCAGGAGGAGAAGGGGATGACAGAGAATGAGATGGTGGGATGGCGTCACCAACTCGATGGACATGAGTTTGAGTAAGCTCCAGGAGTTGATGATGGCCAGGGAAGCCTGGTGTGCTGCAGTCCATGGGGTTCAAAGAGTCAGACACCACTGAGCAACTGAACTGAACTGAACTGAAACTAAACATGCCATTCTTCATACTCTTAAGCTTCATTTTTCTCTTTCATGTCCCTGTATTTTCTGTCTTTTAGGGTACTTGATTTTCCACCCAATTACTCAGCCTAGAAACCAGGGATCTTCCTTGATCCTTTCTTGTCCTTCATGACCCATATCCAATTAGTCATCAAGCTCTGTCAGATTTCATTTTCTCAAATGTATCCCCTCCTCTGAAGCCCAGTCCTCAATGCCTTAGCTCAAGTCCATGTCATCTGTCTTATGAGGCAGTAAGAAATGTTCTAATCTAATCTAATCTGAATCCATCTATGTGCCTCTATCTTCTATTCAGAATTTAGTCTCCATCCCAACACCAGATCTCACAAGTAAAACAGAAAACCAATCATGGCAATGCATTATCGAAATTAATTCTTTACTGACTCTATTTTCTGTTCATGAAACCAAACTTCTCAAGCACTGAGCCAAAGCATTTTGTCTGCTTCTGAAGTTTACCCTGAGGAATGAGATGAGATAGAAAGTCTGAGTCCAACATACAGTTAAAAGGGAAGTACCCTTTATATTTTTCTTTAAAACAAATTAAAATCCTCAGAGTATATGGACTGCAGAAGTCAGTAGTTTCAAATACAGGATCTAACCAAATTAAAAATAATGATATATTTAATTATGTGTTAATAATTCTTGAGAGCTGGCTTGTCTGTGGTTATATATCATTTTTATTGCACTGAGTAGTAACAAGAAAAACAGCAATTATGAAAAACAGTATTACATGACAATGCTACCTATTCTGGAAAACTCAGCCTCCAAATTAATTACACTATGCAACTGCAAAGTCTCAGCTTATAAGGAATCTGCCTGCAATGCAAGAGACTCTGGTTCAATTCCTGTGTTGAGAATTTCCCCTGGAGAAGGGATAGGCTACTCTCTCCAGTATTCTTAGGCTTCCCTGGTGGCTCAGACAGTAAAGAATCTGCCTGCAATGCAGGAGACCTGGGTTCGATCCCTGGGATGGGAAGATCCCCTGGAGCAGGACATAGCAACCCACTTCAGTATTCTTGCCTGGAGAATCCCCATGGATAGAAGAGCCTGGTCAGCTACAGTCCATGGGGTCACTAAAAATCAGACATGACTGAGCAACTAAGCACATGCAACTGCAAGACCGCAAAAGGACCATATACATTAAACGACTGAAGTATGACGTTTTTGCTTTCTATACAAATTTGCAATTCTAAACCAGGTTGATTTTTTGTGCTTTGTTTGTCTGAATTTCATTTTAAGCAAATTAAATTTGTCTTAAGATGCAATTTTACAAAAAGAAAAATAACTAATTTTGCCCATTGTGAAGGTTCAGTTCAGTTCAGTTCAGTCGCTCAGTTGTGTCCGACTCTCCGCGACCCCATGAATCACAGCACGCCAGGCCTCCCTGTCCATCACCAACTCCCGGAGTACACTCAAACTCATGTCCACAGAGTCGGTGATGCCATCCAGCCATCTCATCCTCTGTTGTCCATTTCTCCTCCCGCCCCCAACCTTTCCCAGCATCAGAGTCTTTTCCAGTGAGTCAACTCATCGCATGAGGTGGCCAAAGTATTGCAGTTTCAGCTTTAGCATCAGTGAAGGTTAGCAACAAGTATATGTATAGATTCCTTCCAGTTTCCAAATGTCTCCTGTATAATCCTTTCTTAGGCATTGTGTGAAGCACTTTGCATTAACTGTACAATAATGTTCAACAATAATGTGTCATATTAAATACAAAGTATCTTATATTAATATACACAACAACACTATGAAATACATACCATTATAATCTCAGTTTTACAGATGAGGAAACTCAAGCACAGAGATTTGGGGATAACCTAAGAACACGTAGTGAGGAAGCAGCAGAGCTGGGTTTGAGCTAAGCAGTCAGCCCAGAATATGTGCTCTTAAACACTCTCTGTTTTCCATGCTCTCAAATTTGCTATCTGCTTTTCATTTCCACTCTCCCTACTCAGTTTCAAGGGTTTGACTGTTGCAATATCTTAATTAACTTCCTTGTTTCTAGTCTCACCATCAGCAATCCACTATGCTTTTATTAAAGCAAATTTTCTGTCTATTGATGCTAATTCTGCTTAAATTCTTCAATTACTCTCTATCTTTAAGTTAAGTAAAATTTTAATTCCTTTGCATGACATTCAAAGTTCTTTAGGATTTGACCTTTTCCTCTCTGACTCAAATTTTGTATTCTAGTCCTACAGAACTCGACACCCATCCTTCCCAGAGCATGTGATATGTTCTCTTGTCAACTTCATAATCTGCTTTTTTTAACTCAGGTACTCCATTTACTACTCCAAGTCTCAGTTATCTGTGAAGCCCCTTCTGTCTGCCAGCAACCTCCCAGACCATTCTGTGCACCTAGCTTATGACATGGTTATATCGTGTAGATAATTTATGTGTCCATTTCTTTACCATACTGTGAGGGTGGTGCTGTGTCCCTTCATCTCTGAGTCTTCAATCCTCAATGAATTTACAGTGATAAATACACATATCACTATATGTGATTTGACCAGAAGATCCATCAGTTACTAATAGCTTAGCTTTGTCATCTCACCTATACAATGAGACAATGATAGTGCCTACATATATTACAAAGTCTTTGAGAAGTTTAAATGAGTTAATATATATGTAAAGATTATCCAGGTAAATATCTGAAAATATTATACCATCTTCCTGTGATTACTCTGGATCATTTAACATCATTGTGTTCATGAAAGTATCATGCATTTTTTAAAATTCTGAATCTTAATTTGAAAAAGACAATAATCCCACTCCATACCAATTTTACATTGAATTTAATTTCCTGATAGGCCTCAAGCCTATTGGATTAATGTTATAATTGACAGAAACACAAGTAGAGCTCTTCCTGGTGGACACTGCAATAATTTCCCTCACTGCAATGCTACAGATATTCTTCTGGTGAGACTCTACACTTAGGAAATTTGAAAATCAGCCCTTAGTATTTGGAAAAGCTATGCTTTCCCTGGACAACTACTTATGTCAAGAGAATTTCAGCCTTCAAGAACTATGTCTCCATGGAATGCCACAGTTATGAGAGCTGAGCCAATCGACTGACAAGCTACACCAAGGGCTAGTCATGGCTTCTGAAGAGGACTGCATTTCTCCCAGTAACTTGGAACCCAAGTCTCATCATGCACGTTTACTATGCTGCTGCTGCTGCTGCTAAGTTGCTTCAGTCGTGTCCGACTCTGTGTAACCCCATAGATGGAAGCCCACCAGGCTCCCCTGTCCCTGGGATTCTCCAGGCAAGAACACTGGAGCGGGTTGACGTATCCTTCTCTGATGCATGAAAGTGAAAAGTAAAAGTGAAGGCGCTAGTTGTGTCCGACACGTCATGACCCCATGGATTGCAGCCTACCAGGCTCCTCCGTCCATGGGATTTTTCAGGCAACAGTACTGGAGTGGGGTGCCAAATAGCCTGCAATAACTTTGTTTCAGACACTTTCATATCCAGTTACAAGTACTGGAATTGATACTAACACAATTACCCCACTACCCTGACTTTCTGATACTGAATGCCTGTATCCCCTAAAATTCCTATGCTAAAATCCTAACTCTCAGCATAAGGAAGGGCTTCTCAAGTGGCTCAGCAGTTAAGTATCCATCTGCTATGTAGGAGACCAAGGTTTGATCCCTGGGCCAGGAAGGTCCCCTGGAGAAGTCCCACTGCAGTATTCTTGCCTGGGAAATCCCATGAATAGATAAGCCTGGTGGGCTACAGCCCATGGGGTTTCAACAGAGTTGGACAAGACTTAGTGACTAAACAACAAAACAATATAAGGCAATTAGAAGGTGAGGCCTTTAGGAGTTAATTAGGTCATGAGGGTAGATCCATAAGGAATGAGATTAGTGCCCTTATACGAAGGCACATGAGAGAGTTTACCTTCTCTTTCTGCTTTCTAATATATGAGGATACAACAAGAGAGCCCATAAATAAAAAGCACATTCTCACCAGACTTTGAATCAGCTGGCATTTTGATCTCAGATTTCCCAGCCCCCAGAACTGTAAGAAATAAATTTCTGTTGTTTAAGCCACCTTGTCTGTGGTATTCTGTGATAGCAGCCTGAAATGTATCTTTTTGAGGGACTCCCCTTTTAATTTCACCATTTATTTAGCTATTTGATATCTGAAGTATCATTTGAACACTTCTAAACCTCAGATTCCCCATCTCTCAAACTGGGCAAGAAATGTCTCATGTAGAATTGAGGTCATTAGAAATTACAGTCATAACATCATCTTGTACAGTGGAAGCCACAGAATTTGTGTAAAACTCATGGTTACACAGCGATAAGTAGCACTCATTTTCAGTTAATTCTGTGAATATCAACTCAGCATGAATGCATGGACGTGGATCTAAAGAGTAACTTCTGTCTTGTTTTGCTTTATTTTTGCACAATTCCAATGATTGATTTTACCACCATTGTCCCCATCGCCTGGCACCAACCCTCCAAGGAGCCACTGAATGGAAAAAGTATAACTTTTCAAAGATAACATATGATTATATTGCTTATATAACGATTTGGTCTTAGATTTTAAGATCCACAGTAATTGCATCATTCATATTTATGTTGTTCCAACATTTTATGTTTCTTGGATCCTGGGCAGGCAGATAAAAAGCCCCCAAAGAGCTTGTACTCAACGGGGAGAGAAAAATGATAAAATGAGTTACCAAGATAAACCAGAATAAGGCAATAGTAAAGGTAGAATGAAGTGAGAATTATTAAGCTTGCAAGGCAGGATAAGAGGAGTGAAAAGGGAGTCTGGGGAAGGTGAAATTTGAATTAAGACTTGAAAGACCACAGAGTATATCTTAGAAGGGAAGGGGCATTGCAGCCATTGGAAGGACAGGTGACCAAGCATGGGCAGATGGGAGCAGCATGAAGCTGGGTTTATGTCAAGTGTGGGGAAAGGAGGTATTAGAAAGTCGGTCAGGCATGTCTGACTCTTTGCAACCCCCATGGTCTGTAAAGTCCATGGAATTCTCCAGGCCAGAATACTGGAGTGGACAGCCTTTCCCTTCTCCAGGGGATCTTCCCCACTCAGGGATCAAAACCAGGTCTCCCACATTGCAGGCTGATTCTTTACCAGCTGAGCCACCAGGGAAGCCCAAGAATACTGGAGTGGGTAGCTTATGCCTTCTCCAGCGGATTTTTCCAAAATGGGAACCTGGCCAGGGTCTCCTGCATTGCAGGTGAATTCTTTACCAGTTGAGCTACCAGGGAAGCCCTAAGGCTAGGGCTAATTCCACACACTCAAGGAGGGCTCAGAATTTCCTGCCAGCACATTTAAACCATGTAGTCTCTTTTGAAGTCTTCTTGCTCTTCTAGTGATTGGTCGAGCCTCCATGACATTGTTTTCTTAGCAGGAAGATTTTCTGATCTAATGGTGTTGGTTCAGAATAAATAAAATATTGACTTGTTTCCTTCTCCATGAAAGAGACTTTGAATGCCTCTAAATTACTACTCTCTATAAAATTGGCCTGAATATCAGAGCAAGAATTTTTGTTTAGCCATAGAATTACACAATCCAATTTCTAAGTCCCCCAGGCCAACACATATTCAATTTCTCAAAGAAACAGAGAAAGGCTAACAGAATCTGAACTGATTCTTTCACAAGAAAATATAGAATTCATCCTGGAGTTCCTTTTGGTAGGTCTATGCCAACCTGTGAAAAACCCAAATGGTTTGTGCAACCTCCATAGCCCTTTCAGTTTTGTTTAAAACTTTCAAGTAGGTAAAACTCTGGTTATTTTCAAAATAAAAAATCTGCCTTTCCTTGGAACAAAACTACTGAATTACTTAGTCCTCAGATAAAAGAACTGCTGAAAGGTCTTCAAGTCTTCACTGGAGAACTAATCTCTTTCAGAAACATTTTCTCATATCAGTACACTAGAAATCATGATGACGCTGAGTTGTGCTTGGCTGTGAGGCACCTGCCAGAAATGAGGATATTTGATTTATTGTCCATGGCAACTGGAATCGTCTAGTCTTTGACCTGCTTCTTACAGAGGTTGCTTTGTTGGGGTGCATCCCTAGTGCCCTCCACCTTTGGCCAGTCACAGGTCTAAATAAGAGGCAGTTTCTTCCAAAGTCAATTTCCCAGTTTCTACGAAAGAAGCACGTGAAACTTCAATTGGACAGCATCTCTAGAAAGGCTCAGCCTTCAACTCAGTGATCTCTAAGATCATTTCCAAGTGAGTTCACTCAGCAGAACTATCTGTATTTGTCACAATGGTATGTTTTGGGGCTTTCCTGGTAGCTCAGCTGGTAAAGAATCTGTATGCAATGGTGCAAACCCCAAATTAATTCCAGGGTCAGAAAGATCCCCTAGAGACGGGATAGGCTACCCACTCCAGTATTCTTGGCCTGATAAATAATCTTAGCTGATATCTCAACTGATAAAGAATCCTCCTGCAATGCAGAATACCTGGGTTTGATCCCTGGGTTGAGAAGATCCCCTGAAGGAGGGCATGGCAACCCACTCCAGTATTATTGCCCGGAGAATCCCCATGGACAGAGAAGCCTGGCAGGCTACAGTCCATGGGGTCACAAAGAATCGGATATGACCGAGCGACTAAGCAAACACAGTGTGATTTTAGAGGGTGAGCTGGAAATCTTGGGAAAGTTATTTTGCTTCTCAAAGTGTCACACTTCTTTATACAAAAACATAAGATGACTAACAACATTGTTTTATTTTGAAAAGAGGCTTGTAATCCTTGCCATCCAAGTGCAGGTTATTATTTTTTATCATTAACAGTGATAATGATGACTATCTTCCATGGGACAATGCTGACTATTTTACACATTCAACGGTCAATCTTTCAATGAATGTTTGGTGTTTTCAAGAAGTCGGTAACTCAAGAAGGAATTCAGATTAGTGTAATAGATGGGTTTCCCGGTTTGGCTGCCAGCTGGGATAAACTTCTGCAGACTTGAAACAAAGCTGTTATATACACACAATGGTGGCTAAGTGAAGTGAAAGTCACTCAGTCGTGTCCCACTCTTTGTGACCCCATGGATTATATAGTCCATGGAATTCTCCAGGCCAGAATACTGGAGTGGGTAGCCTTTCCCTTCTCCAGAACCTGTAAGTCTTCACTTATAATTTGCTAGTTTTGCTACCTAGGTCACTAAGTTTACCTTCTGGCTTCAGTTAGCATGCTTGTGAAATCAAGAAGTTTGGCACCTCACAGTCCTGAAGGGTGAGACAACTACCTCTCTCCATGGTACAGTGGTTAATGTCTAAAATGTGCTCTTGAAAGGCAGCTATCATGATGCTCCATAATGGTTGGTGTCATTAGTTTTTTAGTTAATTCTTTGAACATCAATCCATCAGTGATATTTTCTCCCATATTCAGACGATTGGCCTTCTTATAGTTTGGGGAATTATCAGGTACTACCTCTGAATGAAAAGATAGCCTGGTGTGGGAGGTATTCAAATAATAATAATAATGCTGATAATCTAATAGTAGCAATAATGATAATTTTCATATATTTAAAATTTATTGTTTGGTCTGGACTTGGGAATTGAAGAATTTTTTTTTTTTTTTAGTGTTGGGAGAGAGATTAAGAGAGAGCATAAGACAGAGAGATTGATTACTGGATTAAAAAAAAAAGGTATTTCAAGGAAACCGAAAGCAGAAAGTACCAATGAATTTCAGTAGAGACTGGGATCCAAATTGAAAAACTGTCAGGAATTAAGGTTCATATTTCTAGAGCCATACTGTCTTTGCTTTTTCTGTATCTCTGAACCCACATCAGAGAAATAATCTCTGCAAGTGTTCCTACGATTCCGCTTTGCTCAAACACTGAGAGAGACACTGGTGTCTCTGATTTCCCCAGCCAGGTACTCCGGGAGCAAAGCTAACCTGCCAGTCTTCTCTTAGGTTCCTTCCCCTCCTGTTCCCGAGTGTCCTCCTCTGTCCCAGTCAGTGCCAGCCACCACGAGAGAGTGAATGGGCTCAGGCAGGGCTGCAGAGTACCTTGTTTGTAAATTGGGGTGGGGTAGTCACAGTCACAGAGCAAGGTTCATTTGTCCTGCGTCAAACAACTAGAATAAACCCAAGCCTGGGTGGCACCCAAGTTCATTCCATTTTTACTTTCTAATCAAAGGGGTCCAAGGCAGCGCTCACTGGTGACTCGGGGCTGGCCTCAGTGGGATGCAACAGCAAAAGTCTCTGTGAAGCTGGCCCTTGGTTAAGCACTCACATCCAACATCATGCAAATATAGCAAGGAAATGAAAAGGTCTTTGGGAGAAACTGATTCTTCGCCTATCACAGGAACTGGCTTCAGACAAGTCCATAAGACCAGTGTCCTCTTGGACGCTGATAGACACACAAATCATGTGGAAGTCTTATTAAAAGGCAGATTCTGCTTCTATTCTGTGAGGGGGCCCAAAAATCTTCAGCAAATTCTCAGGTGATGCCGATGCTGAGGATGCTGTACCATGGAGGAGGTTTTAGAGGAAAAAAATTAAATGATCTCACGCCGTAAGAATTCTGCAGTTTCCTGGATCTAACACGTAGCTGTATGGAGAGCTGGTTCCTTGGCTAGCTCACTCCTCTGTGTCCACATTTCCACCGACCCGAGCAATGAGATGAGTAACCACACCTACAGCAGCTTGCTGGCCCAGCTAAATAAAGAGCATGTGCTGGCTGAAAAAATAATTGTTGGCAAATAATCAGTGGGTGGCTACAGCAGCCTATTTATTTGGAGTTTGTCTTGTAAAACTATCCAGGCTGTTTTATGCCAGAAATGGTTTCCTTTCTCCTTAATTCAACTTTGGAAAAACTTACTAATGTGCATGGTGAGTGGAATTTTTATATGGCTTGCTAATTAAAGCACTCAGAAGTCATTACTTAACGTTACTTCTAATGGGACTGAGGGGAGGCTCTTGGTGCTCCCCTTCCCAGCTTTGACAGCTTAGAGTGTAATTACCACCCCATATTGATTGGGTGCTTAAGATATATTAGATACAATGTGAAATCAATGGCATGTATTGTCTCATTATTTTTTTTCACAGAAATCTATGAGCTGGGTGTTATTTTTATATTCATTGCTAAACAATGATGAAACTGATCCCAGAATACATTATACGAGGTGACCCAGCACTGTCTAAAACTGATCTGACACCTGTGTGGAATGTTTCCACACTGCCCTTGCTCCCCTGTATACATCCCATCTCTCTGACTTTGGGTTGATGCTATGTTTCAGTATCCACTTTTAACCCATTCTCAATACAGACTTTCTCTTCTTTTACTCCTTCATGGGGAAGCTAGAAATGTTGCAAAGCTATTCTGGCTACACTCAGTCTCCCTTTATTGTGGGTGTACTATTTTTGCTACCTTCCTTTGGTTTATTTCATTTACTATGATCTTCAGTCTCCTCAATGGTAGTTTGAGAGATTTTCCACGTATCCCAAACCCATATCCCAGATGAGTCTCCATCTCTTAGCAGAAGGGGTGCTTCGCATCCCTCTTCCTCCTGCTTTAATGTAATGATGGAGACAAATTTTCCTAAAGTCACATACATCTATCTTTGATGAAAATATCAGAAAACTCAAGTGATTGTGATTATAGTCAATTGATTATAGTCAATGAAGACTATAAATCTCTCTTCAAGCAGGAAACTGGAGGAAAGCAGTTCCGGAGATAACACACTAGCTAAATGTTATCATTAGACCCAGATTTCTCCTGCTCCATCAGAGTGTTTAACTTTTGGTCCTTAGATTCTGCCTTGTGGTTTTCTGATGGCTCCCTCATTCCAAGTATCATGACCTCATACTACCAAGTTCAAGGAAAGAAACTTATTTATCATGGAGCAAAATAATTTCCTGATGGCTCAGATGGTAGGGAATCTATGTGCAATGCAGGAGACCTGGGTTTGATCCCTGGGTCAGGAAGATCCTCTGGAGGAGGGCATGGTAACCCACTCCAATATTCTTGCCTAGAGACTTTGTCCATAGGGTAACAAAGAGTTGGACACCACTGACACACACACACATCACACACACACACACAATAACTTCCAGAAGTGTCCTCAGCAGAGATCTCCTTGATATATATTTGGTCCTCTGCTGCTGCTGCTAAGTCACTTCAGTCATGTCCGACTCTGTGCAACCCCATAGACAGCAGCCCACCAGGTTCTCCTGTCCCTGGGATTCTCCAGGCAAGAACACTGGAGTGGGTCGCCATTTCCTTCTCCAATGCATGAAAGTGAAAAGTGAAAGTGAAGTCGCTCATTCGTGTCCGACCCTTAGCGACCCCATGGACTGCAGCCTACCAGGCTCCTCCATCCATGGACGTTTCCAGGCAAGAGTGCTGGAATGGGTTGCCATTGCCTTCTCCATTTGGTCCTCTGTCCACCCCCAAATCAATAGACAACAGAAGGGAATGGGGCTGCCATGCTGAGTTTAGATCAATTGTGATTCATCCTCCAAGACTGAGAGGTAAGACAAAACTTCCCTTAGCACATTGTCATGAGAACAAAATTTACACTTGTGGTTCCTACAAACTAAGAAAGATATGGTGTAATGTCTACTGGGTGGTAACCTCTATTGTGCAACTCATTTCTCTCCTCAAAGCTTCCCTCTGTCTCCTGCTGCTCCCTCCCTGCCTCCAATGTGCCACTTGGAGTCATGCATCTCCTATAACCTTCTAATTTCTTCCTATCCAAGGCTAAATTCTCCACCTCATCACTTTTCTTGGTCCCATTCTTTTCACTTTACTTTCTCCTTTTCCTTCAAATATTTGTCAATGCTCCAGATAAGAAGTAATACAAACAAAAGCAAAAAAAAAAAAAGCACAAAAAGAAAAAAATATGCCTTCTTTAGCTTTATAATGCCATAAAATTGCAGTTTTAGTTCTTTCTTTTTGCCATCCAGATCTGCAAAAAGTAAGCAATATTCTGTGCTTTCATTTTCTCATTCACTCCTGCAAATTTAGAGTCATGGTTCTGGCCCCACAGGTGAAAAGAACACAGTACCACCAAACTCTGATCCAATTTAATGACTTTCCTCTCAAGATCTATCCTCATCTGGGAACTTACTCCTCCCTTGGTCCGAATAGCTCTGCCAAATTCAATGTTTGTTCATCTCCAGCCTGTGCACCCAGCCAGCCAGTTCTTTGACCTCTCCACCTCTGTCTCATTTACTGGATCTTCATTTACCAGATTGTAAGCAACTTGAAGGGGTCATGTCTTATCCATCATTATTACCTACATCATGTGGGGGCAGAATTCTAGATCAAACCTCATCTGTGGCAAAACTTCTTGTTGCCTTGATTCTTCTCTCCGCCATCTCCAAGCCATATTGTCATCAGAGTTAAACTTCTAAAAGGACAAATTTGGTCTCATTAGTTCCTTATTAAAAACATGAACTTAGCATATCAACCAAGTGCTTTCACAAGACAACCCAAATTAATTTTTTAACTTGAAGTCCTACCACTACATTTGCATTCTACACATATACACGCGCACACACACACAACCATGCATATAATACTGTTTCTCAAAGTGTGGTCCATGTACCACCATCATCAGAATCACCTGCGAAATTTGTTTTAAAAGGAAATTGCTGAGCCTTACTCAGGACTTCAGGTTTTCTAGGTGGTGCTAGTGGTAAAGAATCTGCCTGCCAATGCAGGAGACTCAGGAGACACAGGTTCAACCCCTGGGTCGGGAAGATTCCCTGGAGGAGGAATTAGCAACACACTCCAGTATTCTTATGTGTGAAATCCATGGACAGAGGAGCCTGGCAGGTTGCAGTCCATGGGGTTGCAAAGAGTTGGACTTGATTTTGGGACTAAACAGCAACAACCCAGAACCAATCAGAATAATTAGGAGTGGCCTAGCCTGGGCACATGTATTTTCAACATGCGGCCAAGGCAGTTTTAAACACTTACTGAAGTCGGAAGTTATGGCCTTATGTCATACTTAATAAGCAAAACAGATTCAGTTAAATATGACTGCTCCCATTTTTTCTTATTTCTGAGCATTTATTTATCCATTTAATTTTTTTCATTTAAATGGGGATGGGAACGGAAAGTCTCTGAAACAGAGTGGAAAACTGAACCAAGCATCACTACATCAACAAGCTTTTTAAATTTTTTTTCTTGTCAACAGTTTTATTCACCTGAAGGAGATGTTTTGACCATCTTTAAAAAAATATTCACTGCATTATTTGTTTGCTCATTTAGATATTTTGGAAATGATAGAGTTTGAGTGCCCACGTTTTGAAAAGAACTTTTAGCCTGTGGTTTACTTTTCTTCTCTAACTTAAGAAAAGGAGTCTTTCTCCTGAGCTGTTTGGTGGCATCAATGTTGACACAAGCCACAGGTGGTCACTTGGTGTACTCCCCACATGTGTTATGTTCACTTGCTAAACCCATTTCCTGTGTATCAACCATCTCTTGCTGCCAACATGCCGATTTCCTACATTGCTGGAAACAACAAAAGTGGGATTTCACGAGCACACAGATACACTTAATTAAAGCATGCCAAGGTTCCAGTCGAAATCTGATTTGAAAGTTTTACGAAATTTTACACAAAGCAGGTACAGAGTATTTGCGAAATCAATTTGTTATCTTAAATCCTTACTATAAAAATTTGCTGTCTCAATGGAAAAAGACAATCTATTGTGTTATTTCTTAATGCTGGATATCTCCCTATTCTCCCTTTTCTAACTCCAACCCTTTCCATTCATTTTGGTGACCTTGTAAATGGAATAAAATATTGATGGACTGTGACAACTGTAGCCATGTTGAAGATTTAAGTAGGTTGTACATTGTAAACAGCATCAGGGTTAGCAGGGAAGATGGTCAGAGTTCCACATCCAGTGTGGTCATTTCTCCCTTTCATACAGAGGTAGCTTTAGTCTCAGTTGGTCACTCTCTCTCCCAGCTACCATTTGTGTTCCCTCTCTTCTTCCATTGACCCAGATAAATAAGCCCACCAAAATACACTGCTTTTGATATTGTCTCTGACCTGAGGTCATGGAGGAAAGACTCAAAATGAAAATAGAAATCAAATCAAATCCATAAATGGATGCCAGAGGGGAAGATAAAATAAAGGACAAAGAGACTGGTCCAAGCACCTCATTTTCTCCACAAAATGAATTTTATCTTGAACAATGGTTTGCTTTTGCAGTCTTTGTTCTCCAAGGACCACAACAATGAGGAAAATTGTTTCAAGTGATGAACCGTCCATGCTGGGAGCTAGGGAGCAGCAGATTGGCCCCAATTGCCAGAGAGAGGCAAATATTCTTGAAGGCTGCAATTGGTTGTACACATCAGAGTATTCACCTTGGCCTGAGTGAGTCATGCCGAGTTCACACAGAGCAAGACTGCTGAAGAAATCAGGTTTCTCTGATTTGGCTTCTGAGTAGCTGCTCTAAGCAGCAGGCTTGACAGCACTCCAGCAGGCAGGAGCCTTTGGATATCTCGTTCAGGAACGAGGACTGGGTATCAGCCTGCTGAGGAGCAGGAAGAGTAGAATGAAGAGCGTATGCACGTGCGGACTCCTGAGGTGGGTTGCAGCTGCTTGCCACCTCCACGGAGCAACTGCATATTTGTAAAGTTTCATGTTTGTACATGACTGTTGAAGGAAAATTCCATATGACATTGGAGGGTAGTTTACTGCCTAAATTTTCCAGATAAGAGGAAGGTGGATACTGCCCCCTGTGACTTGCAGCATGACAGCAATTGACACTCATCCTGATCATAGAATTGATGGCCAGGAAACATAAAAATACAGAACCAGAATGATGAGAATTTATCAATCCATTTCAGAAGTGAAGAGAGCAAGAGGGAGAAACAGAGAGAAAAGGGAAAGGAAAGCAGCCCAAGTCCAAATCTATGCAGAGAGGGGCCAGGGTGCAACTTCCTCCAGTGTTCCCCTTGCACTTCATAGTCAGAGGGTGAAGAGATTGCTGTCCACAAAAAACAGAGATTACTGTTGCTGTCAAACAGCAACAAAAATGTAGGCACTAAATGTTCCGCCATCCCAACCCTAACTCACTCTAACCTCACAATTCACCCACTGAATGGCAGGAAGTCACATGTGTGGTTTTCAGTTCAAATTTTCTTCTCATTAACAAAAGTCATTGGCCAAAATCTCTCAGAGTGATTCCCAATTCCCAGTGATTTTGCAGACTATTCCTGTCACTGGAGAGGTCAGACAACTAACTAAGTAAATGTGAGTTTGTCTCCCCCAAAGGACTCTGCTACTAAAGACATAAGTCCTTTTAGCTTAGGGTATCTCGAGTATGGAAGGTGTGAGGGAACCAGTGCATCTTTACTCCATCCATGAGCGTGCTGTAACTACAAATAATTCTGATCCTAAAGGGCTCATCAACTTTACTGAGGACTAGAGAGGACAAGGTCGCAAACAGCTGATGGAAGATAGATCATTGAAAACTGATTTTAAGATCCAAGTTGCATAAAGCTCCCAGAAAATAAATTGTTGCCTGCAGAGATGGAGATGGGAGTATTTCCAAATGGTGATCTGAAATTCTGTTATAATGAGCTCATCCTTATTATCTCTGGAAGTGGATCTGTCTCATAGACACAGAGTACCAATGACTTTAATCACTGATGGCAACACCATCAACCTATCAGGCACATATGACCTCAACTCTTTATCCTGGAGTTTCTCAGGACACTTTTCAAGAGAAGCACGCGGGTTGTTTGCACTCTGACTTTTGACTGAACAGGCATAAAGTATGATGAACCATGACACTCAGCAGTTAGTAATAAAATATAAATGATTGTGTTTATAAATAAATGTAAATAATTATATCTTTTAAAGTATATAATTTAGTAAATACAATGATCAGTCTGTTGAAAGAGCTAAGCATAGTTGCTTCTTACCAAATCAAAGCAGAGATCTCATCTCAGTACCTGTTGACATGGATGTCACTGCTGGGTTGTGACCACTCAGGGGTCCTCTGTCATTTTCACAATATGTAGATAGAAGAACTGTTTCAAGAAGCAGATCTATTGCTTTCATGACATCATTAACTGTTTTATTTATGTGTTTAATCCTAACACAGAACTTTGCATTGCCAGTGCTCTCAGATATATGCCATTTTCCTCCACAGTGAAAACATAGGTACGAATTCAGCTGGCGACATAGACAAGCCCACCTTCAGTTGTGTGGCGAGGTGTTTTCTCCTGTGGTCAAAGAGCTCCTCCAAGTGAAAGGGTAGTGAGGGAGATTTGCCCCAAGTCTCTCCATACCCACAGAGGCTACAAACTAGTCTCACACTGAGCCATCAATAGAAAGCCAAATATCTGACCCACACTCAAAAGTCCCTTGATAAGTATGTTTCCTGAGTCACATTTGGTATGATGTACACGACTGAGCGATGGAACGGAATGGAACCAGGCTAAATATGGGATTGTTATATAAAACTACTGATACTGTTACATCTGTTATTGCTACATCTGTTAACTTTGCCAGAAAGGACATGTTACATGTTACATTCCACTGTAACATTTCCATTTCCACAATCCCAGGAGTAATATCTGAGTGGTCTTAGTATCAAGAATGGCTGTGTTTCTCCTGGGCAATTGTGTGTTTGTACATTTATTTCACAAAGATTCAACAGTGAGTAACAGACCACATTTTCCAATAGGAAGAAATGGGTTTTCCTCCTGGTTTTCTGAAAATGTGTTCCCAAGGGTCCTAAAGCCGTCTAAAAAATATTGTCCTGTTTGTGTTTTTGCTTATTTTTTTTTTTTAGAAAAATATATAAGGATATTTGAGGACAAGAATCAGAAAACTTTTTCTATGAAAAGGCTAAATAGTAAATATATTAGGTTTTGTGTGCCGCATGCATCCCTGTCACGTGCCATATATGACATGGATGTATTGTAAGGTTAGAGTGAATTAGGGTTGGGATGGCAGAACATTTAGTGCCTACTTTTTGTTACTGTTTGACCTACTGACAGCAACAGTAATCTCTGTTCTTTGTTCATTGTGATATATCCCCTCACCATGTTAGTCCCAATTTCCTATCCGCATTATATAGCCAGCCATTTAAAAGTATAAAGACCACTCTTTAAAAAAATAATATCCATGAAATATACCTGATTTACATTGTTGTGTTAGTTTCAGGTCGGTATACAGCAGAGATTCAGCTCTGTGTGTGCGTGTATTCTTTTTTACATTTTTTTCCATGATAGGTTATTACAAACTACTGAGTATAGTTCCCTGTGCTACATAGTTGGTCTTTGCTGTTTACTTATTTTATATATAGTAGTGTCCATATATTAACCCCAAACTCTTAGTTTATCCTTCCCCTCTTTCCCCTTTTGGTAACCATAAGTATGCTTTCCATGTCTACGAGTCTTTCTGTTTTGTAAGTTCATTCATTTGTATCATTTTTTTAGATTCCACATATAAGCTATAGTAAGTGAAGCAAGTCAGACAGAGAAAGACAGATATCATGTAAAAACAGTTCTTAACTCACTGACCTTACAAAATAGCAGCATATGAGATTTGGCCCACAGGCCATAGTTTCTTGACCCCTGTTTGAGGACCACTGGATGACCTCATTTCTGAAAACTGCTGTGCGATCACAGGGTCTTCAGATTGTGTTTGCACTAATGTTTCTGCTGGTGCCAAATGGTGCTGTTTGCACTGATGTGGGGTAATGAGGGAATAAAGAAGGCTAGCATTAACTATAATTAACTGTAAATGGCATGTTTGTTCTGAGAGAAGGCCAAACCTCAGAAAGTCAATCTACAGATAAAGATTTCAAGTCGTTCAAAAGATGGAGAGTGAATGAACTCAGCAAACAGTCCACAGCCCTGGCAGAACCATGCAAACACAAGGGCTATGAATTTGCTCCATGTGGAGTGGAATTCTGTTCCATATTCACACTGTGAGGGGCAAATTTGTTTCAGCAAAATAACAGCACTTATCTTATTAAATCAATGCTGTTAGTTTCAAATTGACTGGCTTTTTAATGTGTTTGTGTTTAACTCATTGAGTTTAATTTGGTCTTATAACTGTACAGAAACACTGCAGACTGCACAATCATATTCCTTGATTCAAAACCCAGTTCTGCCACTTCCTACCTTTGTGTAAATTACTTAAGATTAACAAATTATATATGTGTGTGTGTGTATAATCCTCATAATGGAATATGATTTCATCACTCTTCCTTTGTTTATCTATACATATTTAAATAAAGAATAATAAAAAGAATTTGAAAACACTAAGAAGGGAATCAAGAGAAAAATTGACATTGAAAAGGCTTTTATACATTTCTCAAGGTGGAGAAATTCTAAAATAATTATTAGGATATGCGTTTTTCCTCCTTTCCAAGTTCTTGTTTTTTGAAGCCTTGCTTTTATTTATTTATTTATTTGCACGATTTCTTACCCTTTAGCATCACTGGGGGAAATGGCAACCCATTCCAATATTCTTGTTGGGAAAATCCCAGTCTATGGGGTCGCAAAGAGTTAGACACAACTGAGGACACACACTCACACAGATCCCTGCAACACATATCCATGTATCCTGTGACAACTGTGTGTTCATTTTTAAGCTGATTTTTAGGTCATAAAAATAAAGCCCATTCATGATAATAAATCCAGAGTACAGGTGGTAGACCTCCTCATCATGCTAATCCCAATTTCCTATCCCCTCCCCAGAGGAAAACTCCAAGAATATTCTCTTAAACTTCTTTCCAGAAACCTTAAACTTTGCTCCATTTGCAAAGATACTTTCTTTCTGCATTTCCAAATAACTTTATGTCTTTCAAAAACCTAAGTGGGCTAATTTAAAAAAACATAGTGAATTTTGGCATGACATGGAGGGACAGAGGACCCTGAGAAGCAACCCAAGCCTGATGTAGAGTGGCTATGAAAGACGAAGGAGGGAGATCAGCCTTCTGAAAGTCTCCCAGAGGTTCAAGAGAGCCGGGTCACTCAGGAAATGCATGTCTTACCTTACTGCCAGAGAGTTGGATGAACTTGTGTTCTCAGAGGTGGGAGAAAGACGAGGTGAGATAAGATACGACTGAGGTGGACGCATCAGCCAGATTCCTGGTAGGTTTAAAGTGATGACTTTTTAAATTTTATTTAGAACATACTGGTCAGCCAGTGTCAAACTGTAAGCAGGAGAATGGTACAATTAGAACTACAGTTGTACAAGAAGGCAGACTCCAGGGGCTGAGAGATCAATGTGGCACCTCTTACAGGGTCTGAGTGAGAAGGAGATGGAGGGGGCCAGGGGTCACAGCCCCACCTCCAGGGTTGCTGGCTCATTAAGTCTGGTGTGAAGCCCAAGAATCTGCATTTCCAAAAAGTTCCAGTGCTTGTGGATGCTGCTGCCTGGGGACCACACTTTGAAAAAGGTTGGATTAGAAAATGGTAGTAAAAATGGTTTTAAAAAAGCAAGTTTGGGTATCAAGCAGGTAGAATAGGAAGAGCTGAAAGATGGAAGGATTCAGGGCTGCATTCCAGATCCTGACTGCAATATTTAGTCTCTGAGGTGGGGAGGGGAGGGAGGAGAAAGAATATTTGCTGAAGGTAAGATGATGCCTTCCCCTGGGGAACTGTTGTTTTTGGCATGATTACGTTGCATGAAGGTGGAACTACTGAGAAGCAGATAATCACGTTTGTAGGTAAGGAAAAGGGCTTCCCAGGTGGCTCAGTGGTAAAGAACCCACCTGCCAATTTGGCAGATGTGGGTTCAATCCCTGGGTCGGAAAGATCCCCTAGAGAATGAAATGGCAACCCTCTCCAGTACTCTTGCCTGGAAAATCCCACTGACAGAGGAGCCTGGCGGGCTGCAGTCCATGGGGTCACAAGAGTTGGACATGTTTAGCTACTGAACAACAGCAAGAGGTAACGAGAGACGTCCAGACTAATAATAGAGTTTAAGAAGTCCTTCTAACGTAAGGGACAGAAGCCATGTGGGTGAGTGAGAGAAGGAAAGTGAGAAGGATAGGCCCAGATGGAGCTGGAGGTAACACACAGAGAGATTTTGAATAAGATAAGTTTATTTATTCCTTAAAACTTGATGAAAGCGAGAGGGGAGTGAAAAAGTTGGCTTAAAACTCTGTACACCCATGGCTGATTCATGTCAGTGTATGGCAAAAACCACTACAATATTGTAAAGTAATTATTCTCCAATTAAAATTAAAAAAATAAATAAAAACTCTTTTGACTAGAGTCAAAACAATGTACCAGTGGAGGGGTGGTGGTGGGGGTGGGTGAAACTCAACATTCAGAAAACTAAGATCATGGCATCTGGTCCCGTCACTCCATGGCAAATAGATGGGGAAATAATGGATACAGTGAGAGACTTTATTTTGGGGGCTCCAAGATCACTGCAGATGGTGACTGCAACCATGAAATTAAAAGATGCTTGCTCCTTGGAAGAAAAGCTATGGCCAGCCTAGACAGCATATTAAAAATCAGAGACATTAAGTTCAACTAGTCAAAGTTTTGTTTTTTCCAGTAGTCATGTATGGATGTGAGATTTGGACTATGAAAAAAGCTGAGCACCAAAGAATTGGTAATTTTGAACTGTGATGTTGGAGAAGACTCTTGAGAGTCCCTTGAACATCAACGAGATCCAACCAGTCCATCCTAAAGGAGATCAGTCCTGGGTGTTCATTGGAAGGATTGATGCTAAAGCTGAAACTCCAATACTTTGGCCACCTGATGTGAAGAACTGACTCATTTGAAAAGATCCTGATGCTGGGAAGGATTGAAGGCGGGAGGAGAAGGGGATGGCAGAGGATGAAATGGTTGGATGGCATCACCGACTCGTTGGACCTGAGTCTGAGTAAGCTCTGGGAGTTGGTGATGGACAGGGAAGCTTGGCGTGCTGCAGTCCATGGGGTCGCAAAGAGTCGGACATGACTGAGTGACTGAAATGAACTGAACTGAATACTCACAAAAGAGAGTATGACCTTCCTTTCTCTACTTAAAATAGAGGAAAACAGAATGTAACATATTTACCAAAGCAGTTGAAAATGAAAAGCGAAAGTCCAGACAAGAATACTGAAATGGGTAGCCTTTCCCTTTTCCAGGGGATCTTCCCAACCCAGGGCTTGGTCTCCCACATTGCAGACAGATTCTTTACCAGCTGAGCCACAAGGGAACTAATTACTGAAATGCTACATTGTTCATATAAATAATTTTCAAAGGGAGAAACTTAGCTAAAGGAAAACTAGCTTCAGTGACTTGCTAAAGTCCCTGCCAGGCAACCAGAACTTGTTAAAGAAAATTTACCATCAAACCTTGAAAACAGTAATAGGGAAAGATGGACATTAGGAATGCCCAGGAATAGAGAAATAAATAAATAAACAACTTTGAAAATGAATGAGCTAGCACTCTACATAGATTCATGTATGATCCAAAAATATTTAATGAAAAATAACATTTCAGAATATATTCATTATGATAGTTTGTGCAGAAATCATAAAAGCAAAACTGTATTTTTATTTGAGCAGCTTTGTCAAGTTATTTTCTTCCCTCTGATTATTTTATTATGAAATATGTCATATTTTCTGGCCTCTGAATTCATTTATTGTTACATTTTATCCTACTTTGAAAAAAATTGAGGTATATCTAACACATAACATTGCATTAATTTTAGATATAAACATAATGATTTGATACATGTAAATATTGTGAAATGATTATCACAATAAGTTTGTCAACATTCATCATCATGCATAGTTACAATATTTTTTCTTATGATAAGAACATTTAAGATCTATTTTCTTAGCAACTGTCAAATATACAATTTAGCATCAGTACTTACAGTCACCAGGCTGAGTATTATATCTCCATGACTTAGTTATATTCTAACTTAAAGATTGTACCTTTTGACCACCATCACTCATTTTAAAGCCTCATCCCTCAGTCCTCATAAGTGTCAGATATCTTATAAAGTGTATACAACACGGGTATAATTTAAAGAATATTTAAAGAATAGTAATACAACAAATGCCCTCTACCCACCATCTAGCTTAGGAAAGATAGCACCGCCCTAACTGCCCCTTTTCCAGTCACATGCTCCCCTCATCACACCAGAAGTAAGCACTCTTTCTAGACTTTGTGGGTATAATTCTCTCATTTTCTTTAAAGTTTCACAACAAATGTATCTATACTAAATAATATGTTTTCAGTTCAGTTCAGTCGCTCAGCCGTGTCTGACTCTTTGCGACCCCATGAATCACAGCACGCCAGGCCTCCCTGTCCATCACCAAATCCCGGAGTTCACTCAAACTCATGTCCATCGAGTCAGTGATGCCATCCAGCCATCTTATCCTCTGTCGTCCCCTTCTCCTCCCGCCCCCAATCCCTCCCAGCATCAGACTCTTTTCCAGTGAGTCAACTCGTCGCATGAGGTGGCCAAAGTATTGCAGTTTCAGCTTTAGCATCAGTCCTTCCAATGAACACCCAGGACTGATCTCCTTTAGAATGGACTGGTTGGATCTCCTTGCTGTCCAAGGGACTCTCAAGAGTCTTCTCCAACACCACAGTTCAAAAGCATCAATTCTTCAGTGCTCAGCTTTCTTCACAGTCCAACTCTCACATCCATACATGACCATGGGAAAAACCATAGCCTTGACTAGAGGACCTTTGTTGGCAAAGTAATGTCTCTGCTGTTTAATATGCTATCTAGGTTGGTCATATTTTAAACTCCATGTAAATAGAATCATATTGTTTTTGTTCTTCTGTGATTTGCATTTTTTGGCATAATGATATATTTGCAATATTAATTGATATGTATGCATTGTTATGGGTTGAATTGTGTCCCCCAATATTCAGATTCTAAAGTCATAACCCCAAGTACCTCAGAACATGACTTTATTTGGAAACAAAGTAATTGCAGATGTATTTAGTTAAGATGAGTTTACATTTGACTAGTGTTTATGTGTGCTCAGCTGCTCAGTCGTGTCTGACTCTGCAACCCCATGGACTGTAGCCTGCCAGGCTCCTCTGTCCACAGGATTTCCCAGGCAAGAATACTGGAGTGGGTAGCCATTTCCTACTCCAGGGGATCTTCCTGACCCAGGGATTGAACCCATGTCTCCTGCATCTCCTGTTTTGGCAGGCAGAGTCTTTACCACTGCACCACCTGGGAAGACCCTACATCAGAGTAGGTTAAGGCCTAATTCAATATGACTGGTATCCTTACAAAAAGAAGAAAATTGGACACAAAGAGAAGGAAGGAAGTGAGGATGAATTGAAAGGAGTGAGGAGAGAAAGAATAAAAGACAGAAAGGAAAGATGAGGGGAAGAAAGAAAGAAGGAGAGACACTCCATGTTTCTCTGAAGAGATAGGTTACAAATCAATTAGCAATGAACACCTCAGTGCAGGAACCAGGTTGCAACTAGTATCTTCCATTACTTGCAGATGCCATGAAATGTCTGGCCACAAATTTTTTTCTCTTATTTAGGAAGAAAGCCTTATGTTGAGTGGAGGTATATTCATTTGCCCTCTCATGGTCTAAAAAGCAAAACCCAGAGGAGGCCAAGGACTTCATTTCCCCAGAGTCATGAGATTTGCCTTGCTGATGGGGTAGACATTGGCACAGTGGAGAAGAATCATCCAACAGCAAACCTTGCTCAGGTTCCTGTTTGCTTCCCCACCACTGTGGTGAAAAAAATTAATTAAAGTGACCTGGGACACTGTTTTTGGAACTTCTAGGCATGATAGTAACTGGATATCTGAAAAGCTATGGGGAAATTTCAATAACTTGTGAGATGGCCAAAATAATTAGGCTGACATGCTGTCATCTAGTGCATCATTTTTTAAAATATGGACAGCATCTACAGCTTTTCACAAAGCCCACTGAACTTTCTAGATGAGTCACAAGACTGTATATTGAATTGTTATTTTCCTAACTTGCAGTGTCTCTATCATCTGTATTTGATTATGTTTGGAGAGAGTGGGTGATGTTACATTCCAGTGTCCTAATAATATCATCTTCAGGCTTTGGGTCATGAACTTGACTTGTAAGTTTAAAACTCCTGAGAAAGCTGAGAGTCTGGCACACCATATGCATTTAATGAATATATTTGGAAATTAATGATTGTATAAGTAAATTAATGAATGTAAAATAATGAACAAAAACAGTTTGGGTACAATCCACATTATGTTTATTAGTTGCCTATGACTGCATAACAAATTATCACAAATCTAAGGGTTAAAAATATGCCCATTTATTAACTGACGGTTGGGTGAGTTTGAAGTCCAGCACAGAATGGCTGGGTTCTCTACCAATGGAATCATAGAGCCAAAATCCAGGTGTTGGTCAGACTGAGTTATTTTCTGGAGACTCTGTGAGAAAATTCACTTCCAAGCTCGTTTTTGTTATTGGCAGATTTCAGTTCCTTAGGTCTAGATTACCGAGTTTTCCATCTCCTTGCTGATGAGAAGCTAGGACTGCTCTCAGCTCCCAGAAGACAGCATCCATTCCCTGCCATCTTCTCCTGTCTATCCTTAAGTCAGCAAAGATGATTCCAATTTTCCTACTTCCCATTTCTGGTTGATTCCTCTTCAGTCAGCCAGAGAAAGCTCTCTGCTTTAAAGGGATCATGTAATTAGGTCAGACCCAAATTTTACAGTTTACACATTAACTGTGCCAGGTAATATTACCCAATCACAAAATAAAGTCTATCAAATTCACACAAGGGGCAGGAAATGTTGGAGGCCACCTTAGAATTCTTTCCACCATACCATGGAAGATGACTTCAGTGGACGCCAGGGCATACCACTGTACTTCTCTGAATGCATTATTTGATATTTTAAGAATGCTTGATTATTTTGTTGGAAGACCTCAGGGTTCAAAACCAATAATGATTTTGTTTTCCCTTTTCAGTTTTTTAAAATGTATTTTCTAACCTTGCATCTGTGTTCTTCTAAAAGAGCTTCTACAGCAGATAGAAAAATTCTATCACTTCCTTCCATTAAATAAGTGGAATATAAATGTAGACAAAAACAAAAAATATCCCCTTAGAAAAATCCAGCCACTCTGGAGCCCTTCTCAGTTGTAGCACTAAAACTGGATTGTTACATTCATTTTAAGGATTGGTAAAAGGAAACACTGAGAGCCAGCTAGGGTTAAAGGACCTGTCCTCATATCTTCTATATTAGAGCAATAGAAGTAATCTCATGACTTACTAAGAGAAATGAAAAACACAGAACTACTGATATTTCAGAATTTTGCTTTTGTACAAACTGCTGGGTTATTAAAATAACCATTTTTTGAAATATTTTGCATTTAGGAAATCAGCTTGTCATGTAATACAGATTACTTCCATATATAATTATGCAAGTTATATAGTCACTTGAAAACACTTTTCTATGGGGCCCTCAGTTTGGGAGGGGGCTTATTTCTTAATTATTTCTATCTTTTCTTGTTCATTCTGCATCAAAAACTTTTCTCAAATTTGAGAAATTAAACATACTGGCTTGAGTCACTGGATCAAGAACATTAAAGCCATGACTCAGAGAAAGACTACATTATTGAGAAGAAAAATAAGAAATCAGTAAATAAACAAACAAAAAAAAAGATTAGAATGGAAACCAGAACATAGTTACTGATAGTGATGAAGCAAATATTCTTAAGAATTGCTACATTATTTAGTGCTAAGGGGTTTAAATATATTTTAGCTGATCTGTAACCTCTCGATTTTCATAGTCGCACAATGAGTAGTTGTTAATGTCCATTTCACAGAAGATACAAGAATTTTTCTTATTTTATGACTCTTTTATATTAATTCAGTAAATTTTATTATTTAATTTTATCTCCTTTGTTGACTTTTCAGTGCACTAGTCAAAGTTCCCCAGAAAAACAGAACCAACTAGATGTGTTTATATAGAGAGATAAAGAAATATATTTTCAAGGAATTAGCTTATATGATTGTAGAGGCTAGCAAGTTCAAAATCTGCAGGTTAGGCTAAGCAGACTGGGATCAGGGAAGCGTCCAGAAGTAGTTTGCTAGCAGAATTTCCCCCTCACTTAAGGGCAGTCAGTCTTTCTTAAGGTTTTCAACTGATTGAATCACATCCTCCTATTATGGAAGGCAATATGCTTTACTCAAAGTCTATTGATTTAAATGTTAATCCCATTAAAAAAGAAACACCTAAGTTTACCAAATATCTGGTTTCTGTGACCTAGCTAAGTTGACACATAAAATTAACCATCACATTAGCTATAAGTTTAATTGTGTTATTAGTGGTTTTATGATTTAGTGGTTGCTTTAGTGTTACAGTTCATATCTTTAACTTATCACAGTCTATTATCAAGTGATACCATTTTTCTCCACATAGAATAAAAAAAGAAAAATCTTACTACAGCATACTCGCATTTCTCTGTCCCTGGCTTGTGTTCATACATTTTATTTTAAATATAACTAAAAAGCATTGTTACTAATTTTGTTTTAAACAATTGATTATCTTTTAAAGATATTTAAATTATTTTAAAGTATTTTTATTTATCCAACAGATTCTTTGAGAAGGACTAAATTCACACTCCAGAAGGAGGCCTTAACAAATGGCTTCTTGTTCATTAACTGAAGTCCTTATAGAAATAAAATATCTTATTCAATGATCAGGAATTCTCAGGTCAACCTCTCTTCCTCCTCACCAGGGAACTCCTTTTTTTTCATTCTGAATTATTTGAGAATCAGTTGCATACATCTTGTTCCTTTACCCTTGTTGTTGTTTAGTCACTAAGTCTGATTCAACTCTGTTATCCCATAGACTGCAGCCCACCAGGCTCCTCTGTCCATGGGATTTCCCAGACAAGAATACTGGAGTGGGTTGCCATTTCCTTCTCCAGGGGATCTTCCCGATGCAGGGATCGAACCTGCATCTCCTGCATTGCAGGCGGATTCTTTACCAATCCTTTACCACTGAGGCACTGGGGAAGCCCCTCATTAGGGAACTTTTAATTTAAATCCTTAGAAATTATTTGTTTTGTGTGGGTGAGAAAACATATTTTTCCATTTTAGTTTGCTCTGAGTTCACCAACTACTTACTAGATTGCCTTCTGGTACCTCTTTCTCCCCTTTTTGATAATTACATTGGGGTATTCCTTTGTTTTCATCAGCACTTTGTGCAATTTGCTGAAGATTTGCAGTCTTTGCTTATGTACTTATTAAAAGTTCTCTATGAGCATAGATTAGGTATAAATACGTTGTTTGAGGATCTTTGCTTTCCTTCAACATCCTCTATGAGATGCTGAATTCCAAAATGATCTACTGTGTTGGGACTGCCTTCTTTATCTGTATTTTCAAAGCTGAGTTTCCACCAGAAGATGTAAGTCTAGCATGTTCTGTGCTCACCTTCTACCATGCACTACAATAATAGGTTGGATGAAATGCTGCTCCTTTTTGTGGAAAGACTGGTTTGTTGGATCTAAGGCATTCATCATTGTATAGAAAAATAGCAATCTTGACTTTTTCTGCTGTGTGTGTGCTTAGTCGCTCAGTCATGTCTGACTCTTAGACACCCCACGGACTGTAGCTCTCCAGGCTCCTCTGTCCATGGAGATTCTCCAGGCAAGAATACTAGAGCGGGTTGCCATGCTCTCCTCCAGGGAATCTTCCCAACCCATGGATCAAACCCAGGTCTCCCGCATTGCAGGCAGATTCTTTACTGTCTGAACCACCAGGGAAGCCCAGGTAATACTTTATAACATGTTGTCTGATGTATTTCAGAGTACTCTTTTTAATGTAACACATCCATTACCATGTGGATTATATCCTCATGCATTTATATGCACATATCTTCTCTGGTCTCATGTAGTATGTGGTTCTTTCATTAGTTCATTTCAAACACTTACTAGTCTGTTACTTATCAGGGATATACTGCCTGTAGGAATACCAAGTTAACATGATACACAGGAAAGTCCTTTTCCTACAAAGCTTACAATCTAATGAGTGAAATATATACAAGCAAATGAGCTATCACAATACTGAATGAAAAGTGTTTAAGGGAAAAATAAAATACTGCGGAAAGAAGTACGAAGAAAAACTCCTATAGCTAAGGGGTAAAAACTATTACAGAACAGCCCATTTTAAGGTATAATTAAATATTAAAACCTTCTTAAGTAAGAAAGTATAATTGGATACTCAGACAATTATCTCATAATCACTTGTAAAAGAAAAAAAAACTCAAGTGAGAATTTCCATTAAAACCTGATTATGCTGTAAACAAAAGTAAATGATTTTTAAGTAAATTTACCATTGTAAACTTAAATGTGAGCTACAACAATAACATTCATCAAACTACTGATAACCTAAATGCTCAAAAATCAATAAAATGTGCTTATTGATTCAAGAGGATTAAAATTTAGATAGCAAAATAATCATTACATAATAGCCTTACACTAAAATTAAGCACACTGAAAAATGCCTGTACATGTGGATATATAGTTATCTACCTTCACTTCAAAAGGGTTTTTCACTGAACATTTTTAATGGTGCTATAAAATAAAATCAATATGAAAAGAGCAAGAGAAATATTCAAAAAAAGAAAATTAACTTATAGACAGAAAAGAAAATCTTCAAAAGCATCACAAATATAATACAGAATTCAATACTCTTACGTAGTATTCTAAGACAGCAACTCCCAAGTGCTAAAATAAACTATTGTCATCTGAATAAAACTGTCTAAAATACAAATTTCTGGCAGCAAATCAGTTAGGAGATGTAGGCATTTGAAAGAGAATTTATATATGTAAATGCCATTATTATTATGAACATGAAAACTTCCTCTCCAGATATAAAAAGGTGGGGAGGGTAGATATTACAGTTTGATCATTTCTAGTACCCATATCTAAACTGCCTACCTATATGTAAACATTTCAAATGAACCTCTTTGCCAGCTGTACAACAAGCAAATCTCAAGAACACGACTCCGTAAGCTAAGTCCTAGGCAGTATTTATGACTATGAATAACTGTGCTTAAAAACAACTCACATGGGCATAGCATCTTCCAGCTTGAAAAATATGGGTACTGCTTTTCAGCCACTCTGTCTGGTAGATGGTGGATGTTTTATTAGGCCCACCTTAGGTTGAGAAAATAGATACTACAATAGTAAATGAATCGTCTGAGGCCATGTGACAGATAGGAAACGGTAAAGAACTATATTTTAGGTCCCCTGACTGCTAGTCCTGCAGTTGTTACTCTCCACCACATGGTCCCTCTTGCCGCAACCCATCCTCTACATCCCTAGTCTGAAAAAAAAATAAAAGACTTTCAAGAAACTGCCAGTGACGAGACATATTAGAAACTTGTACAAATTCTAAAGGAACAATAAATAATTTTTTAAATATGTGTGACTTTCATAAAGGAACATGATGGGAACTTAGGTAAATGTGTTGATGGTGATGATGATTTTATTCTTTTTATAATATTTTTATCTGTTTCTATCTAAAATGCTAATTCATGTTCATTACATAAAGATTGAAAAATATAAAAGACTATAACGAAGAAAATTAAAAATCACTAATTACACTCTATCCTCTACTGTAATTTTCTTTGAAAGACCAGCTGAAGTCTTGGCAATTTTTATCAAACTCATACAAAGCCAGGTTAAATAAATAAAATATATTACCCTCATTGTGCTCTGAATTGTCTCACTCAACTCAGAACCAGGGTCTCTTGAGAATTGTATGTGTTATCAAATCAACTTCCAATGATCTGAGTTAATTGCTAGATATATCAGCAGAGATCATCCCAGATAATTATTCTTGAATAGTGTTGCTCCTGCATCTGGGAACACTAATATAAGCTTCCTAAGTGGTTTCTACACAACTGTTTGAGAAGCAAGTGGATCATAAATCCATTCCCAAGTTGGCATCAGTCATCAAAGAGGCATGGTATCAGAAAAAGCAAAGAAGGAAAGTGCTAGTTGTTAATCCAGAAAATAATTGGTATGTGTTTATATAGCTAATATTTGGTCTTGCCTATGTCTTCACCTTCATAAACCGATACCAAACTTTCTCATCCTCCCTGCCTTACTTCATCCCCTTCTCCCATCCCAATCCTATTTTGACGCAAGATGCTTTGCTAGTCCTGCCTTACAGTTCAGAAAAAGAAGTTAGAAGAGTAGTCCAATGCTGTTTCCTGTCTACCAAGTGTATCTCTTCCTAATGATACATTCTTCCAGATTCTGCAAAGCGAGAAATGGGAAACCTGCAGGAAACAGCCTTTCCTGCCCTTGTAGGTGGCAGTTACTTATCCTTGGATGCCCTTTCCTTATTTCAAACTCTAGTAAATTCCTAATAAGTCTTTAGACATTTTTCCCTACAAATCCTTCCCAGCCCTCCAACTCTCAATCCCTTCCTCCCCAGTAAAGTGAACACTGTCTATGATGAACCATAACCCACACATCATGCTGTTTTGTGATGATTCAGTGATGCACCTTTCTTCTCACTGGATTGTGAGCCCATTAAGATCAGGGAGTGTGCCTTACTCCTGTTTATGTCCCAGCATAAACACCCTACTCATTGAAAAACTTTGTGTGGAATAAAGGACTATAAGCAAAGAATCAGAAAAAGAAGGGAAAGTAGGATAAATGAAGGCAAACAGGGAGGGGAAAAAAAAAGGGGGGGGAATTTTTCTTGATAATTCAAAGTACTTCTAGAGTGAGAATTCCAATCTTGTTGAGTAAGTCATCCGAAATTTGAACACTCAGGTAGTATAATAACCACAAATAGTAAGAATAGTATTTCTCATCATCACTTGTACAACTGAAGTATGTAAGAAAACTTTAAACATGGCAACCTTGTATGTCTTCATTGATTTCTGTCTTTTAACAGACATGCATGGTTTAGTGGAATGAACCTGAGCTGAGAGTGATAATAAGAGGATTTTATTCCCATTCTGTCAAGCTTTGACCTTGAACAGATCACTTAGCATTCTTTGTCTCATGTTCAGTTCAGTTCAGTTCAGTCTCTCAGTCGTGTCTGACTCTTTGCGACCCCATGAATCACAGCACGCCAGGCCTCCCTGTCCATCACCAACTTCCGGAGTTCACTCAAACTCATGTCCATTGAGCTGGTGATGCCATCCAGCCATCTCATTCTCTGTCGTCCCCGTCTCCTCCCACCCCCAATCCCTCCCAGCATCAGACTCTTTTCCAGTGAGTCAACTCGTCGCATCAGGTGGCCAAAGTATTGGAGTTTCAGCTTTAGCATCAGTCCTTCCAATGAACACCCAGGATTGATCTCCTCTAGAATGGACTGGTTGGATCTCCCTGCAGTCCAAGGGACTCTCAAGAGTCTTCTCCAGCACCACAGTTCAAAAGCATCAATTCCTCAGTGATCAGCTTTCTTCACAGTCCAACTCTCACATCCATACATGACCACGGGAAAAACCATAGCCTTGACTAGACGGACCTTGGTTGGCAAAGTAATGTCTCTGATTTTTAATATGCTATCTAGGTTGGTCATAACTTTCCTTCCAAGTTACCCAGATTAAAAATGAGACACTTGAACACAATGAGCCTTTCTAACTCAAGCAAACTAATGTTCTGTGAATAATTATCAGTTATTCAGATATCAAATTGGACAGGAATTAAGAATTCTATTTTGGGATGACTGAAATAAAAATAATAAAAATATTTAGGAGAGATCTTTGTACTGTTTGAGGACTCTAGTGTTTGAATGTGAGTTTTATCACCTACTAAATGTCAAGAGTTAAGTGGATAGTAACTATAATGATGATGCCTTGGCAGGTACCCAGAAATCACAACAGAGCAAGGAACAAGAGCTGGACCCATCTTTTTCACAACTGTATTCCCCCAGTGCCCAGTTCAATGTCAGATAAGTCATAGAAACTGAAAAAAATATTGTTAATGGAATAGATCCTTTATGGTTTCCAAATAATAACACTCAGACTCTTAATTAGCAGATAATGTACAGAATTGCAAATTCTGAATAGGAATTCTTACTGAATCTTATTTTCATATAATCTTCAATATTTACTCACATTGACCCACTATATTTCTCTCTGTCTAATTCATGGTAGACCTAGAACATCTAGTTCAGTGTTCTACCACACTTTGCTCCTCAAAGAAGTTCATATTCATATAGTAAGAAGTCAATTCAAATTGTTCATCTTACTCATTTATATGTGTCTGACTTACAGTAGGGGTTTAATAGATATTTGTTGAATAGATTTGATTTGAATGAATAAGAACAGCTGTGATATTGGAATTTCCTAAAATTTCAAATGTTCTTTTAGATTAATTTGTTTTTTTTCGTTGTATTTCTTTTGCATTGTCTCAGCATCCTACTGGGTTTTGAAATAATTATCTGAAGCTCAAATCCTCTGTCAGTGAAAACAAAGTTCATGAAATAAGCTAATACATAATTTCTTGTGCCTGGGGTTAGAGATTAAAATAATAACTAAGAAATATATGTGCTCTTCCTCATTCATCTGATTGTTATGTCCTGAAGCACCAAAACACATCAACAAGAGAAACAAGGGACTACATTTATTCCTACAAAGAACAAAAAGCAGGGAGAAAAATGACATCGTGTTATAGATTAGGATATTGTGGAGTATGTGTAATAAAAACTAATTCTGGGTAGTTTCTAAGATCAAATTTGTTTAGAGCAGTTTAAAATTCAAAACAAAATTTAAAGGAAAATACAGAGATTCCTCATAAATCCCAACCCCACAAATGCACTGCTGCTGCTGCTAAGTCACTTCAGTCATGTCCAACTCTGTGTGACCCCATAGACGGCAGCCCACCAGGCTCCCCCGTCCCTGGGATTCTCCAGGCAAGAACACTGGAGTGGGTTGCCATTTCCTTCTCCAATGTGTGAAAGTGAAAAGTGAAAGTGAGGTCACTCAGTCATGTCAGACTCATAGCGGCTTCTCCATTATCAGCATCATTCACAAGAATGGTACATTTGTTACCAAGGATGAACTTACATTGACACGTCATAATCACTCAAAGTCCATTGCTTATTTGAAGATTCACTTTTGGTATTATATATTCTATGGGTTTGATCAAATGTATAAATAAATATCCACCATTATATCATATGGTGTGTTGAGATCCTTTAATGGACTGGAACCTGGTGGTCTGGAGTCGACCAATGAGAAAGTAAAGGGGAGAGAAAGCGGCTGATATTCCTTGGTTTACGCAGAAAGCCAGTAAAGCCCCTGGCACGGGGCTTGCTCCTTTCACGAAGGCCTCAGGCGCCCTCTCGATGGGGTGAAAGCACAGAGTGCCTTCTCGAGAGGGTCTTAGAAGCCCAGGCAGGAAAATAAACACAGAGAGCCTCTATGCTCCAGGAATTAGCCTGAAAAAGAGAGAGAGAGAAAAAGCAAGACACAGGGACAAAGCTCTGATGGAGCAAAGGTGTTTATTCAACACAACAGTATTTATACTGTCTTACAAGACAGCTATTTTCAGCAGAGATAAAATAAAAACTTACAAGTTATCAAGGAAACATGAGGTCAGAGAGAGTTGTAAATAATCACTTTTACCATATGGTTCATAAAAAGGAAGAGGGTATTTATCACCGTATAGAAAAACTAACGAAGGAAATGCCTGGATTCCTCAGCCCCCGGGAGAGGCTTGCCTCTCCTCTTAATTCCTGAATATTCAGGAATTAATAAGGAACAGAGAATTCCTGACAGATCCAAAACAGCACACAGGAAGCCTCTTGTTATGCTTCCTGACAATGGTGTATATTCACTGCCCTAGAATTTCTCTGTACTCTTGCCTATTTACCCACCTTCCACCCTCACCTCTGACAATCAGGGATCATTTTACTGTTTCCATATTGTTGTTGTTCTGGCACTCAGTCATGTCTGACTCTTTGCCACTTCATGACCTGCAGAATGCCAGGTTTCCCTGTCCTTCGCTATCTCCTGGAGTTTGTTCAAACTCATGTCTATTGAGCCAGTGATGCCATCCAACCATCTCATCCTCTCTTACCCACCTCCTTCTCCTGCCCTCAGTCTTTCCCAGCATCAGGGTCTTTTCCAATGAGTCAGCTCTTCACATCAAGTGGCCAAAGTATTGGAGCTTCAGCCTCAGCATCAATCCTTCCAAAGAATATTCATGGTTGATTTCCTTTAAGGTTGACTGGTTTGATCTCCTTACAGTCCAAGGGACTCTCAAGAGTCTTCTCTAGCACCACAATTTGAAAACATCAATTCTTCACTGTTCAGCCTTCCTTATGGTCCAACTTTCACATCCATACATGACTACTGAAAAACCATAGCTTTGACTATATGAACCTTGTCAGCAAAGTGATGTCTCTGCTTTTTAATATGCTGTCTAGGTTTATCATAGCTTTCCTTTCCAGGGGGAAGTGTCTTTTAATTTCATAAAAACACAAGTAGCGATAAATTCAAATACATAAACATAAGTAAGCAAGAAACAGTTCTCATAAGATGCCACAAAAGAGAAAGGAGCAGTGAAAGGGAGCTAGAAAAGATTGACCAGTTGTGTATGCTTATCAAATATTGCTTATGCTTCTTATGTAATATTTGTTGTCTTTGGTGTTGTACTTAAAAAGATGTCACCATATCTAAGGTCATTTAGGTTTTCGCCTACTTTTTCTGGGAGTTCTACAATTTTATGTTTTACATTTGGGTCTATGATCCATTTTGAGTTAGTTTTTTGAAAGATTTAACATCTGTGTCTAGATTCTCTTCTTTTTGTATGTTAAGTTGTTACAGTCCCGTTTGCTAAAGTGACTATTTTCACCCATTTTATTTCCCTTGCTCCTTGTCAAAGATCAGTTGACTATATTATGTGGGCCTATTTTGAGGTTCACTATTCTGTTCCATTGATCTATTTGTCTATTTTTTTCACCAACACAACACTCATTTGATTACTGTAGCTCCAAACTAGGTCTTGAGGTAGGGTGGCATCAGTCTCTCAGCTTTGTTCTTCTCCTTCCTATTGGCTATTCTGGGTCCTTTGCCTTTCTACATTAACTTCAGAATAAGCTTGTCAATATTCATAACATAACTTTGCTGGGATTTTGATTACGGTTGCAGTCAATCTGTGGACTGAGTTGGAAAAAAACTGACATGTTGACAATCTTGAATTTTTCTATCCACAAACAAGGATAGACAAACTTCTGTCTCTCCATTTGTTTCACTTTTATTTGATTTTATTCGTCAGAGTTTTATATTTTCCCTCATTTAGAAACTATATGTATTTTGCTAGATTTATATCTAAATATTTCATTTCAGGGGTGCCAATGTGAATGACATCATTTTTTTAAAATTTCAGTCTTCACTTTTTCTTGTTTGGCATATAGAAAAGTAATTGACTGTCATATATTAACCTCACATCCTGCAACTTTGGAACTAATTGCTTGTTAGTTCCAGGAATTTTTCAGTTGATTTTTTCAGTTTTAGTACACAGATTAGTATGTCATGTGAGAACAAAGATAATTTTATGCCTTCCTTCCCAATCTGTATTTCCTTTTCTTGGCTTATTCAATAATTTCTTATCCTTAAGGTACAATTTGAAGTATCTTAAATTAAAATTTTAAAAGTTCTGTTAGATCACATAACTGGGATAGAGAAATGATTATAGCATCAGGCAAGCTGGATCAAGGCTCTAATAATATCGTTAGGATTCTGTCTCTTCTCTGCTCTCTGCCAGTCCTGATAAGGAAGGATCTGACTTTGGTCCCATGACATACCTGAACTAATCACTGTGACTTGGGGGATGGAGAATTTTCCTTGGACAAGCTTGAAACAATGAGCTGGCCCTGTAGCCAGGGAGAATGGTATGTATTGAGATGGACAGCCCCACCTGCAACATATGAAATGGGGGATTGAGACTATGGCACCCCACTCCAGTACTCTTGCCTGGAAAATCCCATGGACGGAGGAGCCAGGT
The DNA here is from genome assembly GCF_049115385.1 of Moschus berezovskii. Lineage (NCBI taxonomy): Eukaryota > Metazoa > Chordata > Mammalia > Artiodactyla > Moschidae > Moschus > Moschus berezovskii. Next base: position 48,458,454 of record NC_142464.1, on the reverse strand, counting down.
AGGCTGCAGTCCATGAGGTCGCTAAGAGTTGGACACAACCAAGCGACTTTACTTTCACTTTTCACTTTCATGCATTGGAGAAGGAAATGGCAACCCACACCAGTGTTCTTGCCTGGAGAATCCCAGGGGCGGGGGAGCCTGGTGGGCTGCCGTCTGTGGGGTCGCACAGAGTCGGACACGACTGAAGTGACTTAGCAGCAGCAGCAAAGCAAGTAAGACAGTAGAATAGAACAGAACCACAGAAAGCTAAAGTCAGGGTATCCTATGCTATCACTTTCAGAATCACTGTTATCATACTCATTCAAGACTTGGATCTCTGAATTTAAAATCTTCTTGATACACTAAGCACCCCCCTGAGCTTCAGTATTATTTTTGACTTTTTAAACACCATTATTTTCTTTTCCATTCCACTTTTCACTTTGATGGATACAGCTTGAGCTTTACCTGAAAATATGCAGCTCTTGAAATCTTTAATTAGTTTTGTCATTTTGACAACTTTCCATCTGTTCAATTGTCTTGGGCCCTATTGCCTAGTGCATCCTGCCCATTGACTTTGCAAACCAGAGCTTTGTTACTACCAGCTCCTGTGTGGTCTCCCCAGTTTCATATTATTTAGACTGTATGGCATCCATCATTCAGTACACCTCTTGAGCATCCCGACTCCTTTACCTTTTGTCTTTTTCTCTATAATCATACTGTATCAGTTTCCTAGAGTGGCTGTAATAAAATACCATGACATGTGTGACTTAAAACAATAGACACTTTTATCTCACGGACTGAGGGTAATAGTTTTGAAATCAGTATCACTGAGCCAAAATCATGGTCTTGGCAGGGCTGTGCTTTCTCCAAAGGCTCTGGGAGAAAATATACTGTTTGCTTCTTCTGGTTTCTGGATGGGGCCAGCATTCCTTGGCTTGTGACTGAGCCACTCGATTTTTAAGACCAGCATCTTCAAAGCTCTCTCTGCTTCATCTTCACATTGCCTCTTCGTTTATGTGTGTATCAAATCTCTCTGCCTCTCTTTTAGAGGACACTTGTAATGGCATTTAGGACCCACCTGGATAATACGGGATAATCTATCTCATGATTCTTAAATTAACTACATCTGCAAAATATAAGGTGATATTTGCAGTTTCCAGGGATTAGAGTTTTCTGCAGGGCTGAGTTGGGGCAGGGGTAGATTTTTCACCTATAGCTTATTTCAATACCCGTTTGGCATAAAGTCAACTCAGGGATCAACCAATAATCTCCCTTCACTCACTGACTGCTTGCCTAATTGTCACTGCTTATTCAGAATTTTCACACACAAGTTGACGGTCTCATTATTTTTCCATGATCAGATATCTCTTCTTTGTGCTGTGCTTAGTTGCTCAGTCATGTCCGACTCTTTGTGACCCCATAGACTGTAGCCCGCCAGGCTCCTCTGTCCATGGGGATTCTCCAGGCAAGAATACTGGAGTGGGTTGCCATGACCTCCTCCAGGGGATCTTCCCAACCCAGGGATCAAACCCAGGTCTCCCACACTGCAGGCATATTTTTTACCATCTGAGCCACCAAGGAAGCCCAAAATATCTCTTCATCTACCTTTAACTTCAGTTACATACCTTCACATCCTGTAAAACTCTCCTGATTGCATCAATCAGTGCATCTACAGAAATATCTTTTCTCCCACAGAGAGCTACAAACTGAGGTATTTTGTCTGTCTTCATCAATCACCACCCATCCTCAATTCCTAGCTTAGGGTCTAGAGAACCATTGGCACTTGATTCAGATTTATTTACTGGTTTATTTTTTCCAGTACAAAAGAAAAGGATGTTCTATTTTCCGTGTGTTATTAATCCCATTCCCTGTGTTATTAATCCCATTCCCTCTTTGTCTGGATCTGTAATTTCTCTCAATCCTCTCTCTCCTGGCTGCTTCCCTGTATCCTCTAAACTTAAGTCTCTTTCACCCTTAAAAATACTCAAACAATTTCAGGAATATTATCAAAAGGTTGTATCAGGTCAGACCATTCGAGACTCCTCATGCTCCATGGCTCAGTTGTGTCTGACTCTTTGTGACCCCATGGAGCCTGCCAGGCTCCTCTGTCCATGGGATTTTCCAGGCAAGAATACTTAAGTGGGTTGCCATTTCCTCCTCCAGGGGATCTTCCCAACCCATGGATCGAACCCACATCTCCTGCATTGCAGGCAGATTCTTTCACAACTGAGCCACCTGGGAAGCCCTTGAGACTTCTTATCTCTCAACAAAAATAACAAAAAACATGAGGTAAAGTTATCATAATGAAATTCAAGCATTAATCTCTTTCTGGGAAGCCCTAAGGCTGATGAACCAGAAAATTATCTATGAGATGGTGAAAAAAATATGCATTGTTTTTCCTTCAGTATGTGGCGAGAACATAAAGCCTGTAACTTTATGCCTCACTAGAGAGAATAAAAATTTTCACAAACTTATATAACAGGAATTTTGAAGTGGCTCTCTTGCTGATTGGAATAATGGCTTCACCATATTTGCAAATAAATGTCTTAAATATCTTTGAGCTCTAAGAATGAAAGAGCATAGATAAAAATGAAAAGTAAAAGTGGTAGAGTTTTGTGATTTGATGGTTTGATGGTTCTTTTCTACACCTGAAATATTTTTGAGAAGTCAAGATTTTTATATGTTAAACAAATAAATATATACGCATATATTATAAATATATTAAAACAGGTAAGCACAGAAGAGTAAGAGACTACTTCAGTTTTAGAGTAAACAAAGCCACACAGGCATTGCTGCTGCTGCTGCTGCTAAGTCTCTTCAGTCGTGTCCGACTCTGTGCGACCCCATAGACGGCAGCCAACCAGGCTCCGCCGTCCCTGGGATTCTCCAGGCAAGAACACTGGAGTGGTTTGCCATTAGCTACATCAAATAGCATGCTAGTGTTCCAGCCCTCCAGAAGCATGCTGTTGCTAAGTTGCTTCAGCCGTGTCCGACTCTGTGCAACTCCATAGACAGTAGCCCACCAGGCTCCCCCACCCCTGGGATTCTCCAGGCAAGAACACTGGAGTGGGTTGCCATTGTCTTCTCCAATGCATGAAAGTGAAAAGTGAAAGTGAAGTCGCTCAGTCATGTCCAACTGTTAGCGACCCCATGGACTGCAGCCTACCAGGCTCCTCCATCCATGGGATTTTCCAGGCAAGAGTACTGCAGTGGGGTGCCATTGCCTTCTCCCCAGAAGCATGCTAGCACCTCAAATATGTCACAGAGGCCATGTTAGCCCTTTCAATAGTATACAGATCCAACTTAATCACCTGCACCATGTACAAGTATGAACTGTGAAATTATCATCTTTTTTGGGCTGCACTGCACAGCATGTGGGATCTTAGTTCCCCAACTAGGGATCAAACCCACACTCCCTGCACTGGAAGTCAGAGTCTTAACCACTGGACCACTGGGGAAGTCTAGAAAGTATCATCATTATTGTTAATCATTAGCTAAAGTGAAGGAAGACTTCGGAATAACGCCTACTTAGAGACATTACTTGGGAGAAGGCAATGGCAAGCCACTCCAGTACTCTTGCTTGGAGAATCCCATGGATGGAGGAGCCTGGTGGGCTGCAGTCCATGGGGTCGCTAAGGGTCGGACACGACTGTGCGACTTCACTTTCACTTTTCACTTTCACACATTGGAGAAGGCAATGGCAACCCATTCCAGTGTTCTTGCCTGGAGAATCCCAGGGATGGGGGAGCCTGGTGGACTTCCATCTATGGGGTCACACAGAGTCGGACATGACTGAAGTGACTTAGCAGCAGCAGCAGCAGTAGAGACATTACTTTGCCAACCAAGGTCTGTCTAGTCAAGGCTATGGTTTTTCCCATGGTCATGTATGGATGTGAAAGTTGGACTGTGAAGAAAGCTGATCACCGAAGAACTGATGCTTTTGAACTGTGGTGCTGGAGAAGACTCTTGAGAGTCCCTTGGACTGCATGGAGATCCAACCATTCCATTCTAAAGGAGATCAATCCTGGGTGTCCACTGGAAGAACTGATGCTAAAGCTGAAACTGCAATACTTTGGCCACCTCATGCGACGAGTTGACTCACTGGAAAAGACTCTGATGCTGGGAGGGATTGGGGTCAGGAGGAGAAGGGGACGACAGAGAATGAGGTGGCTGGATGGCATCACCGACTCGATGGACGTTGAGTTTGAGTGAACTCCGGGAGTTGGTGATGGACAGGGAGGCCTGGCGTGCTGTGATTCATGGGGTCCCTGAGAGTCGGACACGACTGAGCGACTGAACTGAACTGAACTGAAGAATGAATAATCCTGAGTTATTTACATTGTAATCCACAGCAATGTAATGGGAGATGAGAGCAAGAGATTTCATGTCTCAGTTATGTTGAAACTCTTGTTCAGCTGAAATAAAGTCAGATAACACAAGGAACATAATACCTAACCAGTGGAAAGACCCGAGGCAAGGACAAGACCGTGTCTCTTTTTCCTCTTCTGTTTGTTCAGCTTGCAGCAGAGAGCCTAGTACAGAGCAGATGCTAAATAATTATGTGTTGAATAGATACTAAGCTGAGTTAGAAATTCAGCTCTGGTAGGACAAGCAAAAAAAAAACAGCAATATTGATCATGTAGACTATAATTGGGACTTTTGCTTGGCATTGTATATAAGTTATGTTAATTATCTTCAGAGTCTGTGAAACAGGCATATCCCCATCACATGAATGGCAAAGACCTAAATCCTTAACACATCTAGCAGGCCTTGCATGAACTAGCTTTGCCTGAGACTATTACTTCTGGCTCATTTGTCATCACTGCAGCCCTTGAACGTATGTGTCCTTGGCTTCTACCCCAGCTGAAAAGTGGGACTTCCTCAAATAGGTTTTCCTGTACTTCCTTTGTAGCATTTAGCACAACCCTAAATGATTATCTGTTCAGCTCTTGGCTTTCTGTGTGCCTTCTCTGACAGAACTGTAAACTCCCCATGGGGGTCGTCATGTGTCTTTTTGATTGTTTTATACCCAACATTTACTACACTCTCTGATGTATACTATATTTTCAAATATATGTGATTAGTAAATGAAGGATGGGAAAACTCAAGGTCACAGAAGTTAAGTAATTTACTCAAAGTCCCACAGCTAGTAAGTGATGAGTGAATTTTAGGCTAGGGATATCAAATTTCAAAAGCTGTATCTTAGAGCAACTAAGAAAATGAAAGATTGGTTTGGGATTATAAGATACCTTTGAGATAAATAAGCAGATAGCATATAATAAACATAAGATAAATTTAATAGCCTTGATAAAGTGAAAAAGCAACGAAAACTGAAAAGGTTCATAATGAATATTCATTCCTACCATTATAGAAATAATCCCCATCATAATTAACGCCAGATATCACACTAAACACTGTATATAGGTTATACTTTTAAGACTTATAATAACCTCAAGATAGGTATTATCATAATTATTCCTGTATTATGGAGGATTTAAAACTTTCCCCCAATAAATAGCCACATAAGCAGATCCCATATACACTTAAAAGCAAATTTATAAGGCTTTCAGACTCAAACTTTAGAATTTTTGTGGTTGTCTTGTTTGCTTACTTGTTTTCTTAAACCTGCAATCTATAAACTTTTGATGACTAAAATTAAGAGATTGCAATTTTAGGCTGACTTCAGTTCAGTTCAGTCACTCAGTCGTGTCCAACTCTGAGACCCCATGGACTGCAACTCACCAGGCCTCCCTGTCCATCACCAACTTCCGGAGTTAATATCCAGAAAAGAGATAGTCTCTGGGAACCTTTCCCTGAAATAGTTAATTTTGTTTCTACCTGATTTGGAAACAGGAGCTCTCCTGTCACCTTTCATAAAGAGAAAATAACTTTCTGGAAAGAAATCTAACCAGACTTGCACCAAGTTTGTGGAAAGAATTGGCAAAGTTATGTACTAGAGATGGAGTTTCTAGCGATCCTGGAGGACACTGCTGCCCCCTCGTGCCTAAACACTGTAATAAAATACACGGAGAAAGGCTGCTCACCCAGCTGGTCTCTGAGCTCCAGAGGGCCCTGTGATGAGTGCTATGACTGACAATAACCAGGCAGGGGTCTCAGGGCCATCGTGCCAGCCTTGAAAGCCTAGAAGCAGTGCAGGTCAAGACACACTCCTCTCAGGCAGCTTTTGAGACTCTGGTTAATTGCTCCCTTTGTTTAAAAAAAATTATTTTGCAGTATCAATTGTAATAGCAATTAATTAACAATGTTAATTTCAAGGGTACAGCAAAGTGATTCAGTTATACATACACATGTATCTATTCTTCAAATTCTTTTCCCATTTAGATTGTTACAGAGTATTGAGCAGAGTTCCCTGTGCACTGTAATAGATCCTTGTTGGTTATCCATTTTAAATATAGCAGTATGGTACTGTTCCAAACTACCCAACTATCCCTCCCCACCCCCAGTTAGTTCATTTTCTAAGACTGTGGGTCTGCTTCTGTTTTGTACATAACTTCATTTGTATCCGTTTTTTTTTCTAAGATTTCGCATATAAGGGAAATCATGTATTTGTCTTTGACTTATTTCACATAGTATGATAATTGTTCTTGGTGATTTAGAAATATCTGTTGAATCAATGATTAATGAATTTTTGGTGAATTAATAAGGATAAAAAATTAGGATAATTAGTTCTCTATTGGTTTATTTTTCTTTTCTATAATTATACTTGCCTTTCACAATGACAGCTTTGTAACGTATAAAGCTTTATAGTCAAACTCAGGTTCAGATCTCTTGGACTTCCCTGGTGGCTCAGATGGCAAAGCGTCTGTCTACAATGTGGGAGACCTGGGTTCGAGCCCTGGGTTGGGAAGATCCCCTGGAGGAGGAAACGGCAATCCACTCCAGTACTATTGCCTGGAAAATCCCATGGACAGAGGAGCCTGGTAGGCTATGGCTGCAAAGAGTCGGACACTACTGAGCGACTTCTCTTTCACTTAAGATCTCTGCTGCTGCTGCTGCTGCTAAGTCGCTTCAGTCGTCTCTGACTCTGTGCGACCCCATAGACGGAAGCCCACCAGGCTCCCCCGTCCCTGGGATTCTCCAGGCAAGAACACTGGAGTGGGTTGCCATTGCCTTCTCCAATGCGTGAAAGTGAAAAGTGAAAGTGAAGTCACTTAGTCGTGTCTGACTCTTAGCGACCCCATGGATTGCAGCCTACCAGGCTCCTCCATCCATGGGATTTTCCAATCAAGAGAACTGGAGTGGGGTGCCATTGTCTTCTCCATCAGATCTCTACTACTGCTTAATATCTGTGTGATCTTGGGGAACTTTCTTAAACTCCTCTGACCGCTCATTTCTTTTGTATCATGTGAGAAAATCTCTACCTCCTTTGCTTGTTATGAGGATTTAATGATGACATGTGTCAAGACCAGGCTCAGCAGAAAGAAGAACATCAATACTGTATATTAACGCATATATATGGAATTTAGAAAAATGGTAACCTGAACCCTGTATAAGAGACTGCAAAAGAGACATAGGCATTTAGAACAGTCTTTGGGACTCTGTGGGAGAGGGTGAAGGTGGAATGATTGGGGAGAATGGAATTGTAGCATGTATATTATCATAAGTGACCAGTCCAGGTTCGACGCATAAATTTTCCTCTGTTCAAAAAAAAAAAAAAGAAATAAATGTTATTATATAGACATAAAAAAAAAAAAAAAGACCAGGCTCAGGGCTCAGCAGACCACGGGTGATCATTAAACATCCCTTTTGTTAATCCTCCAACCTCTACAGTCTTTCACAACTTCTTTAGATATACCCTCGAATGGGTTTTTGAAACATTTGGACCTAGACAAATCAAATCAACTACATACACACACATATCACTGTAATCCCTAGATTGTTTTGGGTAGAGTAGAATGTCCATCATATTTGTCAGCAAGCAGTAAAGAGAACTCATTTTCATGTTCCCAATCTATAGAGAGATGTAATAAAATGACAAGAGGTTATCGCTTATGTTAAAGTGCCTTTAACTATAAAGAACTGAAAACCAATAAATAAAAAGGGCCTACAAAATAAAGAAAATAAATATTCTCACATAAGAAGCCAAGAGATGACAGGCACAATGAAGTTATCAAAGAGCCAGAATCTAGGCAATTTTGTAGGTGGGAAAATTAGACACAGAGGATACAATTATTGCAACGCTCCAGGAAATGTATTATCTTACAATGATGTTGTTGTCTGAACATGTACATCATTGTCTTAGCGTTTAACTCTCTCTGATTGAAAAATTACATGATTCTTTTAAGTAAATATTTTAATACAGTTTTCCCCCCCAAATCATTAAGCTGATGGCATGCCAATTTGAAAGTGATTTGATCAATTCACAAAATCTGAATAATGATCTTGGTGACATAGAGCAGAAACAAATAAGGACAGGGCATACCTCTGCATATGGAATACTATTCATAGCATTCGTAGTAAGGATATGCAGATTTGCAGGCTCAGTTGGTCCTGTGCACTGCTGAGCACAGCCCTGACAGGATATATTCCTTCCAAATCTAATTAGACTAAGGCTCCAAGTAGTATAGTTGCTAGCTGTGGTCAAAATAGTAGAGTATTTGTACAAGTCTGAAGAGTTTCTATTGCTTGATTTACAGTGAATGTAACTATTAAAAAGATTGTTAAACTGAAATTGCTAAGAAAACCAGAGTCAACCCATACTGAGATAAAGCAGGCATGGTAGGCAGAGATCTAAGATAACTCACCCAAAAGTCCTGTCTCCTGGTTATTCAGCCAAATACCTATCCAGATATTGCCATGAGGGGTGGGGGGATTCTGCAGATGTAATTAAAGCTCCAAGTCAGTTGAACTTAAAATACAGAGACACTCTTGAGTTTGATCTCTTCACATAAGCCCTTTAAATTATAAGAGAAGTAGAGAGAATCAGAGTGTGAGAAGGACTTAACATGCATTTAATGACCTGAAGATGCAGGAACTTATGTGAAAAGAAAAGGGCTTCCCTCATGGCTCAGACGGTAAAGAATCTGCCTGCGATGCAGAAGACCAAATTTCAATCCCTGGGTTGGGAAGACCCCCTGGAGGAGGGCTTGGCAACCCACTCCAGTACTCTTGCCTGGAGAATCCCATGAAACTTGGCAGGCTACAGTCCATGGGTTCACAGAGAGTCGGAGATGACTAAGTGACTAACACACACACGTGAAAAGAAAGTGAACAGAGGCCACGTGGGCTAGTGGCCTGCAAGACAACAAGGACTTCAGTCTTAACAACCAAAAGGCGCTACATTCTGCCAACCAGCTGAATGAGCTTAGAAAAAGACTGTGAGGTCCAGATGACAGCCACAGTCAGGCGACCTTTGAATGTGAGTCCCTGAGTGGAGAATACAGCCAAGCCATGATAGACTTTCCCTACAGAGCTGTGAGGTAATAAGCCTGTGTTGTAAGTACCGAGTTTCTGGCATTGTTACACCGCGATAGAAAGCTGATACACATGCCTGCTCTCTGGGCACTTTGGTCTGTCTTTCCTCAAATGGTTTTGAGTACCTGTAGAATTTAGCTGGGTTGTAATTGACACAGTGAGTCAACTAAATGAACCCTCTTTTTTACAAAGTTGGGAAAATCCATTTTCAAAGACTCTTTAGGGTTTCCCTGGTGACACAGAAGGTAAAGAATCTTCCTGCAATGCAGAGACCCTGGTTCAATCCCAAGGTCGGGAAGATCCCCTGGAGAAAGGAGTGGCTACCCATTCCAGTATTCTTGCCTGGAGAATTCCACGGACAGAGGAGCCTGGCAGGCTATAGTCCATGGGGTCACAGATTCAGACACAGTGGAGTGACTAACAATTTTAACTCTCACTTTTTTGTAGCAAATAACTAGGGGGCTTCCCTGGTGGTCCAGTGGCTAAGACTTTATGCTCCTAATGCGAAGGCTGGGTTTGATCTCTGGTCAGGGAACTAGATCCCATCCGTAGCAACTAAAATCCCATGTGCCACAACTAAGATTTGGCACAGCTAAATAAATAAATAATATAACATAGCATATTTGTTTAGCTTCCCTGCATGCTGGGAGGCCTTTTCCTGCAAAATTTGGGGACCTTCATTTTGCAGAATCAACCTAAGTGAACTGAAAAGAGAATGTTAAAAGAAATCAACATTTATCAATTTTTTAGAATAGTGCTAGGATCTTTATACACATAATATCAATGAGTTAGCATTTCTTCACTATAAGGTGCTATTACTTTTCACATTTTATAGATTGAGACACACAGTTTTGGGACATTTCAATGATTTCTTTGTCAGTATAGCTGAAACTTGAGCCTAGTTTTTGGTTTTTAGGGTTTTCTGTTTTGGCTGTATATCTCACATAATATTTGCTGCTTTCAAACTGTTAGAGAATGGAGCCAGAGGTAAGGAGAATATGTGCCTCATACCTTGTATTTCTCCCTCATCGTGGAGATGGTGCTGCCTTCTGGGGCTAAGAATGTGCCTGCATCTCCATACTTAAGCAGCTGAGTTGAATCTTGAGTATAACCCAGCGCTCATCTCTTTTCCAGTATTACATAGGAAAGTCTTTCTCCACTTCTTTTTCCAATCTGAAATTCATATTTAATCACTTGAGCTCCAAGGAGTATATTCAGGGAATGCAGAAGGTTCTTAATGCAAACTTTGGAAGCAGCAAAATACCAAACATATTGGTTGTATCCATTTTTTTCCTTTTTCATACATTATCTACTTTAATTTTCATTTGTTTTATTTCCCTGTGATATCAATATTTCTTAAAGGTTATTTTACAAATGAAACAGACTAAGAATAAATGACTCACTAGGTGTTCAAATACCTGGGAATATGAGAAGTTTAAAATTTAAATTAGTTTTAGTAATTTAGAAGTAAAACCAGTTTTACTTCTTAGTGATCAGTTTGTATACTCTGAAAACTGAAGGGCTAATCCTATTATTTTTAAATGAGTTTTTAACAATCCAATTGTTAAATATAGTAAGGTTTTTAAAATTTGTATTGAACTAAGAAGTGTTTTCTTTTGACCCTGGTGGTCTCCCCTTAATTTCTGTGACTGTAATTATGATACATGGTCACAAGGGTTGGGAAGTGGAGCCAAGATTTTGATCTCAAAAGTCCAAGGACAGAGATGTATTTAAGAGAAAGTGGTGACCTTGAACAACAGAGCACAAGGCATCAAAAATGTCCCTCAGCAAAACTGGATAGAAGAGAGCAGAAGAATTACAGGGAAAAAATTGTTCTGGGGTGCAAGGAGTTCTAAAATCTTGCACACGGGTTTTAGAGGAAACTGCCAGAGCAAGTTTATTTTCTATTCTTTTAAAAGCCTAGAATTTGTTGAGTGTATATCCATTCAGGATAGATGTTTTTAATACTCTGTTGGAAAAAATGCTGGGCTCTATAAGAATCAGTCCCTGCCTTTGACGTATTTACCAACTCTAAACAGGGCAGAGAAGTCCATAAACAGAATGTAGTGACAAACGTACTACAAGTTCATGGCACGGCACCATGTAAATTTTGAAAATTCTCCTACCAGTGTAGAATATGGAGGTATCTTTAAATTGTCAGGCAACTAAGAGAGTAACTCTTCAAAGCAACCCCTGTGGAAATTTAATTTCCAAAACCTATGCTTTTCCAATTGGATTACATATTAAACAGGGTGGAATAATAGGTGAAGACAGTCAGGCTTCCCAATTATATGTCTCTGAGAATCAGACTCTCCATCCATCATCTTTATTGTATCACTAAATTCACATCATCTGTCTTTCAAGTCATCCTTACTGGAGGTGGTGGGGTGCTTTGTTTTTACAATTTAATCAACTAATGATTGGGAAATATTTTTGAATCTCAAAGGATAAAAAATTATCTTGGTTATGAAATAATGATACTATAACTCAGTTTGATATGCTCATATCTTGAAAACTAAGAAGATAAAAGTCACTTTCCTAAATTTAAATATATGCAAACAATTATGATACAGCTACAGCATATAACGCAATCAAACAATACAACTTGCTTAAGCATCCTTGCATAAAGAGACCTTAAATCTGATCTGGGGGCACTCCAGTCACATTGTAAAATAGTAAATAATTAATACGCAGTTGGATTCATACTCAAAATAAGCATTTCATGTTTCTGTTCAGTCGCCCATTTGTGTCCGACTCTTTGCGACCACATGGACTGCAGCACCCCAGGGTTCTCTGTCCCTCCCACTTCCCGAAGTTTGCCCAGGTTCATGTCCATTGCATCGGTGATGCCATCCAGCCATCTCATCCTTTGACACCTTCTTCTCCTTCTGTCCTCAATCTTTCCCAGCATCAGGAATTTTTCCAAGGAGTTAGCTGTTTGCATCAAATGACCAAAATACTGGAATTTCAGCATCAATCCTTCTAACAAGTATTCAGGGTTGGTTTCCCTTAAGATTGACTGGTTTGATCTCCTGGCTATCCAAGGGACTCTCAGGAGTCTTCTCCAGCACCATAGTTCTTTGTCTCTCTGTCTTCTTTATGGTCCAGTTCTCACAACCATACATGAAAACTGGGAAAACCATGGCCTTGACTGAACAGACTTTTGTTGGCAGAGTAATGTCTCTGCTTTCCAACACACTGTCTAGATTTGTCATTCACTTATGTTACAACAAATATATACATATACATATTACATACATATTAAGTCCTCAGATGAATTTTAAATATATTTTTACCTTGTCACTATTTCCAGATCTCAATGTGTTCATCAACCCTGAAGTTGTTCTCTGAACTTGTCCTTTTGGGGTTTTGTGGAGGCTTCGTGGTTTCAGCATGGTTGATTAAATCATTATCCATTGGTGATTGAATTGAACTTCTGGCTCCTCTCCCCTCCCGGGAGGTCAGAGGACTGGGATTGAAAATTCCAACCCTCTAACTACCTGGTTGGCTCCCCTGAAAACCATCCCCCATCCTTGCATCAGTACAATTCAGTTCAGTCACTCAGTTGTGTCCAACTCTTTGCAACCCCAGGGACTGCAGCACTCCAGGCCTCCCTGTCTATCACCAACTCCCGGAGTTTACTCAAACCCATGTCCCCTGAGTCGGTGATTCCATCCAACCATCTCATCCTCTGTCATCCCCTTCTCCTCCTGCCATCAGTCTTTCCCAACATCAGAGTCTTTTCAAGTGAGTCAGTTCTTCACATCAGGTGGCCAAAGTATTGGAGTTTCAGCTTCAACATCAGTCCTTCCAATGAATAATCAGGACTGATTTCCTTTAGGATGGACTGGTTGGATCTCCTTGCAGTCCAAGGGACTCTCTAGAGTCTTCTCCAACACCAGTTCAAAGGCATCAATTCTTCAGTGCTCAGCTTTCTTTATAGTCCAACTCACATCCATACATGACTGCTGGAAAAACCATAGCCTTGACTAGATGGACCTTTGTTGGCAAAGCAATGTCTCTGCTTTTTTTAATATGCTGTCTAGGTTAGTCATAACTTTCCTTCCAAGGAGTAAATGTCTTTTAATTTCATGGCTGCAGTCACAATTTGCAGTGATTTTTAAGTTCAAAAAATAATGTCTGCCACTGTTTCTCCATCTATTTGCCATGAAGTGATGGGATCAGATGCCATGATCTTAGTTTTCTGAATGTTGAGCTTCAAGCCAACCTTTTCACTCTCTTCTTTCAGTTTCATCAAAAGGATCTTGCATGGGATCCGACAATTACCTTATTAACATCACAAGAGATACCTTTATCTCTTTCATAGTTTTAGGAACTCTGTGCTAGAAATGGAGACTCAGAAGAAACATATATCTCTCCTTATAAATCACAGTATTAGAGTGTTCCTTCTGCTTTCCATTCTTTGGGTAGTTTGTTATTTGGTCCCAGCAAACCATTAGGGACCATGAAATATACTTTTCCCATGAGTTTGGAAGCAGGGAGACATTGTTGATAAATAGCCCTATAGACACCTGTTCTTGCCTTGTTCAATCCATCGATTGCCTTTCTGTGTATCTCATGGGTTATTTCCACATGTTCTAAATGTTCCAGGTACATTCTGGTCTCTCCTTATAAACTCATAGCGGGCTCACTTTAAGTGTGGTTTCTGACAATTGTACTGCTTAAGAAGATAACTTCCTTTGAGAATTGTCAACTTGCTTGTTATCAGTTCTGCTAGAAGGGTGAGACGCTCTACTTACTTGGGGGAGTGATCTTAACCTCCCTTTTTTCTTCCCTGGACCAAGTGCCCAGTGTCCACTCTTTGTTTTGCCCGTAGTATGCTGTGCTACTTATTAAAGAGGTGTCATCTACTTCCTTTGTCAGAAAGAATAACCGAAAGAGTAGTCTTTGGACAAAATATGGATGCCATGACACTTCTATTTGTAGAAACCCAAGCTTTTCAACTTAAGCACATGGATGCCTTCTTTGGCAACAGGAGTAGATGTGAGGGTTGATAAAAAACAACAGATGCTTAAAAGACGTGATATAAAAGGCTCCCCGAGGAATTATTTATTTCACAAGGACTTTTAGTTTTCATTTTCCCATGATATTTTTGTATTAATTCTTCTTTTTGGATCCACAATTATTTATGGGAAGAGGAGATTTCAGCCAGCGAGTGGACAAATATTAGCTACAGAATGCATCTGATTAGCATATCACTACAACCATTTTTAGAGCATGCCATCAGAGTTCTGACAACCTTCAAGGAAATGCTAAAAGATTTTCTGAAGAGGTAAAAGTGTAAGGACTCACAATGCACCTCAAAAAAGAATTTCTTTAGCACTTTCCTATGGATACATGGATCTGTCTGCAAAGCCCCATTCCCAACACTTTTCATGCATTACTGTATTTCTAATATACTCCTCTAAACATTAGTATGGAAAACTTTTCTTTAATGAATATAAGGCTCCTGAGTTCCCTCTGACATTTACTTCCAGTATAGTGGCCTTTTATTCTTCTCAGCTGTCATTTACAATTGCAGTGTTCCCCTGTCTTTGAGGGTAAACTCTGATGATATTAGAGAAAGTAGATTCAATTTATAAAGCTAGATAGGGAGGCATAACTCATATCTGCTTTGTAGGCTCATTGCACTATATCAGCCCAGCACTCTACTGGGTTCAACTGCTTTGGTGGATATCATTTAACCCTAGTATAGCCATGCTGAGATTACAGTCACTCTTTGTATAATGGAGTTCTGTTTACCAAATTCCAGGTTATTAATATTGTCCTGACAGCTCACATTTAATGATCAAATATGATGTACAAAGACAAGTTCTAAGATAGAAGCATAATGTGGAATTATCTTATTAATCCTCACAGCAGCCCTCTAGTGTCAATAGTTATCCCCATGTGACAGAGGAGAACAAGGGGACTTAGAGGAAATGTTTGTCTGAAGCTCTGCAGCTTTTAAGTAGAAGAGAGGTTCAATGCAGTTCTTCTATTTCACTCCAGAGCCCAGGAGCATAAGCATTTCACTCAGTTCAATTCAGTTCAGTCGCTCAGTCATGTCCGACTCTCCGCGACCCCATGAACCGCAGCACGCCAGGCCTCCCTGTCCATCACCAACTCCCGGAGTTCACTCAAACTCATGTCCATCGAGTCGGTGATGCCATCCAGCCATCTCATTCTCTGTTGTCCCCGTCTCCTCCTACCCCCAATCCCTCCCAGCATCAGGGTCTTTTCCAGTGAGTCAACTCGTCGCATGAGGTGGCCAAAGTATTGGAGTTTCAGCTTCAGCATCAGTCCTTCCAATGAACACGAGGACTGATCTCCTTTAGGATGGACTGGTTGGATCTCCTTGCAGTCCAAGGGACTCTCAAGAGTCTTCTCCAACATACAGTTGATTCTAAATGCTTCCCGACAGAATGGCACCAGCTATTATATGGACATGAAGGTGTCTGTGTAGACATCAGGAAAGCCAGACACAGGTAAGGCTCAATAGCCCATCGTGTGCTTTATGCACAATTCCTATAA
The DNA here is from genome assembly GCF_049115385.1 of Moschus berezovskii. Taxonomy (NCBI): domain Eukaryota; kingdom Metazoa; phylum Chordata; class Mammalia; order Artiodactyla; family Moschidae; genus Moschus; species Moschus berezovskii. The sequence continues at coordinate 48,442,506 of NC_142464.1, read as the reverse complement.
CCTCAAACTCAGTCTCTTCACTTTAAAAATGATGCCACTAGACAAAATTACAGGTATCCCTGCCTTAGGGATAAAGACATACATTAGCCCCTATTTTTGCTAATGAAAAGAAATCTGAAGAGGATTTTCACTTTGATGTAGAAAAGCAAAAAGCAAAATATAGCATACAGCATTCCTTTTACAGTTAGCTGCTACAGAGGCAGCACACCCCAAGCACCACCGGGCACCATCAAGCCTCCCTCCCCCGAGAACTACCCTCTGCATCTCAGCATCAAGCCCCCATAGCTTTGAACTGTGTCTGTAAGCATCTCTGCTTTATGGTGACTACTTCTTTGTTTTCTGCTATTTCAACTTTCGGGAGGTTTTATAAGAGCATTCTACTTTTCAAGAGCATGAGAGACCCATTTAAGCTCTAAAGTTGCTTAAATCCTCAAACTCTGTGGTCAATAGACTAGGCTCTGCTATTTTCTAATTATGAGAATGTGGGTAGTTTCTAACAGTTTGCTCATCAGTAAAATGGAAGTAATGCTAGCATCTATCCATTCCCATGAGAAAATCCAGGAAAAGCATTTAACAGAATGTATTAACTTATCATCATCATAATCATCGCTATCATCATCACCATCATCATGCTAATTATTATTACAAAAGTTTCTCACTTACTAGCATTGTTATTAGTAGTAGCAAAATAGTCATAGTAGATTTATAACGGACCTTGCCACATGTCTCATAACACTACCTAAGGCAGCTGAGTAGGATCAACAGGGAACACACGGCTCCAAGGCAAGTGTCTCTTTACCAACTGACAAAATGACGCGGCAGTTACATGCTAAGAAAATCTCACTCTACATTTATCACATTATGATCATATCATTGTGAAGGGTTTAAGAAGCGTTGAAGGAAACTTGCTGGTCTTAACAGATTAATGTCCCAGCCAGCACAGCACCAGGAAATCCTAGCTACTTAACATTTGATGGAGTAGTTCACTTAACCTGTCCTAAAATCTGGGACTTTTCCCAAAGCACTTGAGTGTCCAGCCATTCATATTCAGATTAAAGTGTATGTGGTAAGGAAAGAGGTGGAGAGGTCCTTGCTGAACTAAAGGCAATCATTTCTCAAAAAAGAAATTTATACACCTATGTCTCTTTTGCTGTCTCGTATACAGGGTTAAGGTTACCATCTTTCTAAATTCTGTATATATGCATTAGTATGCTGTATTGATGTTTTTCTTTCAGTCTTTGGGACTCAGTGGGAGAGGGTGAAGGTGGGATGATTGGGGAGAATGGCATTGTAGCATGTATATTATCATATGTGAAATGAATCACCAGTCCAGGTTCGACGCATGATACAGGATGCTTGGGGCTGGTGCACGGGGATGACCTGGAGGGAGTATATGGGGAAGAGGGAGGTGGGAGGGGGGTTCAAGAAGGGGAACACATGTACACCCGGGGCAGATTCGTGTCAATGTATGGCAAAACCAACCAATATTTTAATGTAATTTGCCTCCAATTAAAAAAATTTAAAAAAAAAAGAAATTTAAAACATTTCAATTTTCCCCAAATCTCACAAACTAAAATTATATGTGTTGTTGTTCAGTCACTAAGTCACGTCTGACTCTTTGCCACCCCATGGACTGCGTCACACCAGGCTTCTCTGTCCTTCACCATCTCCCAAAGTTGGTGTCTTTGGGACACCAACAAATTCATGACCGTTGAGTCAGTGATGCTATCTAACCTTCTAATCCTCTGTTGTACCCTTCTCCTTTTGCCTTCAATCTCTCCCAGCATCAGAATCTTTCCCAATGAGTCAGTTCTTTGCCTTAGGTGACTAAATATTGGAGCTTCAGCTTTAGCATTGGTCCTTCCAATATTTAGGGTTGATTTCCTTTAGGATTGACTGATTTGATCTCCTTGTTATCTAAGGGACTCTGAAGAGTCTTCTTCAGCACCGCAATTCAAAAGCATCAATTCTTCAGCACTCAGCCTTCTTTATGGTCCAACTCTCACATCCATACACGACCACTAGAAAAATCATAGCTTTGACTATATGCATCTTTGTATGTGTGTGTGTGTGTGTGTGTGTATATATATATATAATTTTTTAAAATTTTAAATCAATACTGCAGTTTGGGTCGAAAGGCTTCCTTTTGCATATGGCTCTCTCCAACACAGCCACCATAATGGAAGAAGATGTGGAAGCAAACAAACGTAGTGTGTCTTCCCGAAAGAAGTATTTCCATAGGTGGATCTCCAGAAGCCCACTCCTTCAGTCCTAAAAAATTATAATCCAAAAGACAAGTTAACATGGCAATTAATGAAGTCAGGAAGGTGTAAGTTTGATTACACTAATCTTCAAATTCTATAAAAGCCAAAATGGAATATTTAAAAATTCACTCTGTATCCTTGGTGCCCAGGAGAGTGCTCAATGAATAGAACACACTAAAGGACAATTTATTTAAAAAGTAAACACATGTATTCCCACCTCTTTCAGAATTCTCCACAGTTTATTGTGATCCACACAGTCAAAGGCTTTGGCATAGTCAATAAAGCAGAAATAGATGTTTTTCTGGAACTCTCTTGTTTTTTCAATGATCCAGCGGATGCTGGCAATTTGATCCCTGGTTCCTGTATGCAGGTCAGGAAGCAACAGTTAGAACTGGACATGGAACAACAGACTGGTTCCGAATAGGAAAAGGAGTCCATCAAGGCTGTATATTGTCACCCTGCTTATTTAACTTATATGCAGAGTACATCATGAGAAACGCTGGGCTGGAGGAAGCACAAGCTGGAATCAAGATTGCTGGGAAATATACTAATAACCTCAGATATGCAGATGACACCACCCTAAAGCAGAAAGTGAAGAAGAACTAAAGAGTCTCTTGATGAAAGTGAAAGAGGAGAGTGAAAAGGTTGGCTTAAAGCTCAACATTCAGAAAACTGAGATCATGGCATCTGGTCCCATCACTTCATGGGAAATAGATGGGGAAACAGTGGAAATAGCAGCTGACTTTATTTTTCTGGGCTCCAAAATCACTGCGGATGGTGACTGCAGCCATGAAATTAAAAGACGCTTACTCCTTGGAGGAAAGTTATGACCAACCTAGACAGCATATTAAAAAACAGAGACATTACTTTGCCAACAAAGATCTGGCTAGTCAAGGCTATGGTTTTTCCAGTGGTCATGTATGGATGTGAGAGTTGGACTATAAAGAAAGCCGAGTGCCGAAGAATTGATGCTTTTGAACTGTGGTGTTGGAGAAGACTCTTGAGAGTCTCATGGACTGCAAGGAGATCCAACCAGTCCATCCTAAAGGGGACCAGTCCTGGGTGTTCATTGGAGGGACTGATGTTGAAGCTGAAACTCCAATACTTTGGCCACCTGATGCAGAGAGCTGACTCATTTGAAAAGACCCTGATGCTGGGAAAGATTGAAGGCAGGAGGAGAAGGGGACAACAGAGGATGAGATTGTTGGATGGCATCACCAACGCAATGGACATGGGTTTGGGTGGACTCCAGGAGTTGGTGATGGAAAGGGAGGCCTGGCGTGCTGCAGTCCATGGGGTCGCAAAGAGTTGGACAGGACTGAGCGACTGAACTGAACTGAACTGACTTATACACATGTATGCCTCTGTAAAAAACTGTGTGACTCCAACAAGGTACATAATTTTCATCTCTCCAAGCTTCATTTTCATCTCTAACTAACCCTTACTTTTCAGGGTTAGTGAAAATGTTATTTAATAAAAGAGATGTTGTAGGTAGGAAGGCAGTGAATGTATACTCATTAAACAGCTGTTACTGTGGTGATGTCATCCAGCAGCCTGCCATCAAAGCATCCTGGTCTGCAAGAAAATCTTTATATCACTTTATCCCTTGGAGGGATCTGGACACCTTGATATCCCCTAGTCATTTTCAGAATGATGATTAGATTCATGAGGAAAGCAAATTATTGTTGTTTGTTCATGGGATTTGGTGAATATCAAATCACCATATGATTCTGGTCAGCAACACCTCTCGATGTGAAACTTTCTCATAAACCAGTGGTGGTAGCACATGTGGGTACAGCCCTTCTGGAAATCAATGTGACTGTGCATAGGAAGAGCCTTACCATGGTTTAGAGCCGTAACATGGTTTAAACCCCTTGGTGTTGTAAGCCTCCTTCTGGGATTAATCATAATGAAAGGACCACAGGTGGAACCACAGATGTATGCACTAGAATGTTAATTATATTACTATTCCTATGTAGTTCAAAAATGTGCTGCAATTCCCTAAATACCCAACAGTATGGTAATTGCCGGAGAAGGCAATGGCAAGCCACTCCAGTACTCTTGCCTAGAAAATCCCATGGACAGAGGAGCCTGGTAGGCTGCAGCCCGTGGGGTCGCTAAGGGTTGGACACGACTGAGCGACTTCACTTTCACTTTTCACTTTCACACATTGGAGAAGGAAATGGCAACCCACTCCAGTGTTCTTGCCTGGAGAATCCCAGGGACGGGGGAGCCTGGTGGGCTTCCGTCTATGGGGTCACATAGAGTCAGACACGACTGAAGTGACTTAGCAGCAGCAGCAGTAGCATGGCAAATGCAATGGACATATTATTATGAAGCTTTTAATAGTAATGAAATGTTAAAGTCAGGATATTTTTTTATGGTAAAAAGAACAAGATGCAATGCTACATTCTTATTCTAATTTTATTATTGTTTGTTGTTCAGTCACTAAGTCATGTCCAACTTCTAATTTTTTATGTACAGCATATTAATATACAGTTAGATAAAGGACCAAAAAAATCCTTGTTGTAATATGATTATAGGTGATTTTTATCTACTTTATTTTTTCTACAGACAACATATTTTCACTCCATGACCATTTGCTAATAATCAGATGAAATGTCATTAGAAAATAAAATACAGAAGCCATAAAGCTTATAGAACATTATAGTAACTTCTCACAGTATAGATAAGTGAGCTTTCCTCACTTTCTCTAAAGCTGGGAACTCTACTGCTTCTTGGTCTTATAGTGAAGAAAGCCAAATTAACAAATTCATACTTCATTGTTTAGCCCTTACTGAACTTATTTGAAAATATCATCCTTTAAAAATGATAATAGGAGAAGTGGTCCAGTGGTTAAGAATCCACATTCAGTGAAGGGGATGCAGGTTCAATCCCTGGTCGGGGAAGTAAGATCCCACATGCTGTAGAGCAAGTGAGCCCGCTCCACAACCAAAGAATCCGTGAGCCGCAATGAAAGAACCTGCAAGATGCAATGAAGATCTCATGTGTCACAAATGAGACCCGAAGCAGCTGAATAAATAAATGACATCAGGGGAAATGAAAATAATTTATACTGCTAAATGATGTGATGATGGTCCTACTCAAGCATCAGAGCACAGACATTTGAACCATTTTTCAAGTAAGCCTCTAAGACACACAGCTAACAGTTCACCTAATGTGTGTTCTTATCTTCTTCCTGGGTATATGAGCCTTTTCTTGTGGTTTGAGATGGACATATTAAGTGATTTCTAACCAAATAAATTAGAGTGGAAAGGCTGTGTACCACCTTAAGACGTGGTCCATAAATAGTTCCTATGCTCACTCCTCAATGATCTTTTTCTCCTTTGGATGAGAACCAAAGAGCTCCTTTGGATCTTTATCTCCTTGTTCTCCTTTGATTGCCCCATGGCAATGGCCAAGTTTCATTAGCCTGTGTCCCTTAATAGCACTTCCCAGGAAGCACTAGTGGTAAAGAACCTGCCTGCCAATGCAGGAAATGTAAGAGAAGTTGGTTAGATCCCTGGGTGAGGAAGATTCCCCTGGAGGAGGGCTTGGCAACCCACTCCAGTGTTCTTGGCTGGAGAATCCCCATGGACAGAGGAACATGGAGGGCTATAGTCCACAGGGTCACAAAGGGTCAGACATGACTGAAGTGACTTCAGTTCAGTTCAGACTCTCAGTCGTGTCCGACTCGTTGCAACCCCACATTCTGCAGCATACCAGGCTTCCCTGTCCATCATCCACTCCCGGAGCTTTCTCAAACTCATGTCCTTTGAGTTGGTGATGCCATCTGACCATCTCATCCTCTGTCATCACCTTCTCCTCCTACCCTCCATCTTTCCCAGCATCAGGGTCTTTTCCAAGGAGTCAGTTCTTCATATCAGGTGGCCAAAATATTGGAGTTTCAGCTTCAGCATCAGTTCTTCCAGTGAATATTCAGGACTGATTTCCTTTAAGATGGATTGGTTTGATCTTCTTGCAGCCCACAGGACTCTCAAGAGTCTTCTCCAACACCACAGTTCAAAAGCATCAATTCTTCTGTGCTCAGCTTTCTTTATGGTCCAATTCTCACATCCATTCATGACTACTGGAAAAACCATAGCTTTGACTAGACAGACGTTTGTTAGCAAAGTAATGCCTCTGCTTTTTAGTATGCTGTCTAGGTTGGTCATAACTTTTCTTCCGAGGAGCAAGTCATGGCTGCAGTCACCATCTGCAGTGATTTTGGAGCCCCCCAAAAATAAAGTCTGTCACTGTTTCCATTGTTTCCACATCTATTTGCCATGAAGTGATAGGACCAGATGACATGATCTTTGTTTATTGAATGTTGAGTTTTAAGCCAGCTCTTTCACTCTCCTCTTTCATTTTCATCAAAAGGCTCTTTAGCTCTTCTTCACTTTCTGCCATAAGGGTGGTATCATCTGCATATCTGAGGTTATTAAAATTTCTCCCGGCAATCTTGATTCCAGTTTATGCTTCATCCAGCCCAGCATTTCACATGATGTACTCTGCATATAAATTAAATAAGCAGGGTGACAATATATAGCCTTGATGTACTCCTTTCCCAATTTTAAACCAGTCTGTTGTTCCATGTCCAGTTCTAACTGTTGCTTCTTGACCTGCATATAGATTTCTCAGGAGTTAGGTCAGGTGGTCTGGTATTCCCATCTCTAAGAATTTTCCATAGTTTATTGTGATCTACACAGTCAAAGGCTTTGGCATAATCAATAAAGCAAAAGTAGATGTTTGTCTGGTTTTCTCTTGCTTTTTCAATGATCCAGCGGATGTTGGCAATGTGATCTCTGGTTCCTCTGCCTTTTCTAAATCCAGCTTGAACATCTGGAAATTCACGGTTCACATACTGTTGAAGGCTGGCTTAGAGAATTTTAAGCATTACTTTGCTAGCATGTGAGATGAGTGCAGTTGTGCAGTAGTTTGAACACATGTCCCTTAATAACTCAGATCAGTACAATCACTCCTATTAGACAAGCAAAAATATACTGCATTCTTTTAAATTTGTTATGTATTTAGCATCTTGTTTGTTATGGCAAGAGTTAACCTAACTAACATGGCCACATTGTTTATGGTTTACACTTAGCTGTATGCATGGGCAGGTCAAACTCTTCTTGATGGAGAGGTGGAGATACCTCTTTTGTGCAGAAATGACTCCATAAAACTGGTAAAGGAAGAGTTAGAAAATAGATCATTGTACTGTTTTCTAAGTCACTAGCATCCTGAAGGCAATGGCAAGCCACTCCAGTACTATTGCCTAGAAAATCCCATGGATGGAGGAGTCTGGTAGGCTGCAGTCTGTGGGGTCGCTGGGGGTCTGACATGACTGAGCGACTTCACTTTCACTTTTCACTTTCACACATTGGAGAAGGAAATGGCAACCCACTCCAGTGTTCTTGCCTGGAGAATCCCAGGGACAGGGGAGCCTGGTGGGCTTCCGTCTATGGGGTCACACAGAGTCGGACACAACTGAAGTGACTCAGCAGCAGCAGCAGCATCCTGAAAAACATGATTAATCTTTTTCACCTGAAGGTAGTAAAATATATTGCTTTCCCATAAGAACTCTTTTGAATAAACAGAAGATCATCACTCCTGGATTATTTTTATCATCCTCTTTATTGTTTTTTACATTTCTTCTTCCATCTGGATGCAGGTCTCATGAAGACAAGACATTTAACTTGTTTATTACTGCTGCCTCATTTCTTAGAAAAGTTCCTAGAATAATAGACCTATAGTATGTATGGGCTAAAACCGTAAATTAATGTAATAAATAAAAGATGAATAAAGACAAACTAGCTTGCTGAGTCTTACCACCCTAAAACTTGACCAGGAGTTTTCAGTTGTCAGAGAAAGGATTTCATCTGACCCAGACATATGATTAAACATAAAGCAAACACATATGAGAATGTCAATTTCTGAATTTCAGTTCACATTATAAGATATATCTATCAAATGCATCTAGAGACTAAAGACAGTTGACAAGTTTGCTAACTGTATGTATCCCTTCATTTCCCATCTTTGTCTCTTGCTAGAGTCATTTGAACTCTGAGGCAAGTGTCTAGTTTTGACCTTGCATATATTCACCACCTGATGGCAGACAGCTATCTATTTGCTCTCTCCTTACTATCCCCAGCAGATGGCTCAGAGATAAATAGCCAATAAATCACAATTTCCATGCATGAGAGGGTCTAACTACAAAGTGCTTATTTGCTCTTAAAATTGGTCTGTTGCTGCCAACTAGATAAAGTCATTTAGTCAAAACTTTTGAGTGATGAACTACATACACACCATCTTCTTTCCTCTTGGAGTTGTAACTCTTGATTATTCATTTGTTTATGTACTAGCCAGGATTTTCCAGAGGAACAAAGCGAATAGATGTGTATATACACAGAAAGTGATTTATTTGAACAATTGGCTCACATGATTGTGAAGGCTTAGCCAGTACAGAATCTGACGGAAGAGGGAGACAGGCTAGAGATTCAGGAACTCAGGAAGGAATTGAAGTTCAAGTTCAAAGGCAATCTGCTGTAGAACCAAGAAAAACCAGTGTTGCCTGTCAGGTCCCAAGGCTGGAAAATTTTCTTTTGCTCTGGAGAGATTAGCCTTTTGTTCCATTCAGGTCTTCAAATGATTAGGTAAGGCCTACTCATATGCTGGAGGGTAACTTCTTTTACTCAAAATACACCAACTTAAATGTAAATCTCATTCAAAAACACCCTTATAGAAAGATCCAGAATAATGTTTGACCAAATAACTGGGCATCATGGCCCAGACAAATTGACATATAAAAGTAATTATAATTTGCTTGCTTGGGTTTTTTTTTTTTTTTCCTAATTTGTTTCTGGCTGTCTTTCCTTTGCAGCAATTCTCTTAGGTCCTCAGGGTCATTATTTCCACAGGGCTTATTTAATACAAAACCTGTGACCATCTGGAAAGTTTCAAGCTCACATTCCAGCTCTTCCACTGGATCTCTGAGTAGCGAGGCACTTGACCACAGAACGTAGTTCCTTTTCAGTGAATGGAGATATCTATGTCCTTATAATAATCGAATGGGAAAAATACACATTGACAAGCCTGTAAACACAAGCTTCACACTGGCAACTACTATTTGAAGCTGTGTTAATGTATCAAAGGTACAACCTTTCAAACCAACAAAGAAGAAAATAGAAAATTCCTCATGTGAAGCACATGACAGTTGTGAGTAACCGAGTTATTAGAAAAAGGAAACATCAGATTAATACATCAAGTTTATTCATGAGGGGACAATGATTTTAAGAGTTAAGAGTTTTAAAGACCACAAATGGTTTTTGAAGTTCCCAGAAATAGCCTCAAATTTAAAGTACACAGAATATCCATGGCTAATGTCAGGAGAGTTAGCATACCTCTGGTTCTCGCCCAGTGAATCTTGGAGATGCTGGTAGACCGGGGGGGTTCTGTGAGAACTGAAGTGAGGGAGCTTACAGAAAATGTGCCTGTTCCTGAAAAGCTACTCAGAAGGACCAGACAGAACTTATCACTCCCCCACCTTCGGTATGCGGTTAGCATCCCATGTGTGGTTTCATGTCAAATTACTTTGTGATTGTCAGTCTCCGCTGTTCCAGGGATCTCTCCAGTTCAGATTCCTGACCAGATTGTTTTTGAAACTCCAGACTGAAAGAATTTTTTGCCCTTACATCAGTGTCAAGCTCACTTGATTAGTCCTCACCTCGGCATAAAGGCAGACCTTATATGGCATTGGGCTTCCCTGGTGACTCAGACAGTAAAGAATCTGCCTGCAATACAGGAGACTGGATTCAATCCCTGGGAATCCCTTGGGAAGATCCCCTGGAGAAGGGAATGGCTACCTACTCCAGTGTTCTTGCCTGGAAAATTCCATGGACAGAGGAGCCTGGTGGGCCATAGTCCACGGGGTCACAAAGAGATGGACACGACTAGGCAACTAACACTTCCACTTTCGCTTTGTATGACATTTTAGATTTCAGTTCCTTTTATAGAAAATTTCTATTTCAGAGGGGTACCTTTGCTCTCTGGCCCCATCAAGTCAATAATCCATCATTAGTGACTGAACTGAACTGAACTGAGTGGCTTTCCTGCAGTCAGTATCCATCTGTCTTAAATAACTCCAACCACGGGACAAAAGTGGAAATTCATTACATTCAGGCCTCCTCCTTTTACACCCTCCTCTTCAGAACTTAAAAAAATCTTGGGGTCTTTCCTTACTCAAGTGACTTGTTTATACCCTTGTTATTATGTAGTCCGGAGCAATCTGTTAACAGAAATTAGTAGCTATTCCTGCTGGGGGCTTGTGGGGCCACCTTAGACCCAAGGGAGCACACCATTTTCACATTAAACTAAAGATGAAGTGTGTCCAGCACATCTGCAGAGGACACAACACGAAGGTCCAGTCAAGACCATATCCGAAACCTCTTGCAGTGTTCTCCTTGAATGAAAAACAAATTTCCTCCTACCCATTGATAACATATGTACATGTTCTTAAAAACAACCGTGTGTTTTTGAATGTGTCAGGCCAGCCGTGATGTGGATACTATGCAAAGGTTTTTACATCAGCAACTTTTTTTCATTCTCTGAGAACTGGAAGAAAGAGAAGTTTATAGTGCACTTTTATTCTTTTTGTGATAATGATGGATGAATGGATAACTTTCTTGGTTCAGCTTTGCACAGTAGACAGTCCTATTTCAAAATGTGCAGGGAAATCTGTTTTATGAACACTTTGCTCATATTGCTTCTCTCCCACTTCCTCTAGGAATGTCCCAGCGGGGTTGTTAATGAAGATACCTTCAAAGAGATTTACTCGCAGTTCTTTCCACAGGGAGGTAGGTACAAATGTGGACCAGTGAACATACTTTCAGCTAGAATTATGCTTGCAATCTTGAGTTTGGTTTAATCTTTCATGGCATGACTCTACATTTTTCATTTTTGCATCCAAGAATTAATACACAGCATGCTGCCCATGTGATTCTCAATGCATCATAAAAGTGAGCTACTTACAAATTATCAAATATCCGAGAGTTCACTCTTCAGCTGAATACAAATAGTATTATCGAGTGCCTGTTGCCACATCCCTCAAATTCATGGCGCTTTCTGACTATGATGGATGGGTCCTGAAAGCCGCAAAGCTTTCACATGCATTACAATGTCTCATTCACCCAACATTAAAAATTAGAAAGTGTAATTATCCTCAATTTTTTGGATCTGAAATCTGGGGCTTAGAGAAGCTAAATGTTTTGTTCAGGGTCATACACCCACTAAAATGGCAGATCTAGGCTAGAATCCACTGTGGCTCAAATGATAAAGAATCTGTCTGCAGTGCAGGAGACTTGGGTTTGACCCCTGAGTCAGGAAGATCCTCTAGAGAAGAGAATGGCTACCCACTCCAGTATTCTTGCCTGGAGAAGCCTATGGACAGATGAGCCTGGTGGGCTACAGTCCATAGCACTGCAAAGCGTCAGACATGACTGAGCAACCAACTACTACTAGGTTAGAACCCAGATATTTCTGGAGTCTTATCTAGGCTTTCTGCTGCTCCTTTTTTCTGCTCTTCCCCTCTCTTTCAGGAACTCTTCACTATCACCCCTCCCCACACGTCTAAGAAAATCAATACCACTCTAGACATTATTTTAACTGGGAAGAAAACAAAGAGAGCATAATGACAATGTGTACATATTACAGATGAGTGAAGAGATACTTCTGCCAGTGGAACTTATAGTCTCTCCTTTGATCACTTGGCAGGATGCCCAGCTCAAACTTGTCCTGCAACCTTCCATGTTTCCAGCCGTGTGTTAGGTGCTGATGATGTAAGGGGAGTGAGACTGCCCCAAAGAATGGTAGAGCCTAGTGTAGCAGATGGGCAGTGCCAGCATGAAAAATAAACATGAAGATGGGAGTTAACAACATAATATTATAAGAACACAATGTAGGCACAATTAGACCAGCTGAACGACAGGGAGGACATAAAAAAGAATCGATCCAGATAGACCAAACCTGAGCCGAAGGAGCCGCCATTCATCAGGCATCTAATACATGTCTGGCCCTGGCATGTGTTACCCATCACCTTCCAACAACCCTAGCTACGATTCTCCCTTTCCGTACATATGGAAACCAAGGTGCACAGAAATCCATCCATTTCCCAGTCATCATCATTTTACTTCTTTCCCACTTAAAAGATTCACTATCATCTGATGCCAAAATAACTGCAGTGTTCTCCTAAGCAGTCTTTCTGATCCCACCCCTCTTTTCTACTCCCCCACCATGGTTTATTCTCACATGGGCCAGAGTTATCCTGGTAAAATGTAGGTTGCATCACTGCTCTGCCCAGAATCTTCCACCTACTCAGAGCAAAAGCCACAGTCACTGCCTCCTGTTCTCTCTCTGCCTCGTCCCTCACTGACCCTCCCTTTTGCTCACCTCATTCCAGCTTCCCTGGCCTCTTGCCCTTCCTCCAGCACACCAGTCCTTTCGCTGCCTCTGAGCCTTTTTTTTATTATTATTAAAAAACTTTTGGCTGCACTGCACCAGTATATGGGATCTTATTCCCCACCCACTCCAGAGATCAAACCCGTGCCCCCTGCAGTAGAAGAGCAGAGCCCTAACCACTGGACCACCAGGGAAGTCCTGCCTCTGGGCCTTTGAATTCATTTTTCTCTCTGTCTGAATCTCTCTTCTCCCAAACATCCATCTCAATATCTCATCACCTCTGCTTTCATTCAAAGGCCACCTTCTCAGTGAGGCTTCCTCTGGCCACCCTGGCTTAAACCTCAACCCCTTAAACATCTCCCATGCCCTTTTCCTGCTTTAGCATTCTCTTTAGCACTCAAGAGCATCTTTTAATGTACATTTTATTTATTTCTGTTGTTGCTTACTGACTCTTTTTCCACTAGAATGTCATTTCCAAGGGAACGGAATTTTGTTGTCTGTTTTGCTCACTGCTACATCCACAGGTCATGGAACACTGAGTGCCAAGTTAGTCACACTAATACTGCAAAAATGAGTGAATGGCATCTACCTCATCATAGGGTGATACCCATAAAAGGCATTTTTAATGGATACAACACTTGAATATTAATTATTTCATACAAAAACTCGATTCCCTTTTGGCTTTATGTATTTTGGTAGGTTGAAGACAGTTTTGTGCATGGATTATCAAAATAGAAATTCTCCTTTAAGATGGACTTTTCAAAGAATTAAATAAAAATCCTGAGAAAACAAACACTGACCCACTATTACATGAATTTGCGTATGTCATGGGTGACAACTCCCCCCAGCCCATCTTGCTACTAACCACCCACAGACAGGTATTGGGTCAGATGCCAGGCTTGTATTAATAATGAATTTAGAATATCATTTGTTTAATACATATTTCTAAACTATTAAAAACCATGGAATTTTTTATTTTTTTTGTTTATTTTTTTTTTTTTTTTGAACAGAGGAAAATTTATGCGTCGAACCTGGACTGGTCACTTATGATAATATACATGCTACAATTCCATTCTCTCCAATCATTCCACCTTCACCCTCTCCCACAGAGTCCCAAAGACTGTTCTAAATGCCTATGTCTCTTTTGCAGTCTCTTATACAGGGTTCAGGTTACCATTTTTCTAAATTCCATATATATGCGTTAATATACGGTATTGATGTTCTTCTTTCTGGCTTACTTCACTCTGTATAATTGGCTCCAATTTCATCCACAAAAACCATGGAATTTTTTAAAAGAATGATGTTTACTATAAACTGTCTGCCAATGTATTTATAGGCAGTAATATCAAAGCCCTTAGCACAAATGGAAATCTTTTAGAGATTTTTTTGATTATCTCAAATGAAAGTTATTACATACTACAAATTGGATACAACTTCACATTACAAATGTATCTTTATCTGAAAAATAACATTTCAACATTAGAGAACATCTACTTAAGCATAATAATTTTCAAGGGAGTCTTGTTACAAAGTCCAAAGGGATTTGCGGAAAAATCACTTTAGCACTCTTAAAAATCCTTTGAATATTCATGTTAATTGAATGCATAAATCTAAAAGCATCCAGCATTACTGAAGAAAATGAAATATTTTAAAGAATGATGACTTGCAATTTTAAAAATTAATATCATGCATGCAAATTGTATCTTGCAGTACCGCTGGAAAAGGGAAAATGTCCTAAGAAAGAATGTATTCTCTAGTGGCAGTCAAATCCCTGTTAGGACGTCTTCACACTTGTGTGAAGTCGTTTATTTAGTTTGATGGCCTGAAAGCAACAGATGTCTCTCATTAGGAGTCGTAACAATGATGGGACTATAAATCACAATGTCTCACCATTTCCTCCAGGAAGAGACTTTGTCTTATTGCCAGAATCTCCTGCAATTTATACTGTGTTAGGCTCTTGAGTTTTCTCTACGGCTTAGCAGGATGGTTTACCAAGCACAACTTGTTTGGAGTTCTGGATATCAGCACAGCTGAACTGAACAGAGGCTTCCTGTTTGTAGGGGATAAAGTATGTCTCCTATAAAACAAGCCAAGAGGAAACCGCATTACCTATATCATTACAGCAGTGTTTTCCAATGCCACCTACAGGGAAGCCTTAGCTTAGAAGCTCTTAAGGCATTTTTAAAGCTCATGAAACTTACAGTTTCCTGGTTCACCCCTGCATGTGTTGTAGGAATTTTGCACTTACTTTGACTATATGAGGCACCTGATCAACAGTTATTGAAGGAATGAGTTTCAGTCAGAAGAATCCAAACAAGTATTTATTGAACATCGACTGTGTAAGGCACTTGAGGCATTTAGATGAGTTTTATGGACATAAAGATTTAAGTACTTTTTCCCAAATAACTGCATCCACTGAATACACTTCTACTTCTAGGAATTTTCAGGGTGATTTATAGAGGACATAGTGAACAGAAACTAGCACTCATGTAGTAAGTGAATCCACCTTACTGCAGTCACAGTGCCATGAATTGTATATCCAAATGCATTGAACTAATTCTGTATCTTGTGCATGAATTCAGGTGGGAGTAGGGGATGGTGGTAGGAAGAAAGAAATCAACCTGATTGATTTCAACCCACAGACCTGGAACATGATAACCAAGTTCATTTGTTCAAATATTCTGAAATATGTGTATTAATGGCCTTTCCAACCAAGGGATTAGTTGATATTATTACTGTGGTCTGGGCATAGTTGGGTTAAAGGCACTGGACTAAGTCAAGAGTCCTGAGTTTATGGACAGACTTTGCCAGTGCCAAGATGTATGACTTAAATAGTTTATTTCTCTGGAGCCTCGTAGGCTGCAGTCCGTGGGGTCGCTAAGGGTCGGACACGACTGAGCGACTTCACTTTCACTTTTCACTTTCACACATTGGAGAAGGAAATGGCAACCCACTCCAGTGTTCTTGCCTGGAGAATCCCAGGGATGGGGGAGCCTGGTGGGCTTCCGTCTATGGGGTCACACAGAGTCGGACACGACTGAAGTGACGCAGGAGCAGCAGCAGGTTGTTCATTTACCAAATGTGGAACAGAAGAATCCTCAAGTTTTCTTTCTAGTCTAACATTCTTTCTTTTCTTTTTTTGGGGGGTGGGGGTGGGGGTGGGCTGTGCCACATGACTTCCAGAGTCTTAATTTCCCCCAGGGATTGAACCCAGCCCCTCAGCAGTGAAAGCCTGAAATCCTATCCAGTGGACCACCAGGGAATTCCCTAATATTCTTTATTTATAAGAGTAAGTGTTGAAATGTCTTGATTTCATTACTGACTCTACCATTGGCTAACTAGGTGACCATAGCTACTATCCCTAACATTACCTATACCCATTTTCCACTTTTGTTAAATGTAGATAAATAGCTAAAATGGTATGAAAGATCACTTCCTAGTCTAAGACTTCATATATTTTGTCCCCTATCTGTAAAATTTCAACATTTAATTTTCAACTTCACAGATAAAACTATGAGAAACTGAACAAAGTCAGCATATGAAATTCAGTAACTGTTTTCATTGTTTGGAAAGAATTGTGGTCAGAGGAGACATGTCAAGTCATACAGGAAGAACAAAGACCATTGTTACATATTTTGAACCCTGGACTGTACTGAAATCTAGACTCCAGAATGCCATTTACACATCCTTTTAGCAGATGTTTACTGAGTATTTAAGAAGAGCATAGTCAGATGCAATCAGACTGAGATCCTTTTGTGGACAGTTTCCTTTTTCTCTGCAGAATCCATTTCTATGCCCAGCAGACACTTTCAATGCCTTAGCTCTAAAGCTAGTAGCAGCATTCTCCTTTTTAAAACTTTCACTATCTCCAAATGCCTGCTGAAGCAATTCAAGCTTTGTCAGAACCTCAATACTTTTCATGACATAATGATACTAGTCTTCACTGAACATGAAGTGTTAGTTGCTCAGTTGTGTCTGACTCTTTGCCAGACCCCAGGCTCTTCAGTCTATGGAATTCTCCAGGCAAGAATACAAGAATGAGTAGCTATTCCCTCCTCCAGGGGATCTTCCTGACCCAGGGATTGAACTTGGGTCTCCTGCATTACAGGTAGATTCTTTACCATCTGAGTCACCAGGGAAGCCCTGGGCTTGAAGTTCCATTAAATTAGAAGTTCAGACCCTTTCACAATAGAGATTTCATACACACACACACACACACACACAAAATAGGAACTTTTTCAGATGGAACATATTAAATCTGTAAAAAAAAAATGATCACATTTATTTGAGGTGGTTGAAATGAGAGTGACTTGTCTATGAAAGAATAACAATGATACCTGATATTTAGTGAACATTTAACATTTGCCTAAGACTGTTCTAAGAACTTGCATGTAGTACCTCATTTAATGTTTTCATGAGACTCTATGAAGTACACATTGTTATTATTTTGTAGGAGAGGAAACTGAGTTACAGAGAGCTTAAACAATTTGCCATGGCCACATGATTAATAGTTGGTTGAGCTCAGATTCAAATTCGGGCCATCTGAGAGATGATACCATCTCTCTGCCTGGTATCTCCTATCTAGGCTGGAAAACTGGCTTCATTTCCAGGAAACTTGCCAAGTTACATGTAGAGGAAAGGATGTCCTCTGAACCACATTAGGGCAAACCCTCAAGTGTGGGTCCCACAGGTCAAGGTTTAAACTAAACAACCCCATCTGAAAAGAATGGCAATTATTATATGCCTATGTTATCTTGGTGTTTTAAATTTTAAAATTTGCCAGTATTGTTTGTTATGTGCCTTGTATTCATGGTGAGTTCTGCTTGCCAAGGTAAAGGCATTTACCCTGACTGTATAAAGTAACAAAATATCTGCTTAATGAGCTCATTTTAAAATAGGCAAAATCCCTCTTTTTTTCCCCTGAAGATAAGTTTAACATTCCATCTGTCAACTCATTTCTCCATAGGGCACTAAATAGTTCAAGAAGTCTATGAAAATATTGCTGAGAGCAAAACATGTTTGTAAAACAAAAAAGGCTGACAATTCTTGATAATTCTAATGGAACTTCCCAACAATCGCACTAAGTTGATTGTAATTAAAATCCTGGCTCCATACCCAAAAGGGTTTCTTCCTGCAACCCGTCAACACTAGATGGACGTCCTCTCTACTTACAGTCTTTTTATGTACTACTTAGGCCCAATTGTGGTGTTTGTTTGGTTCATTGAAAACATATTAATTCATATGTTTAAAGATAAATGGCTCCTCATATCATATGTTGGAGAAGGAAATGGCAACTCATTCCAATATTCTTGCCTGGAGAATCCCATGGACAGAGGAGCCTGGCAGGCTACAGTCCATGGGGTCACAAGAGTCAGATGTGACTTAGAAACTAAACCACCATATCATATTTAAAGGTAAGAGATGAATAACAATGTCACCATTATTTTGAGAAATTGAGTATACCGTTTACCCCATGAAATACATGGCCTTCAAGAGAGTTAACCAGCGGGGTGAAGCATTCAGGAAAAACTATGCCTACAAAAGCCATAGATGCCTGCAAGCTAGGAGGAGTCTGCACGACTTCTGACCTCCTTTATCTGGAGAGAGCAATTCTCTACTGCTTCTATGACTTAGTCTCTTGACAGCCTTCAAAAAGCAATTCATAAAGTAAAAGGTGAACAGAAGTTTTGTTAAATCCCAATAAAAATAAAGGATAAAAGTTATAAAATAGAAATAGATGAGATTTTAAACAGAAGATAAAAGGCTAGAGCCAATGATCTAAAAGGTTACTCTTTTTTAATATAAAAAAGGTTAAGATAAAAGACTAAAACCCATGAGATGAAACATTTAAAATAATCACGTAAATTTGATCAAGGGTCAAGCACAGAGGGACTTAAAAATGAAAACTGTGCACTAAGGAAAGAAAACAATAAGAAATATATATATATATATATATATATATATATATATAATACATTTCAAATAAAAGGCAGAAAGTTCAGAGATTACAGAGACAAAGGAAAAAAAGGAAGAGGAAGGAAAAAAATTAGAGGGAAATAACATATTAGAAGCAAACTCAAAGGAAGTGTTGGATTTCAGAGAACTTCAGTGTCCTTAGGCAGCGTTGTGTGACCCTGGGACAAGCAGTCTACCATTGCCCAGAGCCTCAATCCCACCCAGGACCCAGGCAAACCAGGAGCACCCCACTGCTTGCAACTGGGAAACTTTAGGACCACACAATCCATTTCAACATGGCCACAGAAACTTCCTAAATCACTCCTGTTTCCACTTCATAAGGCAACCTTACTGGCTTGGGGCTAGCATGGCGTTTTGGTCAGAAAGACTTAAGTGACATCCCACTCTACTGCTAATGGACTGTGTGGCTTTGGGCAAGTTTTTCAACTTCTCTGAATCCCAGTATTCTTATCTGGGTTGTAAAATGATGAACTAATAATTACACCACAGATAATAGCAATTCATCTGTGTCTCATTATTAGCATTTTATTATTTCACTTCTTTTAGAGATAGTCCCTGCCAAGCACTAATCAATTTCTAGGTTTGACTCGCTTAAGCCTCACACCCACTTAAGGTAACATTACTCATCCCAGTGTCAGTAGCATCACCCAAGACTCCCGTGTTCTCAGAGAAATCCCATCCAGAAACTTAGGGAGCTTCTGCCACCAATGGTCTCTGTAGGTAACCCAACACCTATGAACCTCAAATTACAACCCTCTACTGAGAGAGGACAGGCAGCTGGGAAGAAAGCAAAAAAAACACAAGTCAAAGTATGTTCTCCTGAGTAGAAGAGGCTTGGACATGCTATCTAAATCTTTTGTAGGATACTGAAATGCTAACTTATCATTATTTTATTTCCAACATTTCAGATTCTACAACATATGCGCATTTTCTGTTCAATGCATTCGATACGGACCACAATGGAGCTGTAAGTTTTGAGGTAAGTCTTAGGGGTTTTTTTGTGTTTTTTTTTTTTTTTTAAATAATGCTTTGACTTTGGATACACTGAAAGGGATTTAGTGCTGATAGGGTGAAAATTTGAGTATGGTGGTATAATTTTTTTGGCTTTTTGAGCCTTTTATTCCTTTATTATTGTTGTATTAAGAATACTCAACAAGAGTGGACATCTTTGTCTTGCTCCTAATACTGAGAAAAAGTTTTCCATTTTCTCCACTGAGTGTGATGTTAGCTGTGGCCTTTTCATATATCGCCTTTATTATGTTGAGGTACTTTCCTTTTATTTCCAGTTTGTTGGCAGTATACATCTTGAAAGGGTATTGAACTTGTCAAATGCTTTTTCTGCATCTATCGAGATGGTCATAAGATTTGTATCCTTAATTCCGTCACTGTGGAATATTATATTACTTGATTTTCATGTATTGATTCACCTTTCCATCCCAGGGGATAAATTTGACTTTGTCGTGGAGTATGATCATTGTAATGTGCTCTTGGATTTGGTTTGCTAGTGTTTTGTTGAGGACTTTCGCATCTGTGCGTATCAGGAATATTGGCTTGTAATTTTCATGTGATTTTTTTTGTCTGGCTTTGGCACCAGGGTAAGGCTGGCCTAATTTGGAAGTGTTTCTTCCACATGAATTTTTTGGAACAGTTTGAAAAAGGTTTGTGTTAGTTCTTTAAATATTTGGCAGAATTCACTAGTGAAGCCATCTGCTGCTAGGCTTGTCTCTTTTGGGAGGTCTGTGATTACTGAATCAATTTCCTAGTTATATATCTGTTCATACTTTCTATTTCTTCATGATTCAGTCTTGGTAAGCTATCTAGGAATTTTATGAAAAGCTCTTTTAAATATCCTTTTATTTAAACACTGGTAATCTAGTACGGAGAAGGCAATGGCAAGCCACTCCCGTACTCTTGCCTAGAAAATCCCATGGACAGAGGAGCCTGGTAGGCTACAGTCCATGGGGTCGCTACTAGTCGGACAAGACTGAGCGACTTCACTTTCACTTTTCACTTTCACACATTGGAGAAGGAAATGGCAACCACTCCAGTATTCTTGCCTGGAGAATCCCAGGGATGGCGGAGCCTGGTGGGCTGCCGTCTATGGGGTTGCACAGAGTTGGACACAACTGAAGCGACTTAGCAGCAGCAATCTAGTAAGTATATGTTCCTGGAAGTTCTGTGAGCTGCTCTAGCAAATTACTTGAATCCAAGTAAAGGTTTGTTGGAAACTCCAATCTGTAGCCCATTGGTCAGAAGCATGGGTGACAACCTGTTCTTGCAGTAGCATCTAAAGTTGGGGGCCAGGAAGGGGCTGTCATGTAGAATCTGGCTCTATCTCCAGGAAGAAAGTATCAGAAGTAAGTTGAACTGTAAGACATCTGGTGTTGGAGATTACTTGATTACATCTGG
Organism: Moschus berezovskii; assembly: GCF_049115385.1. Lineage (NCBI taxonomy): Eukaryota > Metazoa > Chordata > Mammalia > Artiodactyla > Moschidae > Moschus > Moschus berezovskii. The sequence goes on along the minus strand of NC_142464.1, from coordinate 48,421,408 downwards.
TGTTGGAGTGAGGCAATCCCCACTCACACACTGGAATTGTGTGCAGAATTGTTAATATGTATCATGGGAACCAGATAATTTAGAAGGTATGCATTTTTTAAAATTGGGAAGAGTGCATCTTACACATGAACAGAAATTTCAGTGAGTGTCAGAATAAAGGAAGGCAGATGATGGTGTGGAGTCAACCAGGAAGGGTACCAGTGGGCTGTATCAGAGAAGCCGCCACGGACCTGGCCAACTAGGTCGAAGGACAAGCAGGAGCTGCTAAAGAGGATAAGGGCTCAGGATGGGGAGCAGTGGGGAGTGAGGCAGAGGCCTGGGAATGAAGAGAAAACATTTGTTAAGTCACCTGGAAGATCAAACGCAAAGGGGGCGAGTGACAGGAAAGCTGGGTAAGGAGGCCAAGGGCAGATCTCCACACATCTGCGGCAGGGCGCCAAGGAGGCTGAACTGCAGGAGGTAAGGAGCAAGATAAGCACTGAAGAATTTTCAGCAGGAAGTTAAGGTATGTTCCTAGAAACAAAAAGTCCAATTAGCTCTTTATCCCACGAGTTCAGACAGGGGCTGATGTCGGCTGGATCTACGGCCAAGGTGTTGGAGAGAAGGAGGTGACAAGCTCGGAGGTATACAAATTAAATTGGTACACTAATATCTCAACACCTTGTGGCACCAGGATGACAAAAGGGGGCACAGACTCCTGAGAGGTCATTCAGTTAGTGGCCCTGGTGCAGAGCGAGCAAAGTACCTCCTCACACACTAGATGCTCACACAGGTTGAGCGCTACTGAAATGACTGTTCTGGGCCAGGAAACTCAGTGTGTCATCTCACAGTGTAACCAAGAAAAATCACTGACAAAAATAAGAGGAGAAGCTGGCAGTGGCTCCCTAAAGCTGTGGACCAAGAAGCCAGCAGTGGTCCATGGGTTGACCCTGATGCGACAACAGCAATTAGTGAAGGAGACGTGAGTCTATCATAGGTAACCGTCCCCTGTCACATTTCTTCCATTTGGCAGCCGATGATCACCTGTGACTATCATATTAGTGTTTCCTGCACTTTCCCAGCAATATTAATTCCGGCATGGCCTTAGTTTAGCCGTAACATAGAAATCAAATGTTCCAGTTCACCTAATAAAATCTTTCATAGCTAGGGTATGGGTAAGGCAAAGACTGCTAGTGGTTTCATTACTTAAAATTACTTACATATTAGAAATGTAGCCTCAATTACTCATAGCACATTGTATCCAATTTCACATGTAAATTTAGTCTGGTGTTAATGATATGAGACCATGCCTAATGTTGCTATTATAATATTTATGTAATATTCATCATAGTAATTGTGATGAATGCTGATGAAAATTTAGGAAATTAGTTGTAATGGCTATATACTATAAGCATGTTGGTAAAAAATGTCTTTTTAAAGACAAACTAATGGATGAATTAATAAATGTTAAATCAAAATCAAATTTAAAACTAGGCTATTGTAGTTAATTTTCAAAATTGATTAGCTACGTGAAAAGTTTCTAGAAAGTAGAAATGATTAAGAAATGAACGTATTTTGAGTAGCAGTAGATCCTGGGAGGTACAGCAGAAACCATCCTGATGCAAGATAAAGGGAAATGGAAGTTTCCTACTTAATTTGCTTAAACCCAAAGGGTGGAGTGCATAAGACAGGAAGGGCCCTGGATCCAGATATGACTGGAGCTAAAAATCCCTTTGCCATCAAGTGGTTGAGAGCCTGTGAGATCCTCTGAGCCTTAGTGTTCCTCTCTGTGAAACATCAGCAAACAAAGCTACTTCACAGGATAATAGAAGGATGCCAAAGTGATGTCACTTAAGGGCTTGGCTGAGTGCCTGGCACCAAATATGTGCTCAATATTTATTAGATATTAACCACAGCAGGACTACAATGGAGATTTTTCCAATGAAGCCAGTTAACAATAACATTGGTCATTTTATTACTCAGTGATCTTACAATGAACACATTTAAGCACAGGCCAGATGATCACTCTGTCTGCAATGCTGTGAGAGATAGTTCTGAATCTGATTATAAAACAAGCACTTATTTTGTGTCAGTCACTGTACTAAGTATATGCAAATAACATTAAAAATAGTATGAATAATACCTACATACAATAAGACTAGTTGACTTGTTTAGCATGCTTTCTGAGTCAGGCATTATGATGAATGAATTACATACAGTAACTTAATCTTCATAGGTATGATTATCATCATTTAGCAAATTAGGAAACAGATTCACAGAGAACTAAAGCAATCTGCCTAAGGTCGCACAGCTAGAAAGTAGGAGTCAGGATTCAAACTCAAGCAGTCTGGCCCAGCATACATCTCTTAGCAGTTGTGCTATCCTGCCAGTTCAGTTCAGTTCAGTCCAGTCACTCAGTTGTATCCTACTCTTTGAGACCCCATGGGCTGCAGCACACCAGGCTTCTCTGTCCATCACCAACTCCTGAAGCTTGCTCAAACTCATGTCCATCGAGTTGGTGATGCCATCCAACCATCTCATCTTCTGTCGTCCCCTTCTCCTCCTGCCCTAAATCTTTCTCAGTATCAGGGTCTTTTCCAATGAATCAGTTCTTTGCATCAGGTGGCCAAAGTACTGGAGCTTCAGCTTTAGCATCAGTCCTTCCAGTGAATATTCAGGACTGATTTCCTTTAGAATGGACTAGTTGGATCTCCTTGCTGTCCAAGGGACTCTCAAGACTCTTCTCCAACACCACAGTTCAAAAACATCAATTCTTTGGCACTCAGTTTTCTTTATAGTCCAACTCTCACATCCATACATGACTACTGGTAAAACCATAGCCTTGACTAGAAGGACCTTTGTTGGCAAAGTAATGTCTCTGATTTTTAACATGCTGTCTAGGTTGGTCAGAAATATTTTTCCAAGGAGCAAGCATCTTCTAATTTCATGGCTACAGTCACCATCCGCAGTGGTTTTGGAGCCCAAAAAAATAGTCTGTCACTGTTTCCACTGTTTCCCCATCTATTTGCCATGAAGTGATAGGACCGGATGCCATGATCTTAGTTTTTTGAATGTTGAGTTTTAAGCCAGCTTTTTCACTCCCCTTCCACTTTCATCAAGAGGCTCTTTAGTTCCTATTTACTTTCTGCCATAAGGGTGGTGTCATCTGCATATCTGAGGTTATTGATATTTCTCCCAGCAATCTTGATTCCAGCTGTACTTCATCCAGCCTGGCCAACAAGGCACATATACATTCCCAGTCCCTCACCTGAATTCCTCAGAGCCAAGTGAATTTGTCATTCAGAGTCTTGCAGATTTTAGACACAAAACACTGTGCATATACTCTATATTATTAATGTCTTCTGCAGGATCTGCAGTATGCTATAATCAACTGTGTAACATTTGTACCGGAGAAGGCAATGGCAAGCCACTCCAGTACTCTTGCCTAGAAAATCCCATGGATGGAGGAGCCTGGTAGGCTGCAGTCCCTGGGGTCGCTAAGGGTCGGACACGACTGACCGACTTCACTTTCACTTTTCACTTTCACACATTGGAGAAGGAAATGGCAGCCCACTCCAGTGTTCTTGCCTGGAGAATCCCAGGGATGGGGGAGCCTGGTGGGCTTCCATCTATGGGGTCACACAGAGTTGGATATGACTGAAGTGACTTAGCAGCAGCAGCAGCAACATTTGTACATTAAAAATATTTTTGTTCAGTTGCTAAGATATGTCTGACTCTTTGCAACCCCATGGACTGCAACATGCCAGCCATCTTCTGGAGTTTGCTCAGACTCATGTCCATTGACTCAGTGATGCCATCCAACCATCTCATCCTCTGTCATCCCCTTCTCCTCTTCCCTTCAATCTTTTCTAGCATCAGAGTCTTTACCAGTGAGAAGACTCTTTTCATCAGGTGGCCAAAGTATTGGAGCATCGGCTTCAGCATCAGTCCTTCCAATGAATGTTCAGGGTTTCTTTCTTTTAGGATTGACTGGTTAGATCTTGCCCTCAACAATAAATGTAGCAGAGAGTGCTACTGATCCAATGCCCATGCATTCTGCTTTAAGATCACATGATCAGCCCATATTCCCAGCCTCTCCTCCTTCCCAGATGGGTGGGGCCAAGACTGAATTTCAACCAATGGGAGACTGGTCAAAGTGACCACATCTTCTCTCTTCCCATCTGTGGAAACCATGAGGTTACTTATTTCGGTTTGCCTTGAAGCAAAGTAGAATCCTGGATCTCTGTTATGACTGCACATGACAGAACACCATCCTCACTCATATTTCACTGCCTGTGAGTGATAAATAAGCTTATACTGTGTCAAGCTTCTATGACTTGGAAATACTAAAGTAGAATTTAATGTCTTTTGATTAACATGATTGATAACAGACAACAGGTGATTAATGATATAGATAAACAGATAAATAGATAGATACTAGAATAGCTTCATGACATTTCATTTCAGATTTTGGCATTAAATGAGTTCTGGCACCAAAATTCACCACCACCCCTATCTTCCCAATAAAGATTCTTCTTTTTCAGTTTATTAAAAAATATTGTTGGAAGGGAGTGGTGAGTTGCAGATAAAAAAAATAAAGGCCTGTATTACTTCCCACATGTTAGAGATGAGGAGTTCCAGACTTAAGAGATGTTAAGTGACTTACCCAAAGTCATACAGTTAATGGATGGCAGAACCAGGATTGAACCCCAGCTCTACCTAGGTTCTAAAACTTATGGTGAATATGACATAAACAAAGAGACATGAAGTAAAAGGCTGACAAATTCTAGAATATAAAAACCAAAAGATGCCTACTCAACAGAAAATCAGTGTAATAAAAAGAAAGAAATGACGAACTGGGAAACAATATGTGACGATATATTCCAGACCAGGGATAGTTTTACTAATATGTGAAGAGTTTCTATAAATCAAGACATTTCAAAAAAATGCTCAAATTTATTCACAGTAGAATGAATATGAATTTTAGTAACCTAAGACAGAAATATTAATCTACAAGACTGAGGACGATCAGAACTGTGATCCATATAGTACTGACAAGCTATAATATTCTTAGGCATAGATTTTGAGAAGAGAATTGTAAGGGAAATTTGAAAATAAGTATATAAAATTTATCAATGTTCAAATCTTTTGACTGAGAGTTTCCACCTCTAGGAACTCATCCTGCAGACAAACTTATTCAAAATATATATTACGTGTACATAAAGTCACTCTATAGCTTTCTTTATAATAAGATTGGAAATCTTTAAATAATTCATCCATGGGATATTGGCTAAATAAACTATGGTATATTTATATGTAGCAATGATGAAAAAGACAGGAATTATTTCCAAGTTTTATTGCTAAGATTTTAAAAACACACACACACAAAGCAGCCTGTTACACTATCATTTTTGTAAAAGGAAAAGAGATATTTAAATAAATATGCCTTATACTCACATATGCACAAAAATTATTCAGAAGTAAATACAAGAAGGTACTAATGTCAGTTGTCTAGAGGAAAGAAATAGGGTGGATGGGGTCCAGAATTGGGAATAAGATTTTTCATGAAACATCTTACATATTTTTACATTTTTAATTAAATGAACGTCACCCATCTTTAAAAAAAAAATTTGTGAAGAAGCTGAGACAGGAAAACAACTACAAAATGTTGGAATGTAGAGCAAGAATAAAACTTTGCCCAGAGTCCACTCCTGGAATTCCCTTCTGCTCTTTCATTACTACCTTACAGAGGATTGTCAATTCCATGTGAACTCAGAATCCACCATATTGTGATGTTAACCCTGCCAACTGAGCAACAAATATATATGAACTTGATAGAGTTAATCTGGATTGTCTGCAATTCAATCAAACCTACCTAACCTTGATGTTGACTGAGGGTTCCATTTACTTGACAAATACATAGCCACTGTCCATGCCACACAGTTACAAGCAGCTTAATTCTTTTAATCCTCATAAAAATTTTTGGGAAGTTAGATACTGTATTCTCCAGTCATGAAAACTGAGATAAAAGGATGTCAAGTTGTCTGAGAGAACAGAGTTATCAGGTGATATAGCTGGAATCTGAATTCAGGCTGCCTGGCTTCCAGCTCTGTTCTCTTAACCACTGCCCACACCTTGATTTCTAAGTAAAGGCTTCACTTGGCCCATATCTTAGGGACAATCTACATCTCTTGTTAGCAGATCTTTTCCATGGGAAGCGTGTTATGTGTGCTTGTATTTTAAAAGATACATTGTCATTAGATTCTTTTCAGTAAAATATTATGCACTTGTAGTAGGAAGTAAGACCACTTAAACACTTGCTTATGGGTCTTGCTTTTGGGTGTCTGTTTTGACACAATTTCCAGTTGACTTAAGTCACAGTTTTCAATTAGAAAGTGAGAATGTTGGGCTTCCCTGGTGGCTCAGTGGTAAAGAATCCGTCTGTCAATGCAGGAGACACAGGATCAATCCCTGGTCCGGGAAGATCCCATATGCCTTGGAGCAACTAAGCCCGAGAGTCACAACTATTGAGCCTGTGCTCTAGAGCCCAGGAATTGCAACTATTGAAGCCTGTGTGCCCTAGAGACACAGCAAGAAAAGCCACCGCGATGAGAAGCCTCTGTGCGCTGTAACACGGAGCAGCCCCCACTGGCCACTAATAGAGAAAAGCCTGTGCAGCAAGGAAGACCCAGCACAACGAAAATACATCCATAAATAAATATAATTATTTTTTAAAAGTGAAATGTTAAACCTAAGGAGTGTTTATGCCCACAAAGAATGCTGGGAAAAGATGATCAGGAATTCATGAACCATTTTGCTAAGTAAATGGTTCAAAATCCAGAGGTCTGAAAGCTTTACTTGTACCATTTGACAAAGAATTTTATTAGTTTGTTTGTTTTTTTTAGAAATTCTATATCAAATTGTATTTTTATTTCTTTTTAGGATTTCATCAAAGGTCTTTCTATTTTGCTTCGGGGGACAGTACAAGAAAAACTCAACTGGGCATTTAATTTGTATGACATAAATAAAGATGGCTACATCACTAAAGAAGTAAGAAATGCCTCACCAACACAGCTAGCCTTTGGACCATTTTCATTTTTTAACTTGAAATGCTAAATGATTGCAATTATAATTCTAAAATCACTTTTTAGGAATCTAACATATTTTCTGTGGTGGTGGAGAAACATACTAATGAAAAATTTTGAATGGGTAAAAATAGCTTATTGTTAATCTTCAAGTTATTATAAAACACAGGATTACATCTTGATTTCTAACAGTATTTTAGTAAGTACTGTACATGGAATAAAGAGAGTGGTTGGAATGAGATTGGAAGAAAATATACCCAAACCATGTTAAAATATTTGGCCTGTAACCTTTTTTTCTCCCATATAATATGGTCCATGTGGGAACAGAGGCAATTTTAACATTGTGTGAATTTTGTAGTGACCTGTATTATGTGGGAAATGACCTGAGGCAATAGTAGGTTTCCAAGTATATTTCCAGGTGGGCTAATCTAACGAAGAAGGCTCACAGACCAAATTAGGATGTGAATATCAAATGGCTGATTAAACTAAAACACAATGAGAAGTAAATGGGGAAGGACGGGGTAAGATAACAAATTGAGGATGGAGTGAAGGTAGGTTGAAGGACAATATTACCTGAATCCTGGATGTGATTCAATGTCTACATGTTCTTTCTCTCACTAGCTTTCCCCAGAGTTGTGTTTTGAGCATGAAGCTCCTCAAATAGAAGGTATCTTGGCACAAACGTTAACTGGCTCTATTGAAGATACAGGGACAAGTTCACCTGACCACAGTTATAATGTAACAATTAACCTGATCAATGTCCATGGGTTTTGTGTTTGTTGAGCAGAGGACACAGGGGGTCAGAATGGATCTTACAAATGGGTGGCTGAATTAAGACCTCATGAGTATTAAGTATCCAGGTACATTGAGCATGTCTCCTGGATACTTGGTGCCTCTTGTATGTTTGGTATACAATAAACATTTAGTACTCAGATGCCTCCAGGATATTAGGTATTTCTTGGTCTTTTAATCCCTTTCTATGTTTAACACAAACATGCTGTTCTTATCACTTACATCTTACACATCTCATAATGCTATATTAAACAATCTTCCACTCAAACCATAGGGGTTCACCTATGGTTTACAAACCACAAATTTTATCATTCAAAATGGAATTGAATACTGTCAAAAGTAAAAGTATATTTCAGTTCAGTTCAGTTCAGTCGCTCAGTCGTGTCCGACTCTCCGCGACCCCATGAATCACAGCACGCCAGGCCTCCCTGTCCATCACCAACTCCCGGAGTACACTCAAACCCATGTCCACAGAATCGGTGATGCCATCCAGCCATCTCATTCTCCGTCGTCCCCTTCTCCTCCCGCCCCCAACCTTTCCCAGCATCAGAGTCTTTTCCAGTGAGTCAACTCGTCTCATGAGGTGGCCAAAGTATTGGAGTTTCAGCTTTAGCATCAGTCCCTCCAATGAACATCCAGGATTGATCTCCTTTAGAATGGACTGGTTGGATCTCCTTGCAGTATAAGGGACTCTCAAGAGTCTTCTCCAACACCACAGTTCAAAAGCATCGATTCTTCGGCGATCAGCTTTCTTCCCTACGTGCATATTATTGACTTAATCCAGACTCTTACGTGGAAACTTTGAAAAGAAGAAAACAAGTATGAACGATAAATCTGAATGTCTATTTTAGATATTTTTTTCACTAAGACTGGAAATCACAAATCAAAAACTAGATTTGGTTTTAATAAAAATTAAAATTTCAAACCTTTTCCAGCATAATATTTTGACTAATCTACATGTGACTTTAAAGTCACAATAGGAAAAACACACGGAAAACCCTAATAAGCTCTGAGACTTATCAGTTAGTTTTAGTATAAATCTCATGATGTGGAATATATTTTATTCTCAATAAATGGAAATTGATAGTCAACATATAAAATATATAATAAGCCTATAATGCAAAGATAGCCTGTGTGAAGTTGTATGGAAGTCCAAATATGAAACCAGGGTGTTTTCTGATCATGTTAGATATACAGGAATTTACTTCATCTTGAAACCAAAATCAGACTTGATTCTTACATTCTGATTCTGCTGCTTTTAAGGCATAAGGCTATTCCTCTGGGACAACAAAGATGTTTAATTAAGAATCAATGAAAAATTAACACTTGGAAAATTGAGTAGGAATAATAGGCCTGGCGTGCTGTGATTCATGGGGTCTCAAAGAGTCGGACATGACTGAGCAACTGAACTGAACTGAACTGAATCTGTCAAGGCTTCTGAGTGGTTTCATATCATTTGTGGCCTCATGTAACTGCTTTTTCCTTTTCAGGAAATGCTTGATATTATGAAAGCAATATATGATATGATGGGTAAATGTACATATCCTGTCCTCAAAGAAGATGCTCCCAGACAACACGTTGAAACATTTTTCCAGGTAGGAATGCAATAGAGAGGGAGTGAAATTAAAAGCAAATTTCCTGATGTTTGCAAAGCATCATGACAATTCAAAAGAATGTGAAGGAAAATAATTTTTTACTGAAAGTGACAGAACTATAGAATATTTACCATTCAACTATGGAATAGTACCATTATTAATTTAGCAATTTTGGTTTTGAATTTATCATAATATTGATAATTCCACTTATTGAACTCATTCACCATATCCCCAATAGAAGACTAAGTTAAGTAAGTAATTGCCATGTCTCATGTTTTGGGGTGTTTGTTTTCATTCCTTTCTCGTAAGACTATGAGGTTGTTTATATCCTCATTAGCCCCATGTTACAGATGGGAAAATCAAGGTTCTGTAAGTCAAGTTGCCTGAACTCTATGGTTGCAGGAGGGTGGGGTTTTTCTAGAACAGAGAGACTCTAGATCTGCACCACATTTAATTAAAAAGGCAACAGCCTAAAATCAGTCAGCCTCATATGAATCTTATCACCAAGAAACTAGTTTGCATTTTGAAGCAGTTCCTCTCCATAAAATAAGCAGCTGGGCTTTCTTTTCATCCGCTTCAGCTTGTTCAGTTCAGGTGTGAGGGTACTGAGGGGTGTGTCTGAGTAAAGTTTTCTGTTTTGTAATCCCCTAACAGAAAATGGACAAAAACAAAGATGGAGTCGTTACCATAGATGAATTCATCGAAAGTTGTCAAAAAGTAAGTAATGATAGTAAAGGAACTATCCCTTTTGCTTTCTTAACAGCTGGACTGAGCACTATCAGCTAGCCACCACGAACTGAGCTAAGTGTAAAGGTCATATGGCTAAAATCACCACTTCTACACAACTGAGATGCAACAAGCCACTGTGAAAACAATCACCGATTTACACATTCTATTAGTCAATACACCCTGAGGCAGGATATGAGGGAAGCGCTGGAGAGGTGAAGGTTGTATGAGTGTGTTTTTGATCTTCAAATCCTTTAGAATATTCATCACTGAGGATAAAATATATGTGAGATTTGTACTGTTCTTTCCCCAGAACTAGAATATATCTTGTCTATTATATCCTCCAGAGATTTAGAATTCCAGTATGGCCAGCAGTATATCACTGAGCAAATTTATATCCAATTTCTAATATAAACACCATTGCTTCAGTGTTTGTGAACAAGATATGTCTTTGGCTCAACAAAACAGTCAGTCACAAAATTAAACAGCAGAAAATCCTCCCTGAGGAAAAGTCCATGTGGTTCTCCGCCATCTGGTGGCAGACCAGATTTAGTATACCTAGAATTATTTGACTTGGTATGTGGGTGGTTCAATTAAAGAGTTTTAAAAATAATTTTGGAATTGGGGAGAATGGAATTGTAGCATGTATATTATCATAAGTGACCAGTCCAGGTTCGACGCATAAATTTTCCTCTGTTCATTTCTTTGCATTTGTGCTTTTTTAATAAAAATACTTTTAACTGTAAAGAAAAAAAATTATAAAAAAATAAACAAATAAATTTTGAGAAAGTCACAAAAAAAAAAAAATAAAATAATTTAAAAAAAAATAATTTTGGAGACAAACAATTTGCTGGTGTTTCACTCTTTCTCATTATTTTCAAATTGATATACTTTTTTCCTGATGCTTGCTTGTTTTTCAACTCATATTTCAAAGTCATGGTTTCTCTTAATTAACTTGGTGACGTCAACCTGCTCATGGCAGTGTTGTTACCTGGCCTCCAGCAGTGGATGTCATCAATTCTGCTACCATTTTCCATTACTATAAATGGTCACAATCTCCAAGTACCCCATCAGGCCCAGTCAGTCCCCTTAAGTTTCAAAGGAAAATACTAAACTGCAGATACTGGGCAATGGTTTCTTCCAAACAATCTTTTCCCTGGCATTGAGAGAACATGCATTTTTAAATGTTCCTAAAAGTCACAGAGATTTATCTAACAGACTCAGAAGGCCAGGTGTAATTACTGCCAACCCATCTCCTAAATCCCAACTTCCAATCTTCATGAAGTTGACTCTTAGCTCACACACAAACCCTGTCTCCTTCCATTTGTACAAGTCCCTGTGATTTGGCCTCTGATGACCAGATATGGCAGTTTGCATTGCTCACTTTGTATATGCTCTGTTACCTCTCCAGTTTCCGTACTGGCATTCTAAATGGAGAAATATCCTCTCTTAACACCAAGTCAGAGTTAAATCGGTCTTTAAAGCCTGGTGGACTCAGCAAAACATAAAACGGGCTCTCCATAGTATCAGCGTGGAAAATGGATAGAAGCGTATTTACATTTGCAGACACAGTATTTGAACATTTGGCACAGGAGGTTGGTGGGGGTTGGCGATCCTTAGAGGCAAAATAGTGCACTTTCCTTTACAGATATGGTGAATTTAATTCCACTGTTTCTCCTTTACAGGACGAAAACATCATGCGTTCCATGCAGCTCTTCGAAAATGTGATCTAACTTGTCAAATATGTCCTCAAACAAACGTGAACGATTCTATCACACAAAGCTGGAGCTACCACTTTTAGCATAGATTGCTCAGCTTTACAGTGAGGCACATTATGCAAACAAGCTTTGTTTCAATATAAAGCAACCCCCAAAAGATTTGAGTTTTCCATTTATAAATCTGCATCCTTTTCATAATGCCACTGAGTCCATGGGATGTTCTAAGTCATTTCATACCCTGTGAATATTCAAAAGGAATAGAATCTGGCATATAGTTTTATTCATTCTTTAGCCATGTGATTATTGAAGCTTTCACATTATCAGTGATTTTAAAATATCAGTGTTTTTTGCTACTCACTTGTATGTATTCAGCCTCAGGATTTTAAATGGTTTTCTAAAATAGTAGCATCTGTACTTGATTTCCAGCTATTAGTTTTCATGTTTGAATCCTGTAATTCCAATTATACTTTAAGTAAACAAAACAAGATTACTGTAATTGGAAAAAAGAAAAAAAAAACACACACATAGTCCCAGTTTCTCTGGATTTGCTACCTTCTGTTAAGACATTCATTTATCTGGCATTTTTTACAACGCGAAACAAATTAGTTTATCACCAGATGTTAGCATATGCCTAATAGAGCTTATTTAATAAGCACTTCTCAATTTTTCATAATACATATTATAGCCAAGGCCTACATGATATATGTAATTTTGGATTTGTTCAATCCTATAAGTTGACTGTTTTCTGTCACTAAGTGGAAGTCCAAGAAGGTGTGAAACAAAGCGAGGATGTCCACAGGTTTCTGAAAAGGGTCAGGACATCTGTCCTCTAGTCCATGGCAATGCTTAGCAAGTTCATTCTTAACCGCATTCAAGGCCTATTCCATCCTGACTCCCTCCTGGCACCTTTACATTATGTGCCATTCAGGGACAAAGAAATCTTGGCTACCCCAATGCCTACTAGGTACAAACAGCAAGCAGAATTCACTTTGAAAGCACCACTGATTCCATTATATTAAGCACTAGGATACCCAAACTTAGTAGAAAATGAATATAAATGCTAAGCAACTCCTCTGGATTATATTATGATTTAGCTCATCATAAAACTCCAATTATTCAGATTATTTTTAATGACCTTAAGCCAAAATCGTAAAGCCACCACAATATTACTAAAGATACACACACCTTCCTTGTTTTGCAGAAATAGCACCAAGACTAAGAGGCTAGAGTAGGAGGAAATTTGCAACTGTCTCTGCAAAAATAAATCAGGTATCTATTCTGGTGTAGACATAGGATGTTGAAAGCTGCCCTGCTATCACCAGTGTAGAAATTAAGAGTAGTACAATACATGTACACTGAACTTGGCCATCGCGTGTTTGTGTAAACTCAATGTGCACATTTTGTATTTCAAAAAGAAAAAATAAAAGCAAATAAAATGTTTATAACTCTACTGTCTATGTTATAGGTCTTTATTTCAATAAATTTTATAATTACTAAACACGTGGTATTGGAGAAGACTCTTGAGAGTCCCTTGTACTGCAAGGAGATCCAACCAGTCCATTCTAAAGGAGATCAATCCTGGGTGTTCATTGGAAGGACTGATGCTAAAGCTGAAACTGCAATACTTTGGCCACCTCATGCGACGAGTTGACTCACTGGAAAAGACTCTGATGCTGGGAAAGGTTGGGGGCGGGAGGAGAAGGGGACGACCGAGAATGAGATGGCTGGATGGCATCACCAACTCTGTGGACATGAGTTTGAGTGAACTCCAGGAGTTGGTGATGGACATGGAAGCCTGGCGTGCTGTGATTCATGGGGTCGCGGAGAGTCGGACACGACTGAGCGACTGAACTGAACTGAACTGAAACACATGAAGTTTTTCTTATGGGATTTTCTAAACTGTAGAGATCTTGCTCTCTGGGCGGTGCTAAAGTGCAAGGAAGAAAAGTCAGAGCAAGGCCAGTGGGCAGGCAGGCGTGTGAACTGATGGGGCCTGAGGATGTGATGAGAGCTGACCTGCGGGAAGAATGGGTGAGGCAGGGGACCACGAAGGACAGGAGAGCTGAGGGAGAAGGAGCATTTCTGCAGTTAGAACTCTTTAGAAGTTACTTAGATTTTAAATTACATCTGTGAGACTGCATCTCAAATGAGAATTATCTTCACAAAGAGATCACTCCACATATCTGAGGGATGGAATAAAGAAAGGATGAACATCCTTCTGGGATAGAATGTGAAACTGTGAACATGCTCAATTGTGTCCAACTCTTTGTGATCCCAAGACTGTTGCCAGCCAGGTTTCTCTGTCCATGGGACTCTTCAGGCAAGAATACTGAAGTGGGCAGTCATTCCCTTCTCCAGGGGATCTTCCCGACCCAGGGATAGAACCTGGGTCTCCCACACTGCAGGCGGATTCTTTACTGTCTGAGCCACCAAGGAAGCTCCTTCTGGGATGGAGCTGCTGCTCTAATCTCCATCTCTTCAGAAGGCTCAGTCTGCCTTGGACTTGGTGTGGCTACTCAGGGCCCTAAGGCTCTCCTCCTGCCCAGAAGGTGGAGGGTCTTCTTCTTTTCTGTTTCTCTCCCTCTACTCCTTTCTCTGTAGAAATATCTAGAATCAGCTTCTATTACATCAACACTCAGAACTATACTTATAAGTAATGCTTTACTAGCTTTTTCAACAAGCTAATTGTTAAATATAAGCAAGCACAACAAAATAACTGAATACATGTAAGAGTTTTAAGATTTTAATTTCTGAATATCTTCATGTACTGAATACCAGTATTTTCAGACTATGAAATAAACATATATTTACTTAAATACAATTAACACCTAAATTTAGGTAGTTTTAATGAGTTGTAATAAACAACCATACTTAAAAGAGAATTTACATATTAAAAATCTTTTTCTTAAAGTAGAATACTCTGGAAAGAAATTTTTTCCAAACATTCTACATTATAAAATACATACTTACAAACAATATAATTAACAATGAATTCACAAATGTTTGACCACTATTTTAAACTCCCATAGACTTGATAAATATAAAACCCAGGAAATGGCAGAATATCTAAAAGTATGTACACAGGTACAAACTGACTGTATAAATGTTATTATACAAAAGGCATCAGAAAATACATACATACCTATCCACTGTAAACCCAGTAACTGCTGTTCACACAAATCACAAAAAAGAAAAAAGAAAAATCAACCCCACAAGATTGTACTATTATGGAACATTTTTAATAGTTTTCCATTATTAACCATTCTTTCTTTTTGGTGAATAACTTGTACTATGATTCAGTGTACTTGTGTATATACTCATCCAAGGCCAGTAATAATGAAGGATTGCTGTGATTTACAAAAGAATAAACTGAAGTGACTCTGAACAGGTTTTGCAGATACCCATGGTCAGCGTTTAACACATGTCATTCAGACTCCTTTCTTCAACAGCATATGGAGCAATATGTTGGAATTTTAGATTTGATGATGATAAGGCTTCCCTGTCAACAGAAAAAAATTTTTAGCCTCATTTTTTATGCAGGGTTCCCCTAATAGGTACTATGTTGATAGGAGCATGCCTAAAATAGTGTTCAAAGCTCCAAACAAACAAACCAAATAGGATGGGAGCAGAATGATGGAAAGAGAAATAGAACCTTTTTCCTGAGTTAAATAAAATATAGGTTGTCTCTTTTTTTGGTTTAAAAATATTTAACTAGAAAAGTAGTTAGAAGCCAGACTACCAGTTTTTTAATCGATCTCTAGCCAATCACTTCCCTATCAAATCTGGGGCTCATTACTTTTCTACACCTCAGTTTCTAGCTCTTTAAAGGGGGATAAACAACAAAATCCACTTCTGACGGCTGTAGCAAAGATTAAATGAATTTAATGTCTAAAATGTACTCAACAGAGTACCTATCCTGCACTAAGTTCTTACTTGGTTGATAAAGATCAGGACATGTATTTGTATGTACTTTCCCAAGACATACATATATATAATTTAAAAAGAAAACTGAATCAGGCTAAGAACGAACCAGTTTCAATTTAAGGCAGATAGTAAACTGATTAGTTCTAAGAAAAAGACATCATGGCTGTCTGTAAGTAATAGTTCTATTTCCCCAGAAGTTGAGTACTCTGATCACTGTAATACACACAAGCCCTAAGAAATAAGATAATACTGAGAAGATTGTCTCATAAAGACCCATCTCCAATATTAAAAGAAAAGATATAAACATTGAAGTTTTTAGAAAAGGAAGAACATCATTAATTTCATGATGGATTATAAAGTACCTAAACTCCAATACTTTGGCCACCTGATGCGAACAGCTGACTCCTCATTTGAAAAGACCCTAATGCTGGGAAAGATTGAGGGCATGAGGAGACAGGGATGACAGAGGATGAGATGGTTGGATGGCATCACTGACTCAATGGACATGGGTTTGGGTGGACTCCGGGAGTTGGTGATAGACAGTGAGGCCTGGCGTGCTGCAGTTCATGGGGTCGCAGAGTCGGACACGATTGAGTGACTGAACTGAACTGAAGGCAAGTACGATAATAATTGTCATGGGAAAGTCTTTGATATGTGATCAAAACTTTCTACTACAAATATATTAATTATTACTAAAACATTATGTAAGACATTAGAAGGAGGGAAAAAGAACAGAAAAAGTCTGAGGGAATACCCAATACTTAATAGTTTTTATAACTTCAAAATCTTTTTATTCTGTATTAGCATGACTAAAAACTAATAAGATTCAGTGGCAATAAGAGAACATCTCTGCTAGCTGTCACTGGGATCCTTGAATTGGTCACCTACATCCTCTGTATTCCCTCTCCAAATCCTAGTGAGCTATTTCTAACCTGTGCCTGTGTGTGTGCTCAATCATGTCCAACTCTTTTTGACTCCATGGACTGTAGCCTACCAGGCTCCTCTGTCCATCTAATTTTCCAGGCAAGAATACTGGAGTGGGTTACCATTTCCTCTTCCAGGTATCTTTCTAACCCAGGGATCAAACCTGCGTCTCCTATGTCTCCTTCATTGGCAGGTGGATTCTTTACCACTGAACCACCTGGGAAGCCCATTTCTCACCTGTATTTACTCACAAACTGTCCCCTCTTCCACACATACCCCCATGAAATCTAAGGTGCTGGACTGCCCTTTTCTAGTTGTCCAGGCCCCATACCAGGCCACAGGATATGTGAAAACCATCTGCAGAGTTTCAGATTGAAAAGTCTTGCCATCATTATTTAGCATCTGTTTACTTGCATTTCAGAGAGGAAGGGGCAAATTATTTCTCATTCTAATTCTCAGAACAATAAGCACATTTATAAGCAAGAATTCCTTTCTGTGCTGGGAAGGAATACTGGACTGACTAGGGTATGATTCTGTGCATTTTAACAAGGTGTCTGAAGGTTAACCCTCTTCCTCGAATTACACAACAAAGAAACCCATTATCTAGTAGCCCAGGGACTGACTTTCACATTATAAACTTTACCCTAGAACTTCGTCATGAAAAAAAAAAAAAACAATCAATTTTAAGTCACTGAAATTGGTCAAAGTAAGTAATTTAGGCAATGCTTAAACTAAAATATCTGCCATATTAAAATTCTATCGATCATGGAAATTTTCTTTATAATCAAGTGCCTAGAGCGAAACTGAGTTCTGCAATGTTAATCCCATGCAACTCTGATTAAATGTAACATCCAAAACATGGTTGAATCACTGCATTATGGAAATATTTCCAAGACTAGAATATTTGAATACATCTTTCAAGTGACGAAAATGCAATCAACCCAGTTATTTGACAACACACAGAGAGTAAAGAAATCCCCCACATCCCGGTACCTTCCTGCAAGTAGACTAGTCAGCTAAATCACTTCTCTGTGTGCACGCACACAGGTTCAAGCGAGCACACGAACCTTCCAGACAGAAAACCCAGTCATCTGGTAACCTCATCTCAATCTTTGATTATGGACAGACTTCAAACTGTTCAGACAGAAAAGATGACAAATAAAAGGGAAAAAAACCTATTCTTTCTTCCTCTTAGTCCCTCTTTTTTTTTTTTTTTGAACTTCCCAATGGTAAAAGCAAAAACATCCAAAACACTAAATAAAAAGAAATCTGGAGAGCTGTTCTACAAAGGAGTGCCACAGGGTAAACACAGTGAAAGTGCACAGGCCCTACATTTATACAACCTGGGTCTGAATCCTCATGCTTAAAAACTGTGTGACCTACTATTAACATATAGCATGCTGCTGCTGCTGCTGCTAAGTCACTTCAGTCGTGTCCGACTCTGTGTGACCCCATAGACGGAAGCCCACCAGGCTCCCCCGTCCCTGGGATTCTCCAGGCAAGAACACTGGAGTGGGTTGCCATTTCCTTCTCCAATGTGTGAAAGTGAAGTCGCTCAGTCGTGTCCGACCCTTAGCGACCCCATGGACTGCAGCCCACCAGGCTCCTCCATCCATGGGATTTTCTAGGCATGAGTACTGGAGTGGCTTGCCATTGCCTTCTCCGAACATATAGCATAGGGAACTACATTTTATAGTAAGCTGTAAGGGAAGAGCATCTGAAAAAGCTTATATACATATATATATATATATACACACGTATGGATATATAGCTGAATCACTGCTCTGTACATCTGAAACATGACATCATAAATCAACTATACTTCAATTAAAAAAAACAAAACAAAAAACTGTGTGACCTAGGCAAGACAGAAACTCTGAGCTCTAAAAAGAGAATAATAATATTAACTCCACACGGCTACTTGAGCCTGAAGTGAGATAACATGCTATATCAGTTCAGTTCAGTTCAGTTCAGTCGCTCAGTCGTGTCCGACTCTCCGCGACCCCATGAATCACAGCACACCAGACCTTCCTGTCCATCACCAACTCCCGGAGTACACTCAAACTCATGTCCACAGAGTCGGTGATGCCATCCAGCCATCTCATTCTCTGTCGTCCCCTTCTCCTCCCGCCCCCAATCTTTCCCAGCATCAGAGTCTTTTCCAGTGAGTCAACTCGTCGCATGAGGTGGCCAAAGTATTGCAGTTTCAGCTTTAGCATCAGTCCTTCCAATGAACACCCAGGATTGATCTCCTTTAGAATGGACTGGTTGGATCTCCTTGCAGTATAAGGGACTCTCAAGAGTCTTCTCCAACACCACAGTTCAAAAGCATCGAATCTTCGGCGATCAGCTTTCTTCACAGTCCAACTCTCACATCCATACATGACCACGGGAAAAACCATAGCCTTGACTAGACGGACCTTGGTTGGCAAAGTAATGTCTCTGCTTTTTAATATACTACCAAGGTTGGTCATAACTTTCCTTCCAAGAAGCAAGCGTCTTTTAATTTCATTGCTGCAATCAGCATCTGCAGTGATTTTGGAGCCCCAAAAAATAAAGTCTGACACTGCTTCCACTGTTTTTCCATCTATTTCCCATGAAGTGATGGGACCAGATGCCATGATCTTTGTTTTCTGAATGCTGAGCTTTAAGCAAAAGAAGTGAGTGAAAAGGTTGGCTTGAAGCTCAACATTCAGAAAACATGCTATATGATCAATTTTATAATATGACTAAAATTTTTAGAAACTACAGTTTATAGGGAATAATGCTCACTTACACTTCCACCATGCTGCTCCAGCTTCTGTAACGCAGTGGTGATTGGTTCTTTGAATTTCTTGTCCCTTAATCTCTTAGAAAGCTTTGAAATAAGATTAAGAGAATAAAATGATTTGAAAAAGTAACACTATTCACCATAAACATTCACTACTAAGCTAACTAGAAATAATACCATTGAGTCTTTACTATATAGTAAGTATATAAACACCACTTATTTTGTTTTAGACTGCAAGGCTTCTTTTAGGAAATATCTCATAAAAACTTACATAGAATAGATGTCACTGTACCTGTTTACAAAGATGGATTTATATTATTTGATATAATACCACACTTACAGAATCTCCTCCAGTATTACCATACTGTAAGTTTTCCAGAGTAAGGTTTCTAAGAAATTACACTCTTTCCCATTCTGTAATTTGTAACACCATCTGGAGGACTATGATGGAAAGCTAAGCCTCTAAATTAGCACATGTGTTTCCTACAGTCAAAAATGGAAGAGACAACAAAGAACAGAGCATTTGCATGAATAATTCAGTAACAATGACAGGCAGAAGAATCCAACTAAAACCCACATGATCACCTAAAGCCCCCAGCTATGTCCTGAAGGGCCCTGCTTGGACAGGCGGGGAGCTCTGACTGAGATGACAGAGAGCACAGGAGTCAGAATAACGAGAGCAAAGAGGGAAACAGTGCAGTTCAGGCCCTCAACACAACTCCTTGCTGTGTTCTCCCACCAAACGTCTGCAACACTCACCCAAAAACCTGAACCTTCCAGCTACAGCAGGACTTGCTCATGGCTCCACTTTCTGGGGATAAAAATGGAGCCCAGGCAAGAATTCCTCATCACCAAACAATTAGCAAGCTCCCGTCCTACAGCTGGTTTCTGGTTCTTCGTCTTCCCAGGTCTGAAAGTGACCAGGACAATTCCCACCACTGAGCACTGAGTAATGGGGTCTTTCAGCCAGGTCATCAAAGGTTACAGAGGGTCAGAGAGACTCCCACAAAGATAAAATATGTGACAAAAGCAATTCTAAAAGGGGGACAGGAAGGGCTTATCAATGTCCTGGGGATGAACAAGGAAAAGTGCCTCTTACAGATCTTAGGTTCATTTTCTTCAGATCATGTTACCCTTGGACAGATGACCACAGGCAGATCCACAAACCACCACCATCTCATCGCATATACCCACTGAAGTACAGATTCTCGGCCCTACAAATTACTTTATCAGACTCTCAGGACAAAGGTCCAGGTTCTGCATTTCTAGCAAGATTCCCAGGTGATGTATTTATTTCTTCCTTCAAGTTTGAGGATCACTGTCCTAGGGTCAATGAACAGTCTCTCAGAGTTGAAGCTCACAAAGGATATGACTTATTTCGCATATGAAGAAAATCAGTTGTATGTACGTTCAGTAACTGGTTTTGAAATTTTTTTTCTAGAAGAGTCCTTTCTTCAAATAAATGTCTAATGTAGAAGTCTATGAGACGTGAGAGTGCAGCCTTTCTGGCTGAATGGGTGAGGTGGGCAGAGGAGAGAGGAGGAGCATCGAGCAACTCAGTGGTCCTCACCGTGTGTAGTTTACGGACCAGGGATGAGCCCCTACATATCCTGTTTCCAGGGCCCTCTACTCTGCGGAATCCCACGAGGGCGTGAAGGCCAGTGTGGTAGCTTGGTCTCCCCAAAGTACCACCCCAGGAAGGGAAGAGGCCCTTTCAGTCAGTCCCTGTCTTAGGAAAATCGGAGGTCTGTGAGTGACTGAAGATAAATGCTGCTGGACCTTTAAACACAGTTAAGAGAGTTCAGCCATTGATCCGGTCTGCTCCCTATAGCATGGTGGGCAGGGCTGGGAGGCTGTTAGGAAGCTCCACTTTCAGTTAGGGGAAGGATCCTTTTCTCTACACTCACTTCCTCTTTACTGCATGCCAGTACTGTCAGCAGATGTCCTTGCTATGTATTTCTCCCCCAAAACAAAACCAACATCCACAAGAGCAGAGGGCATGCATGGTTTTGTCTAGTATCATATTCCCTGTGCTTCAAATAATACCTGACACAAAATGGGAGGAAGGGCAGAGGGCAGCAGATTTACGTTAAACTGCTGATTGTCTGAACCAAGCAATCTAAAATTGATTGATTTTATGGCCATCATCAAAAAAATTTACAAACACATGCTGGAGGGGATGTAGAGAAAAGGGAACCCTCCTGCACTGTTGGTGGGAATGTAAACTGATACAGCCATTATTGAGAACAGTACAGAGATTCCTTAAAAAACAGGAATAAATCTACCATAGGACCCAGCATTCCCACTACTGGGCATAAACCCTGAGCAAACCACAATTCTAATGAACCCTAACATTCACTGCAGCACTATTTACAACAGGCAGGACACAGAAGCAACCCAGATGTCAATCAACAGATGAATGGACCAAGAAGATGTGGTACATATATAAATGGAATACTACTTAGCCATAAGAAGGAATGAATTTGAGTCAGCTGTAGTGAGGTGGATGAACCCAGAGCCTGCCATACATTGTCAAGTAAGTCAGAAAGAAAAAAAACAAATATTGTATATTAATGCAACAAATATTGTATATTAATGCATACATGGGCTTCCCTGGTGGCTCAGAGGTTAAAGCGTCTGCCTCCAATGCGGGAGACCCGGGTTCGATCCCTGGGTCGGGAAGATCCCCTGGGGAAGGAAATGGTAACCCACTCCAGTATTCTTGCCTGGAGAATCCCATGGACGGAAAAGCCTGGTAGGCTACAGTCCACGGGGTCGCAAAGAGTCGGACACGACTGAGCGACGGAACGGAACGGAATGCATACATATGGAATCTAGAAAAATGGCACCGATGAACCTAGAAGAGAACGGACTTGTGGACAAGCAGGGGAGGTGAGGATGGGACAAGCTGAGAAAGTAGCGCTGACAGATACACACTCATGTGTAACACAGACCGTGGGAAGTTGCTATATTACACAGGGAGCCCAGCCGGGAGCTCTGTGATGACCTAGAGCAGTGGGATGCGAGGAGAGGAGGGAGGCTCAAGAAAGAGGGGAGATATATAGAGAGGTTCGGTCCTTGCCCTCCTGGATGGAAACCTCTAAACTCTTGGAAGGTCCTGCCAGGTAAGAGTGACTTGGTTTACCTGGGGCCTTGGGCCACACCAGATGGTCAGTGCTAACAATGTGATTTACAGTCAGGGCCTCCAGGCACCAGGTACCAGCTCAACTTCTAGAGGCTGAAGACCAAGGTCAACCAGGCAGGCAGACAGTGATGTCGTGTGACTAACGTCTAATGAAAACCCTGGACACCCAGGCTCAAGTGAGCTTCCCACCCTGGCAATGGTCCGTGCGAGCTGCGACCCACCACTGCTGGAAACCACAGGCACTGGCCACACAGCTCCATTGGGAGAGACAGCCAGCAGCTTCTGGCCCTGCCCTACGCAGCGCCCCCCATGGATGACTGCATCCTTTCAAGGCAATCAACTGCAGCACTGAGCACCAGCTTCTCTAAGTTCCTAAGGGTGGTCCTGGGGACCTCCTGAACTGCAGAGTGCCCCAATTTAGGTTGTGACAGGGTTAAACTATTCATAACAGGAAAATGTCTCAACCTGAACCCTAGAGACTCACTAAAAAAAAATTATAATGTAATACAAAGAAAATAGATGAATAACATAGCTCTGGCAACATCCAATTCCACAAGAATACTTATAAGCTCTGCTTAGAATTCATAGATAATCCACATGGGCATGAAGACCTCACACTGTTCATTAATTTTTGTCCATTCAATTCTGTTTACTTTTATCACAACTATAAATTTGCTCATGCAGATGCTTTCCATTAAAACAAACAAACAAACTGAAGAGACTCTATGGCCCATTAGTAAAATATGTTTAAGAACAACTAGGTCTGATGTCTATACTTTTTGGTTACGATGATGATGTTTTTTTCAAGGTTTTGAATCATTTTAATGATTAGTTTGAAGCCACTACATCAGGAAGCAATATGTATACACAAGCCCTCTCCAATCTTTCCAGCACTTACACTGGTGAGCAGATGTTTCAGATGGTCGTTTAGAGAAGGACCAACGACGACACTTAACTGTACCAGAGCATTCAATCCTCTTTCAAACACTTCATCATCCACATGGACCTGGTGTGGTTCACGGTGCACAGGCAGGGAGGGAAAGGGAAAAGGAAGGATGGATAAGGAGAAAGGGTAAGGAGGTGGAGAAAAAGTGAACATTCAGTATTAGAAAATGACCAGCCAAACCCGGGATTTAAAAAATAATCTTTAGTACAGGACATCTAGAAGCAAAAAACAAATTTGGGTTGACTGAAACATTAAATAAAATACATTGTAGCCTACAGAAAGACTGACTTCTGGTTCATTATTTTCTCTAACTACTCAAGATGTCCTTCTTTACCTTTAGCACATCTTCTAAAGGTATCTTCCAGTAAGGAATCATCTGGCCCTGAAAAACAGTGGCCGAATTCTGCACACACATCGAAATCACAGGTAAAGAACAAATTTGCATATTTGAAAGAAAAAAAAGATGTAAAATATTCTAAATGTACTGCTCAAAGTCTAAAGGAATAAAGGACATACCAGAGCTGCCTTCAGCACAGGAATCAGTCTAGGAAGCAAAGGCACAGCTTTCTCAGGAGCGCCTGTGACCAAAAGTAATTCTCTAAAACCCTCCTTTGACACAAAGGTGTACGGATGTTTAGTTTCTCTCAGGCCCTGCCAAAACAAACAAACAAACAAAAACCAACCCATTTTAGTGATGATAATAGAAAGAAAATGTAATCCTTACTCATGTAAGTGAAAATCAAGTTTTAGTATTATTTTCCTATTTGTGAAATATTATTTCAATAATTACAATTTCAATTAAACTAACAAATTGTGGAACATGGGACATGCATGAGACAAAAAGGATCTTTAACCAAGAAAGAAAGGAAAAAGAGTAAGAAGAGGAAAAAATAAAAGGAACAGGGAAAAGCAAAGGAGAAGCAAGGAAAAATAAATGAAAAAGAAAAGAGAATAAAAAGAGGAAGGAGGATGAAAGAGGAAAGGTAAATAAAAAGAAAGAGAAGAAAAAAAACTATGATACTAAAAACATGTTGCTTATACTCCCAAACACTGCCAGAAATCACAACAAATTAGTTTAAAATCTATGTTACTAAATCCCACTTTACGAATGAAAAATTGTTGGACCCCCTACCTTAAAGATGACTTTGCAACTTGTTTAATGAGATTCTAAAATATTATATCTCCTTCACATTTAAATACTAAGATACTTATAAGACAAATCTGACACTATGTTTATTTTTGTTTATTTTTTTTTTATTGGAGGCTAATTATTTTACAGTATTATATTGATTGGTTTTGCCATACATTGACATGAATCCGCCCCGGGTGTTTAAAATGCACTGTAAGATTTCAAATGCCATTTTTAACATCAGAAAGTCAAACAAAAATATGGGGGAAAAAAAAAAAAAACCTGTGTAAATCATTTCTCACCAAAGCCTTTCACCCTAAAAGCATTAGGAACAATTAGACAGTACTCTTTTTAATTATTATTTTGAGTCAGGATAAAATAGGCATCTTTTTGGAAAAAAAAAAAACAAAGTAATAGCAATACTCCCTCACTTTGACTAATCATTAGCTGGAATTAAGTATAACCAGCTGCAGGGTTGTGCATAAAAATACTAATTTTCAACCAAGTTGTCCTTGTGGACAAACCATCTGCTTCCAGGGGAACTCCCTGGCAGTCCAGTGGTTAGGACTCCCTGCTTCTACTGTAAGGGACAAATGTTTGATCCCTGATTAGGAAATTAATCCTGCATGCCTGCATGCCGTGTAGCCAAAAAAAAAAAAAAAAAAATCCCCAAACAAAACTATCGGCTTCTAAATGGTGATGAAACACTTCTTTTCCTACATGCCGTTATGCTTTTGAAAACTATGCCGCCAAGCACACTGGCACCACAGAAGACAGGTTCTATGGTCTTAGGAGCACCCCTATCCTGTTCGTTTTAGAGATGTGGAGCCTTAGGTCAAGGTGAAATGGATTCAACAGTAGTGGTTCTGTCACTGCTTCCCGTTATTAAATGAGGAGAGGGGAAAGAGAAAAGTTTACGCAGGACAGAAATAAAAGCAGTGGTGTTTGGAAAATCAGATATTTTAAAGATTGACTCTATGAGATCTAAACTAAACTCAGAGTTCCTTTGAGGATTCCTCAAGTCAAAGCACTGCCCCTGTCTTATGATTAGCTCGAGTATGTTTTCAGAGGTATCACTATAGTTTTGATTCATCTAAAAAATTGTGTGCTACCATATATAAAAAGTTTAAAGCTCAAAAAAGAACTAATGGAATACAAACATCTTTAGTTTGTAACACAAAGTTTAAAAGAGACTGATTAAAATTTAATTTCAAAATAGGCTATCCATAAAAATCCACTACTTCTTCACCAAAATACATTCTGCAGGCTGAGGTACAAATTAAGAAAAGCTAAGACCTTAGATAACTTGGTAGTCTTCAGAAGTAATTGATGTCTGTGTGCTAAGCCGCTTCAGTCATATCTGACTCTCTGTGACACTATGGACTGTAGCCCACCAGACTCCTCTGTCCATGGGATTTACCAGGCAAGAATACTGCAGTGGGTTGCCATTTTCTTCTCCAAGGGATCTTCCCGACCCAGGGATTGAACCCACATCTCTTACATCTCTAGCATTTGCAGGCAGATTCTTTGCCACTAGCACCACCTGGGAAGCCCCAGTAGTAACTGATATGTCTATTTAAAAGAGTAAATAAACTTGGAAAACTAAAGGAAGAATTAGAAATTCTAAGCGTTCACTACAATTAAGATATCTCAATCAGCACAACTGTCTACTTTTTCAGCTCTGCTGACATCTGGCCCTTCCCACAAGTTTTACAGGAAAAGCAAATGTTTCTTTGAGTGAAGAAAAAAATAATCTGAATTTTTTCAGTGTCATATCTTTTGGATTCCTGACTACTGTATGACTTATCCCACAGGCACTGCTTATTCAGATTAATACCATCAAGGCTCTAATGTAAGGACTTGCTTCTTAACAGCAACAAGAACAAAAATGATCCTGAAGTCTTAAAGAAGACGAGTTAAGGTTAAGTACAATTGGTTAATTCATTTCTCAACTTCTGTCTCTAATTCTATACATTTATAAATAATAACATTTACAAAAGATATCTCTGACTCACTTCAGGCTAATACTCTGCCAACTTTGTTCCTGATACAAATGTTAATATAAAGGAATATATGAGAAGTTTTTCTGAAATCCTCTACAAAAACCATCTCTATGATATTTTACTTAAAATGTACAAGAAGGCAAAAGCCCTGAAAATTTCCCAAAAGAACGTTTAGGTAGTTGATATCAATTCCCTAAGAAACATATCATATTAAAGGTGACTTCTATGGTTTTTCCAGTGGTCATGTATGGATGTGAGAGTTGGACTGTGAAGAAAGCTGATCGCCGAAGAATTGATGCTTTTGAACTGTGGTGCTGGAGAAGACTCTTGAGAGTCCCTTGGACTGCAAGGAGATCCAACCAATCCATTCTAAAGGAGATCAGTCCTGGGTATTCATTGGAAGGACTGATGCTAAAGCTGAAACTGCAATACTTTGGCCACCTCATGCGACGAGTTGACTCACTGGAAAAGACTCTGATGCTGGGAGGGATTGGGGGCAGGAGGAGAAGGGGACGACAGAGAATGAGATGGCTAGATGGCATCACCGACTCGATGGACATGAGTTTGAGTGAACTCCGGGAGTTGGTGATGGACAGGGAGGCCTGGCGTGTGTGCTCTTTGGGGTCGCAAAGAGTCGGACACGACTGAGCAACTGAACTGAACTAAACATAGGTGACTTAATAAAGGTTCTTTAAGGAAAGACCAAACAGTCACTGTTAACTGATTCTTGTATGAGTTTAAATGATGATATCCTCCCGATTTGACTAGTTCAATATGATTCCAAGCTCTTTAAATTAAGTATGAATATTTTATCTACTTATCTACAAACCCCTGTGCAGATTAATTTCATGTTTATAAAGCTGATTAATCAGTTTCTGAGAAACATACACCATTCATAATTAGTTCCTAAGGAAGTATGGTGTTTTAATATCTGTTCTTTGGCTTTTATTTCAAAAGTAAAGGAGGCAGACGCGAGAGACGTCTGGCTCCGGCGCAACCGACCACGTGCAGAATCGTGGCTGAGAGGAGCTGCCCCGCGCCCAGGGTTAGGGCGGTGGCCGAGAGGAGCTGTACCACATCCAGGAGGCGGTGGCTGCTTGGGCACCGGAGGGCCGAGAGGAGCTGATCCACATTCAAAGCAGGAGGGGCGGCCTTGAGGAGATACCCCTCGTCCAAGGTAAGGTACAGCGGCTGCACCTTGCTGGAGCAGCTGGGAAGAGATACTCCACAACCAAGTGGAATATAAGAATCCAGTGTTCTGGGGAGGAAGGAACAAGATGGCGGAGGGATAAGACGGCGAGACCACTCTCTCCTCCACAAATTCATCAAAAGAACATTTGAACATGGAATAAAGTCCACAAAACAACTTCTGAATACTGGCAGAGGACATCAGGCTCCCAGAAAAGCAGCCCATTGTCTTCTAAAGGAGAGAGAAGAAATCCAGCTCCACCTACCAGAACACCGACACATGCTTCCCTAACCAGGGAACCCGGACAAGTCACCCGTCCAACCCCACACACAGCGAAGAAACTACATAATAAAGAGAACTCCACAAACGGCCAGAAGAGGGAAAGGCCACCCCAAGCAAAGCAATATAAGCAAGATGAAGAGGCAGAGAAATACCCAGCAAGTAAAGGAACAAGATAATTGCCCACCAACACAAACAAAAGAAGAAGATATAGGGAATTTACCTGATAAAGAATTTCAAATTTTGATGGTGAAAATGATTCAAAATCTTGAAAGCAAAATGGAGTTACAGATAAATAACCTGGAGAAAAGGATTGAGAAGATGGAAGAAAGATTTAATAAGGACTTAGAAGAAATAAAAAAGAGTCAATACACGATGAATAATGCAATAGATGAGATCAGAAACACTCTGGAGGGAACAAACAGTAGAATAACAGAGGCAGAAGACAGGATAAGAGAACTAGAAGATAGAATTGTAGAAATAAATGAAACAGAGAGGAAAAAAGAAAAATGAATTAAAAGAAATGAGGACAATATTAGAGACCTCTGG
Source organism: Moschus berezovskii (assembly GCF_049115385.1). Lineage (NCBI taxonomy): Eukaryota > Metazoa > Chordata > Mammalia > Artiodactyla > Moschidae > Moschus > Moschus berezovskii. The sequence goes on along the minus strand of NC_142464.1, from coordinate 48,392,655 downwards.
GACAATGTTAAATGCTCCAACATTCGAATCATAGGAGTCCCAGAAGAAGAAGACAAAAAGAAAGACCATGAGAGAATACTTGAGGAGATAATAGTTGAAAACTTCCCTAAAATAGGGAAAGAAATAATCACCCAAGTCCAAGAAACCCAGAGAGTCCCCAACAGGATAAACCCAAGGCGAAATACTCCAAGACACATATTAGTCAAATTAACAAAGATCAAACACAAAGAATAAATATTAAAAGCAGCAAGGGAAAAGCAGCAAATAACACATAAGGGGATTCCCATAAGGATAACAGCTGATCTTTCAACAGAAACTCTTCAGGCCAGAAGGGAGTGGCAAGACATACTTAAAGTGATGAAAGAAAATACCCTACAGCCCAGATTACTATACCCAGCAAGGATCTCATTCAAATATGAAGGAGAAATCAAAAGCTTTACAGACAAGCAAAAGCTGAGGGAATTCAGCATCACCAAACCAGCTCTCCAACAAATGCTAAAGGATCTTCTATAGACAGGAAACACAGAAAGAGTGTATAAAATTGAACCCAAAGCAATAAAGAAAATGGCTACGGGATCGTACTTATCAATAGTTACCTTAAACGTAAATGGGTTGAAATTTTCAAAAAGGCTAGGAAACAATTCTCATAGCCATCAATAGTTCAGTGTTGAGTTCATGAATAGTTTTTAAAGTTTGGGACAAACTGTAGTATTTGCTATTTGAAGTACTATTTGTAATTGGCATATTACGATGTAACATTGGCCTTCATTTCCAACTTAAAACGCCTAAAAATGCCTAACAGGCTTTTAGACTTGTGAATTTTAGTTGAAATGTATTTTACGATGTTACTAAACCTGCAGAAATATTGAAATATTTCAGAGAACTTATTCACTGTACATTTAATTTATTTTATTTATAAAAGTTATGAACTGTAGAAAGTTTTACTTGTTGGGTCAAATGCTTGTTGCTTCAAATGCTTGTTGCATTTGAAGTGCTAGTTACAAGAAAATCAAATACCTTCAATGTATAAATGCTATTAAGTTTTTAAAGGACTTTGGAGTATAAGTAAGTTTGTTTAAAGAAATTTAGTCTGTTCAACTTGAATCAGCTCTGTCAAACATTAATTAAAAGCCTCATTTAAAAAAAAAAATAAATTAATTTAAAAAAAAGGAAAAAAATAAATAAATAAAAAAAATTTTTTTAAATAAAAAAAAAAGTAAAGAAGGAGATTCACTGATGAGTTACAAAATAACATTTAATGCAATTAGAAAAAATAAACACTCAGAAAAAATAGAGTATTTACCTCAGCTAAAGTAATAAGAAGAGGATCAAATGGAAGCTTCTCAGGAGGACATTCCCACTGTAACTTGTGTTTTACTGAACCATGGACCAACCTAAAATATAAAAGTCAGTGAATGTGACAACAACAAGAGACTTATTTACCAAACAGTGACTAATCACGATATACATATTCTTTCTTCAACAAAACCATATTAGAATTATTTTGTAACACGTAGGTACCTCATGACTTTAAAAGATCTTACAAAGGCACCTTATAGAGCAATAATTGCATATTTACAATCCTACAAATTCCTACCCTTTTAACAAAATTGTTTGATGACAAAACTACATCTCCACATTTGTTAAGCCTACAGTTTTGGAGTACTACTTGCGTCTTAATGCAAATGTTACATTTCATACGGTTCAGTCATAACTATAACAGAATAGGTAACCCCTAGACAAACCAATAGCAAACCTATCACAAAATAAGCAAACAAATGTGATAATTAGAAATAATGTTTTTTTCATAAGCAATATTAATTTTCAGGTATGTATCATTGTGCATGCTAAGTCACTTCAGCTGTTTCCAACTCTGTGACCCTAGGAACTGTAGCCTGCCAGGTTCCTCCATCCATGGGATTGCCCAGGCAAGAATACTGGAGGGCAGTGTTCACTGCAGCACTGTTTACAATAGCTAGGACATGGAAGCAACCTCGATGTCCATCAGCAGACAAATGGATAAGAAAGCTGTGGTACATATACACAATGGACTATTGGCTATTAAAAAAAAAGAATGCATTTGAGTCAGTTCTAATGAGGTGGATGAAACTGAAGCCTATTATACAAAGTGAAGTAAGTCAGAAATAAAAACAGCAATACAGTATATTTACGCATATATATCTATGGAATTTAGAAAGACAATAACGATTACCCTGTTTGCGAGACAGCAAAAAAGACACAGATGTAAAGAACAGACTTTTGGACTCTGTGGGAGAAGGCGAGGGTGGGATGATTTGAGAGAATAGCACTGAAACATGTATATTACCATATGTGAAACAGATGACCATTCCAAGTTCGACACACGCAACAGGGCACTCAAAGCCAGTGCACTGGCACAACCCAGAGGGGTGGGATGGGGAGAGGGGGGTTCAGTACAGGGGGACACATTTATACCCGTGGCTGATTCATATCAGTGTATGGCAAAAACCACCACAATACTGTAAAGTATTTAGCCTCCAATTAAAATAATTAATTAAAAAAAAATACTGGAGTAGGTTGCCATGCCCTCCTCCAGGGGCCTGGCCCAGGGACTGAACTGGCATCTCTTACATCTGCACTAGCAGGTGAGTTCTTTACAACTAACGATACGTAGGAAGCCCATATATCATTTAACGTAAACAAAAACAATCTAAAGGAAAGCCAGGTTTTATCCCTGTTAAAGAGAGGAAAACTGGGGCCAGGAATACACAATGGCCCATGCAGGGTGAAAAAGTGGTAGCCCCTTGAATTAAAGTCTCTGCTGTTGCTGCCTTTTTTTTTTTTTTTTTTAATATTCTAACAGCCTTTGTTGAAGCAGAACTTGAAATAAAAATGGACACTGTTAATACAGTGTAAAATTTGGTAAGTTTTAAGAAGAACTCGGCACCACTGTTTTTTCATTTTTAGCAATAAGAAGTTCTCAGAGTGGGGAGAAGGTATAAGACCTTTAAAGTTTCAGTTCAGAATGAAATACAAAATAGTAACAATAATAAATTTAAAAATGCCTCCTGAGCTTACTTTCCACTCCAAGGCCTCCAAATCTGAAAATATCATTAAAAACTACATTTCTTTAAATTTCAAACACGAAAAAGAATGCTATGATTATTCTTTCCACAATGAAAATAAAATGTTCTATCATCTACAACAAATTAAAACTGGATATATTTAGTAGAAATTAATGTTTCTCAGTAGTGAACTCTTAAAAGGAGTTACTCTACTAGTAACTACCTGTATTGCTTCTTTAAAACAGCTTGATATCCACCAAGAAAGGCTACAAAAATTACATCAAAAGAAAACAAAAACAGCTATACTACCCATTAAGAAATAGAAGTTCAAATAAAATTTGAAATATCTGATTTCTGAAATATAATTAAAAAATAACAAAACAATTTCATTTAGTTGTCAACTTCCAGTTCAGACAAAAGAGGATTAGTTATCTGAAATTTTCCCAAGCCTATGCATCCTTAAATTGTTTTAGAAACTGTTTCATTCAATTTCTTCAATTATTTGATTGTTTACTACAGATTTATCAGTAATTCTCTTTTGGAATTAAAATTATTTTTTTTCAACAGTGTCCCAGGATCTATATCAATCCAAAAGACAAAAGTATGAATAAGTAACTCACCTTTATTTCAACCTCCCTAGTAAATAAAACTTTCAATACTTTTAAACTGAAAACTGTATTGATTTTACTCAATTATTTTGAATAATATGGTCAGTTATAACTTGTATTGATCTTACCTGCAAGGAATACCTCCCTTAGAGTAAATAGCTGCAAAGGCAGAAGGGGCTCGTGACTGTTCACCAAACTAAAATTTAAAAAAAAAAAAAATGGCAAGAATACAATAATTATTACTACCATCTCCACTTAGTGATACCTAATCAATTTCAATCCTGCTGAGGTCAAAGGCAAACAGACACCCTGACTTTCAAGCCCACCACGCTTGTATCAAGTGCATCATTCTCCTCAGAAAAATGGTTGAGAAAAATGATCAATCCTCTCCACATTTTGTATATTTCCTTTAACCCTTGTTTCAAAGGCTTGGAGGTAGCTGAAACCACATATAAAATAAACATACTGTAGATAAATATAATTAAATCTAAATATTATAAACAAATACAATAAAGATAATGTATCTTTCCACCCTTCCTCCACTGTGACCTTTCAAAGTGAAGGCTAAATGGAGTAAAGGTGTCCAGGGAAAGCAGATGAATTTTTAACCTCCTGCATATCACATACGTCCTACTTGTCCTCCATTCAAATATGTACAGTCTGGATGGTCAAAGAACCTAAAAATTCTTGACGCTGCAAATGACAGAAAGAAGCAAAGGAACACAGAAGCTTAAACTATTTTCCATTTTTCTTTTATAAAGCCAGACAATCTCCTCTTGCCTTTGGATAGTTCATTGTATCCTTGCTTAAGTATCTGCTATTTTCTACCTGTCATCGAAGACTGTGTCTCAGCCACTCTCATAATCCCCTTTAAAGGCTGAAACCATCATCATCTATGTAAGGCTGGACCAGACACCGTCTGGTGTTGGAGCACAAGTATGTTCACTTTGTGGATAAACTGACCTAGAAACTTACAATTATGTACTTTTATGTATATAAACCTTATGTTTGTTAAATGTGATTCACCTGCTTTGAGAAAGCAAAAGAAAGCTAGTGCTGTAGTTAGGAATTCTGCTGGAGCTAATCTGCAGGTCATAAAGAAATGGTCAGAGATCTTTATGCAACTATGAAAGCATGTAATTCATCCTAGGCAACGGGATTACAAGGTTACTCATTGATATTGGGAAGTACAATAATCACAGTTAATTAAAAAAAAAAGAAAGCTGATAAGCAATTTATTTTATACTCCATAGTACTCACCCATGAATGTGATATGACATACCAAAACTGACTGATTTCTAGTTTACACCTTCTCATTCCCACATTCATATCATTACCTCCACTCTTCATGAGTACCACATGCCTTCCTTCACAACTAGCTTAAAACTAACAAAAGCAACGGGATACCATTCAGACTGGCTCAAGAGTATATAAAAGTCTAATACTTTGGAAAACCTACTACGTCAGGAATCTCTTTTGTACCTACCGGGTTAATTGTTTTAGGGTTAAGTTTATCACTTGGTCGAGGATGAAGTTTTCTCGCAGATTCTGGAGAACTGGTTGATGATGAAGATTTGCTTTGTTGAACTGTAGTCCCATGTTTTACTTGTGCACTTGATGATGTCCTTAGATCACAGTTATCTGAAAAACAGAACATCAACAAAAAAGAAATGAAAGCTCACCCTGCATTCATCTGTACAAAACAGTGTGTCATTAACAAAAATATACCTCTTCATTTAAAAAGCAACATTCTGTACCTGTCAGTTTGTTTCTCATCTGTACACCCCTATGGCTCTCTGATTTCTGCATTGCTTCTCCTTTACTCCTGCAGTTACATGAAACTTGATTTCAACACTGTTTCTGGGGAGGAGGATTCATAATCAATGTAAAGACCAAACCTAACAGAGTAGGAAATACAGTAAAAGTTCCACAGAAAAGGTACGATATGGAGCAAAATGCCTAAAAAGCCAGTAAGAACATATGAAAATTATCAACTTTAATAATACCATAACGGTAAATTAAAAACCATGTCATGCCAATGAATTTTTTTAAAAATATCTGTAAGCAAAATGTATAAAAATATGCATTTTTCCATTCAAATAGTCCAAATACACTTTTAGAAACTCAATTGTAATCCTCTGGCCATACAGAGAAAATATAGACTAGATTTCTGAGAAAAGTGGTTGACATGTCCCCTACTGTCTCCACTTTCTCTGGTCTCTGTATTTCCAGAGTTCCCAGTGTTCATATCTGCATATCAAGTTCTACATTTCCAGTGACATAATGAACTCTCCTCTAAATGGACCCCTTAAACTTAACATCACCCAAACTGAGGTTTTCACACTGAAGTTATGATCCACCTGTCAATTCAAAATACCACCAGTTTTCTGATCTCTCAGGCTGAAAAATTCAGGATCTCTATTGTCTCCTTTTCTTCCATTTCCTACACTCAACCCTACAGATAAGATCAATGTGACATGATGAAGTAGAAGGAGCTCTGAGCTCAGATTTGGGACTGCCTCTCCTCTTTACTAATTACAGGTTTATGAACTTAAGCAGACTGTTTAATCTTCCTAAGCCTTGATTTCTTGAGCTCTGAAAATGGGGGAGATACTAATCCTATCAAAGCTATTACTGAAGGTTAAAGAAGATAATATGTCAAGCTTATCCAGTGAATGATGGTTCACTTCTCCCTCTCCCATAATTCCCTCTTTGCTAACAGGAGGTCTCTAATTCATAGCCCTTGTTTTCCTGCCGAATCAAATTATTTCAAAGAATCTTCCACCACACACCCAGACTTATACACTCAAGTGCCTGCTGGTATTTCTAGGTCTAGCGCCAATCCCAAGTTCCATGCAGGCTTTCCTGATCATCAGTTTCTCAGATGCACGTTTCCACAGCACTTGGATTTCTGCCTTGCTTCCTTATTTCTCCTTGATTACTCCATTCCCCCATTTACATGACACTCCGAATATTCCTCCATTAGAGTACTTCCCACTTTAAGTCTTTAATATAGTCATTTTTCTATAAGATCTATAAGATCTTCTCTTAAGGCCACATAGATGTAGTCTTCTACTTGTAAATGACAGCTTTTCAAATATTTGGGGACACAAATCACAACTCTTTAGTTCTCTCTTCTTCAACATAAACATTGATGCCTTCTTAAATGAGTAGTAACATGAGATTATTTTACTTGACAAATTAGAAATCTTCACAAGGAGGGCAAAGTTCCATGTAATAACATTCAGCCTCTAAATATTTTAAATACAATGTGACCAGATCAAACTACCCTATAAGATAAACTATATGTAAGATTATTTCTGTAACAGAGTAATTTTAAATTTCGATTTTCTTAATTTGATATGCTGACCTAATTTTCTCAGCCTACTACCAGATGAGTTACTTCCCAATATCACACTTCATATTCATCCCCAAGGCATTTTCTAAAAATATGGTAATTATTAGCTCATTAAATTTGTTAGATCCTATCCTAAGCTAACGCAGACTTTAATTATGACCTATTTAAAGTGGAACCTAATACTGCCCTTTAGTGATTATTCAACAAGTTGGAATGACACAATTTCTGTTTCTTTAGGTCAAACAGCTGTTTCTATAAGGTATTAACTGGAAAGTGCTACATTAGATTTTGAATAAGTTCAAAAGGCTACTGAAAACTCTTAATTTGAAAAACATGTCAGAATATTGATCTTCCAAAGGTTTTAAATATACAGGACAGTTTTTATGTATGATACAATTATGCAATTTTCAGCAACAATACCAAAACATACACACACACAATGATGCAAACATTTACCTGTTCACTTCCAAAACACCTATGTTAGAGCTTCTTTCCAAAACAGTTTTTCAGTTACTGTTAAAATATCACCCTTTACCTTATGGACAAATGAAGTGTACTCAATTTTTAAAAATAATATCCACCTGGGAGCATACCACCGAAAACAAACCCAGAGCATGAGTTGTTTGTAAAAGGAAAAAACCTTAATTCATCTTACACTAGCTTTTTCATTAAATAATATGTGAGGGTGGTGTAAAGAGGTAATGGTGGGAAGAAATGAAAAAGTAACTCTTTTGTGTTATGTTATGAAGGACACCTTTCAATCTTTTACAAAACAAAATAAAGATTCTAAATAGACACTAGAATCTATTAATCCACTTAACCCCAACACCTAAACTATGTCACAGTATCAAGAGAGCAAACAAACTAAGCAAGGCCCCACTGTGGACCCCTTATTTTTCACCGTAAGTTTCCTTAGATGCTGCGGGTCATCTACAAGGGGTTAGAGGCATCTGGGTCTGTGCTAGGAAAGAGTACTTTTCTTTCATTGTTTGGACGGCTCAACATATCTTATTTCTTCTTCCATATACCTATTCTTCCCGCACTTGCCTTTGAGACCACTGCACTAAACTACCTGCTAAATTCTCAGAGACAGAGGTCACTTTTTTTTCCTATTCTCTAATCTGGTGTTTGGAAAGTTCCAAAAGTGTAACAGGAGCCCCACAGAAGAAGGTGAGCTCCGTCTCTAAAGCGCCTTCAAATTTCAAAGAAGAGCGACACAGCCCAGTATTCACCTATCCCAATCCTTTTCACCGTAAAGAAAATCCAAAGAGACAATATTAACGGTCTTCATATTTGCTTTCCATTTCCCTAGCCTCTTCGCCTCCACATTTCCTAATACCTAAGACCAGTCCAAGGCCGGGACGTTCTCAAAGTTAGAAAATGAGGACTTGGAGAAGAAAAAAATGGAGAAAAACAAGAGTTGTGTTTTGCTTTTTTTTTCTTTTTAAGAAGGTCAGATAAAAGTGGGTAAAGGCTCCAGTTTCAAATAAGGCAACTCTCAACCAAAGCCTGACCAGGCTCATGGCGCTCAGCATCTCCAGGCTCCTTAGCAACGTGGTCCCGCGGCCACAGCAACTGATCAGCCAGGAAGCCGCCTCTGCCGAGAGAATGAGGGTGGCACAGCGGATGCCCGCACGTGTGCAGCTCACCGCTCCCGGGACCCGTTCCTACCGCTCCTCTCTCCCACCGCGATCTGCACAGCGGCCAACCAGCACCCGCTGGGCCACCAGCCGCCGGTCCCGCCGCCGGCCGCCGGGGACCGGGAGAAAGCAGGTTCCGCAGGGTTCCCGGATCATGCGGCGCCGCGCAGTGACGTAGGGTGACGTCGGACGCACCCTGCGTCCTCGGGCCAATCACGTGGAGGTCGCAGAGTTGTGCTGGGCAGGAATGGTTGCCCTGGCAACGAGGCGCCCAGTACTGAAAGGGCAGCTCGCGAACTTGGCGCTCAGTTTCCAGTGACAAAGGGGTACCAGGAGCAGAGTATTTTCGGAATGATAGGGTCAAGGAGCAAAGGAGAATACAGCTTCCTTGTACTACCTGCGCCGCAGCCTTACCTAGTCTATGTATTTAACTCGTACGTTTCGCCCGCACACTTAGCTCGATGGTCTCCGTGTATTGTTGCCCTAAATCCTGTAATAGCTGAGGACCCTGAACTCGCCCCAGTGTGTTCTACGGCTAAGGCCAGAGCCATCTGCCCGCCCAGCTGTGGAATTTCCTTGCCTGTCATATTTTACTAATTCATATACTATTGCAGTCAACTGTAGTGCAGGAGTCGTAGGAGACGCGGGTTCAATCCCTGGGTCCCAAAGATCCCCTGGAGAGGGAAATGGCAACCCACTCCAGTATTCTTGCCTGAAGAATCTCATAGATGGAGGAGCGCCTCCGTAGGGTCACCAAGAGTTGGTCGCGACTGAAGCGACTTAGCACGTGATACATACATACTTTAATTTTAAAATAAATGTGTTTGTGTACCCCAGATTATTTCAATAAAATGAACACTGCAGGAAAATGCGCGTCCCCTGCAACAAAAGCATTTGGTGTCATAGTAAAAAACCCAACCATTTCAGCCCTGTCTATCGTGTACCTTTCTAGCGTCCTCTTTTTTTGTCAACCCATGGCCTTAACTTATTGCTCGGGTAACAGCTGATTATACAGTTGACATTGTTTGAACACTTTCCCTACCCCTGATACGCCATGCTTGTTATGTTAATTGCTGCCCCAGAAGCATTTTCACTAGACTCTGAGTTTCTTCAGAACAAGACTGTGCCTTTTTTCATTCCGTTTCTCCATTTCTAGGGCATTACAATGGTGCCTCAGGAAATACTCTTTAAATGCACTGAACGAATGAATTCTATGCATATCTAATTTCTCTAATGTTCTGCAAAACTTGCATACAAGTCTATCTTAACTTTTAACATTCATTATATTGTATTTTCCTATGGTCTCCACTGGTCTGAAATTATTTCCATCACTTTCCTATCCCCAATATCTAGCCCAATGCATATTTAAGTATTTTTTTAAGAAAGAAAAGAAAATTCTATTCCTTAGCTATTTTCACCGTATCATCTCTTTTCTCTAGCTTCTTGAAGGTTTACTGCATCACCTGACCCTTTCTTCACTCCTAGCATCTTCAGCGGCAGCCTTGGCAGCACCTAGCTCATAATATTTTAGCCTCTTCGCCTGGAGTGTAAGAAAGTTGTACTAATATAGAAAAAAGGAAATGGATACCTACCAAGCACACATTGTATGTAGAACATACCATTAGATGTTGGAAAATAGATGCAAAATATAAAAGGAAAGTTAATTGATTATGAATTTCTGATTTTAGAATAAGTTCATGTAACTCCCAATTCAAAGTTGAATTTAATTTCTTTTGCAGGTTTTCTTTCTGTCAGTAGAAGAAATTTAATCTTCTTGGATTAGAGGAGGAACTTATTCCATTGCTGTGGAAGGGCAGTGATGCTAGGAGGGGTGGGGCAACTAGCCCTCCATTGTCATCTGCCTGTGCTGCCTTCTGCTGAGATGTACTTTCACCTTTCTGGTCCTCAGTCCTTCAGTCGCTGTCTTTGTGGATAGCACACGCGTATCTCTCCTTCAGGGTTCTCATTCTTTTCTCCTAAGAACCCAGGAAATACTTTATTCTTTCCAGCTGAAGTGAGAGGAATCCGCCTGTTGGGTTCCACACTGTGGAGATCATGGAAATCTAGTGACACTGCCTTTGAGTTTTGCCTAGACACACCATGTGTCCATTTCTTCTGATTTTCACCCTGCTGGGATCAGAGGTAGCCAGATCCTTATTAGTTCTGTGACATTGCCCAGGGACCCGTATGGAGGGAGAGGAAGGCAAGTATAATTGGACATGATCAGTTGGTCTGTAATTTGTACAAAAAGGAACAGAGTTTCTTTAAAGTAATTACGTCAAGCCAATAATACCTTTGATATTTTCTTTAAAATGTTGATGACCAAATATATGTAATTAAGAAACAGTCACAAGCAAAATACGAATCAAAAGACACTGTCTCTTTGCAATCAGATCTGGACCTTGACTTTGAGTTATAATTTATTCTTCCAAATCTTCCAAATAATGGCTGATCCATTGAACATGATTTTTGAAATTTCAAAGCAAAAAATTTGACTTTTATCAGTTTCTTTTTATCATGACATGCCCCTTCCTGAGAGAATTAGCATAAAATACTGCAGCTGCATTTGGCATGAAGTGGCATGGGGTAGCAGAAAATATTATTTTTGCAGAAACATTTTTATTATATTAGTTTATAATCTATTTGGTGATCTTCTATAGGATTTTTTTCTGTTTTGAGATGCCAGTAAGAATGATATACCAGTTACAGTTTTTCATTCCACTTAGTTCAAATATAGACTATTAAATTGAAGGCTAGAAATAGACAGGAAATGAATAGGTTTCTTACATCTATTAGATATAATATTAGAAAGTAGAAAATTAACCACAATTAAATTAGTTCATTAAATCCTAGGTTTTAAAACAAATTTTAAAATTTAAAACAAATTCTTGTTTTTCTGATCTTGAGTTAATGAGTCTTTTTTTTTTCAATTTTTCTTTTTTCTTTTTTTATTATTATTTTTTTATTGGAGGCTAATTACTTTACAGTATTATATTGGTTTTGCCATACATTGACATGAATCCGCCCCGGGTGTACATGTGTTCCCCTTCTTGAACCCCCCTCCCACCTCTCTCCCCATCCCATCCCTCTGGTTCATCCCAGTGCACCAGCCCCGAGCATCCTGTATCATGCGTCGAACCTGGACTGGCGATTCGTTTCACATATGATAATATACATGTTTCAATGCCATTCTCCCAAATCATCCCACCCTCACCCTCTCCCACAGAGTCCAAAAGACTGTTCTATACATCTGTGTCTCTTTTGCTGTCTCGTATACAGGGTTATCATTACCATCTTTCTAAATTCCATATATATTCGTTAGTATCCTGTATCGGTGTTTTTTTTTCTGGCTTTCTTCACTCTGTATAATAGACTCCAGTTTCATCCACCTCATTATAACTGATTCAAATGTATTCTTTTTAATGGCTGAGTAATACTCCATTGTGTATAGGTACCAAAGCTTTCTTATCCATTTGTCTGCAGATGGACATCTAGGTTGCTTCCATGTCCTGGCTATTATAAACAGTGCTGCAATGAACATTGGAGTACGTGTGTCTCTTTCAATTCTGGTTTCCTCGGTGTGTATGCCCAGGAGTGCAATTGCTGGATCATATGGCAGTTCTATTTCCAGTTTTTTGAGGAATCTCCACACTGTTCTCCATAGTGGCTGTACTAGTTTGCATTCCCACCAACAATGTAAGAGGGTTCCCTTTTCTCCACACCCTCTCCAGCATTTATTGCTTGTAGACTTTTGGATAGCAGCCATTCTGACTGGTGTGAAATGGTACCTTATAGTGATTTTGATTTGCATTTCTCTGATTATGAGGGATGTTGAGCATTTTTTCATGTGTTTGTTAGCCATCTGTATGTCTTCTTTGGAGAAATGTCTGTTTAGTTCTTTGGCACATTTTTGGATTGGGTCATTTATTTTTCTGGAATTGAGCTGCAGGAGCTGCTTGTATATTTTTGAGATTAATTCTTTGTCAGTTGTTTCATTTGCTATTATTTTCTCCCATTCTGCAGGCTGTCTTTTCACCTTGTTTATAGTTTCCTTTGCTGTGCAGAAGCTTTTCATTTTAATTAGGTCCCATTTGTTTATTTTTGCTTTTATTTCCAATATTCTGGGAGGTGGGTCATGGAGGATCCTGCCGTGATTTATGTTGGAGAGTGTTTTGCCTATGTTCTCCTCTAGGAGTTTTATAGTTTCTGGTCTTACATTTAGATCTTTAATCCATTTTGAGTTTATTTTTATGTATGGTGTTAGGGAGTGTTCTAGTTTCATTCTTTTACAAGTGGCTGACCAGTTTTCCCAGCACCACTTGTTAAAGAGACTGTCTTTTCTCCATTTATATTCTTGCCTCCTTTGTCATAGATAAGGTGTCCATAGATGTGTGGGTTTATCTCTGGGCTTTCTATTTTGTTCCATTGATCTATATTTCTGTCTCTATGCCAGTACCATACTGTTTTGATGACTGTGGCTTTGTAGTAGAGCCTGAAGTCTGGCAGGTTGATTCCCCCAGTTGCATTCTTCCTCCTCAAGATTGCTTTGGCTATTAGAGGTTTTTCGTATTTCTATACAAATTGTGAGATTATTTTACAGTCATTTGCAATAAGCCTAAAAGAAATGGAATGCCTTGACTTTCGCTCTGACAGGTGTCCATGGTGATGATGTCAGGTTATAATGGAAACCGGTTCAAATGACTTTATTCCATAAAACATCAATGGTTAAGACTCCATGGTACAGCCTGTTGCTAAGGAAATTGTTTTCAACATTTGACTTACCTTCTAATTCATGGATTGTGGAGATACCTTTACATTCTTGCTACTTATGGAGTGGTTCTCAGATCATTATCATCATTTAGGAGCCCCAACTAGGTCTACTGAGTCAGACTCTGCATTTAACCAAGAGAGATCCCCTGGAGAAGGAAATGGCAAGCCATTCCTATATTCTTGCCTGGAAAATTCCCAGGACAGAGGAGACTGGAAGGAGCAAAGAGTCGGACACGTCTGAGTGACCAAAAACACACACACACATGTGCACACACACACACAAGATTCTCCAGATGAGGAAATGTGCTTTACAGCTTAAGATGTGTGAGGGAGAAACAGAAACTGCCTCTTGATGATAAGGAGTGTTTCCTGTTAAAGTATCATAAGACCCATAGTACTGGAGTGAAGGAGAATGGAATCCTCCACTGAGGTATCCTCCACATGCATAATAATTTCATAGTGATTGAATGAAATATTACACTGAGAGAAAGAACATTTTGTCAGCATTCAGGTTTTTATGGGTTGAATTTTATCTCCCAAAATGTATATGTTAAAATACTAACCCTCAGTACCTCAGAGTGTGGCCTTATTTAGAATTAGGGTTGTTGAAAATGTAGTTATTTAAGATGAGGTCATACTGGAGTAAGATGGGCCCCTAGTCCAAGGTGTCTGGTGTCCTTATAAAATGAAGAAATTCAGACATGGATGGACACACAGGGAGAGTACCATGAGAAGATGAAGGCAAAGATGAGTGATACAGCAGAAGCCAAGGAACATGAAAGGTTTCCAGAAAACTGCTACAGGCTTGGAGAGAGGCTTGGGAACAGATTCTCCTTCTGAAGTCTCAGAAAGAACCAATGTTGCTGACACCTCGATTCCAGACTTCTAGCCTCCAGAGCCATGAGACAGTACATTTCCATTGCTTTGAGCCACCAGGTTTGTTATGGCAGTCCTGCCAAACTAATACAAGAGCACAGAAAAACATTCAGAGCCCTCTAATTCTTCCTATAATGTGTCTTATGATTGTCTTCTGTTGAAGAGTTATGTCAAACCTAGAAACAAAATATTTCTTTTGGACAAACAGATCAACTTGTTGACACATATAAAACAAACGTTTGTTGATGTGTATGCCAGTCTTTGAACATGTGACCTTAAATTGGATTTTATGAAGACTGAGAGTGACACAATGGTGAAATATATTTATACTGACAACATTTTAGAATTACATGCATATATAATAATTAATGCAGAAGGAATTGAGACTCTCCTTTTGTTTTGTTAATTTTCTATACTCTGGTGTTGCCCTAATTAAAAATCTGAAGATGCTAACTTTTTTCTAGTATCTTCCTTACTAACATGAGAAAGGAAATACTTGGTGTTGCCCAGAGCTGTAAAGAGATTGCCCCCCCCACCAAAGAGTTTGGGTTATGTATAAAAGGCATACTAATAGTTATATTCTGGTTATGGGATCTGAATTCGTCAAAGGAAGTTTTTAAAAGAATTGTCAAAAGAGGAAAGGTGCAAATAAACTTTAAGAATGTAAACATAAAATATGATTGGAGGCTTAGATCATCATGGTAACATTTAAAATCAGCCCAGCAGCATATAATAATCAAGAACTTTACAATTTTCAAAAGTAAGCCTTTTTTGAAATAGGTTTCAGATTATGGGATAAAAGCACAAAAAAACAACAGGCTCTTGAGTGAAAATATTATGTGATAGAAAAATCTCATTATCCAGATAAAACAGAAGGCACAGAATAAATTTTGCTGTTTCTTCCTAAAAACAGACTTTATGTTCAAAGTGCACATTTAACTACCAAATAAATAACTGTTGGATAAGCTAACTAATAATTTCATTGGGAAAGAAAATGAAAAAAAAAAAAAACATTGCTCACTTAACTGCAGGGTTATTTGTTGAATCTAGTTGTAGTCTGAGGGGTCAGAAAAGGCTCTAACTGTTTGGTTGGCTGAAACATGGACCAAAAAAATGGCCTTCAGGAGGTCTAGTTGAAATGTCAGAACCGCCTGACTGTATTGTAGAGGAAGGTATCCACAACCTGGGGTATATTGGAACATTAGAGTGAATTTACCACGTGAGATCTGCTCACCCAGCCTAGGAGGGCAGTGGAAACCACTGGGACAAGTGGAAGGTAGTTTTCACCATTCGTTGTTCAGTCACTCAATTATGTCCG
This sequence comes from Moschus berezovskii, assembly GCF_049115385.1. Taxonomy (NCBI): domain Eukaryota; kingdom Metazoa; phylum Chordata; class Mammalia; order Artiodactyla; family Moschidae; genus Moschus; species Moschus berezovskii. The sequence continues at coordinate 48,377,041 of NC_142464.1, read as the reverse complement.
ACTCTGCAACCTCATGGACTGCTGCGTGCCAGGCTTCCCTATCCTTAACCATCTCCTGGAGCTTGCTCAAACTTATGTCCATTGAGTCAGCAATGCCATCCAACCATATTCACCTCTGTCTTCCCCTTCTCCTCCTGCCTTCAATCTTTCCCAGTATCAGGGTCTTTTCCAGTGAGTCAGCTCTCCCCATCAGGTGGCCAAAGTATTGGAGCTTAAGCTTCAGCATCAGTCCTTCCAATGAATATTCAGGATTGATTTCCTTTAGGATTGACTGGTTTGTTCACCTGGCAGTCCAAGGGACTCAAGACTCTTCTCCAATACCACAGTTCAAAAATAAAGGTGTGAGGGGAGTCTCAGAATCCTTGAAGAGCTCTGTGGTCACTCCTTGTTGGTCAGAAATTACATGGAAACTGCTGCCATTGAAGCTGGGTCCCTAAATGCACTTGGGACAAACTGATCCCAGGTTGCCAGAGATTATGTGGCCACACTTAACCACCAAAGGTAAGGTAGGTATGGTTGCCGTGTTGACATTGGAATCAAAGCAGCAGTGAGAATAGTCTGTCTCATAGAGACCTTTGGCGTTAGGTATTAATGATGGTGTCCCTGGCAGAATATAGATGAGCAGTTCAATTCTTACCAGCTCTGTATAAGCAGAAGTGTCTATAGGTCAAGTGAACAGAAACTTAACTTAAATCATCAATACCAAGAGAGGGACAGCCCTTCAAGGAATAAACTTGAGGAAGTTTACAAACCCAGAATCCATGGATCTTGAAGACCCTGCCACACTTGCAAAAATCTAAACTGTTAATCTTTCTCCAAATCTTTTCCCATAGGGAACTCAGACCTCTTTCCAGGATGACTATGTATTGGGAAAAAAGAAATAAGCATACTTCTCAAAGATGACTGGACACGCTTTGAACTGAATTTGAGGAGACACAAACATCACTCTGATCCACCAAGTCAAGAATAGAGGTTTACCAAAGTCAGGTGATTGATGGAGTTTTCAGATCTGCCCATCGTGGCCTCAATGAATCTCCCAAACCATTATTGGTTATTTCTCTAATTCCAGAATGCATAGGTAGAATAGATAGACAATGGCAGAATTTCCACACTTACTCTCCAACCTATGGAAAGAAGCCACAGGTAGTAGAATTGGAAGGCTTTAGAACAGCCTCTGCCTACGAAAACTGTTGTCTAGTCGCTAAATTGTGTCTGACACTTTTGTGACTCCATGGACTGTAGCCCACCAATTTCCTCTGTCCATGGGATTTCCCTGGCAAGAATACTGAAATGGCTCGCCATTTCCTTCTCCAGGGGATCTTTCCAACCTAGGGATTGAACCTGTATCTCCCACACTGGCAAGCAGATCTTTAGCCACCAGGTAAGCCCTACCTAGAAAAATGGTAAAGCACAATCAGTACCATGTTCCTAGTAGAACAGTAGAGATTAAAGCACCATTGAGAACTTATACGCAGTAGTGATGGTTCTCACCACATCCTCATTTAGTTCACCCAAGTGGCCTATTGGCAAACATATGTATCTTAGAGAAAGTGGATTATCACATACTCAACTAGGTGGTGATTCCTATTGCATCTGTTGGACAAGAAATGGTTTCATTGCTGGGGGAAATGAACATATACCTGGGTTTGTAGCTATTTATCTGGCAAAAGCTCTTTCCTCCATATCTGTCCATAATGCCCACCAGAAGCAGTTTGCTTTCATCTGGCCAGGCCAGCAATACACCTTTATTGTTAAACATCAGGGGTATATCAGTTTTCTAGCCCTCCATCATAATTTAGTCTACAAGGACCTTGATCACCTTTCCTTTTCACGAGATATCGCATTGGTCTATTACCTTGATATTATCATGCTGATAGGATCTAATGAACAAAATGTACCAACTATTTTAGACTTAAGGGTAAGACATTTGTTTGTCAGATTGTGGAAAATAAACCTAAGTAAAATTCAGAGGCCACAACCTCAGTGGAATATCTAGGGGTTCAGTAGCATGGGTCATGTCAAGATATTCCAAGGTGGAGTAAATTGTATCTGACTCCTCCTACAACCAAAAAATATATACCATGCCTCCTGGGCCTTTTTGCAATGTGGAGGCAACATATTTGTTATTCAGGTGTGTTATTCTAAGCCATTTACTGAGGGAACTGAAAAGCTGCTAGTTTTGAACAGGGCCCAGAACAAAAGAAGGCTCTGCAGTGGGTCCAGACTGTTTTACAAACCATTCTGTCACTTGGCCCAGAAGATCCAATGTACTTGAGATGTCAGTGCCAAATAAAGATGGTGTTTAGAACCTCTGACCTAAAGAAGTCCTTTCATTGAGGTAAAAAATTAGCCAGTTTTAAAATTTTTCCCAAGTTCTCCTTTATTCTTTATTTTTCCCCTCTGCATATTTCATCTGATATGATGGTTCATTTTACCTGTCAACTTGGCTGGGCCACAGGACATATGTATGTGGTCAAGCAGTATTCTGGATGCTTCTGTAAGGGTGATTTAGATTATATTTTTATTAGTGGAATTTGAGTAAAACAAATTGTTCCCCATAATATGGGTGGGCCTCATCCCATCAGTTGAAGGCCCTAGTAGAATAGAATGCCCTCCCCTGAGCAAAACGAAATTCTGTGGTGACAGTCTTTGGACTCAAACTGAAACATGGCTCTCTCCTGGTTTTCAGCCCGCTGGTCCACTCTGAAGATGTGAATCTTGCTAATTTTCAAAATTGCATCAGCCAGTCTCTTAAATTAAATATATATCTTATTGGTTATTTTATTTTTTTTTGGTAAAATAATACACCAGATTTCTCCAAGCTGTGGGGTAATTCCTAATTGTTCGATAGAGCAAACTTGAAAAGCAGTATCAAAATTCCATAAAAATAAGTACTCTATAATCTGAATCTCTGGGTTTCCCTGGTGGCTCAGTAATAAAGAACCCGCCTGCCAATGCAGGAGACACAGGAGACATGGGATCAATCCCTGGGTCAGGAAGATCCCCTGGAAGAGAAAGTGGTAACCTACTCTAGTATTCTTGCTGGGAAAACCCCATGGACAGAGGAGCCTGGCAGGCTGCAGTCCATAGTGTCTCAAAAATGGGACATGACTGAGGGACTGAGCACACGATCCGAATCTCTAGCTGTCTACTGCACAATCTCTAAAATACGTGTGCATGTTCTCTAGTTCCCACATTCGTTTAAAGAAATATCAGTGCTGGAATAAACTCAAAGAGCAGAGTAAAGGCAAATGGCCAAGTTAGCTTCGTCAGTGATGTCTACGTAGTTTATAATAAACAGCAAATACAGTTAGGGTGGAACTTTCTGGATTGGCTGTCTCCACTGAGAAAATTACCAGGTAATTGCCAATTCTTGCTTTTACTGTTTGCTCCACATAGATAATTTTATCTGACTTACTATGGTTGAGTTATGAATACTGGAGTTAAAATAAATTTAAATTTAATGCATTTATTAGAAGTTAGAATGTTTATTTGAGGTTTCAAACAATTAAAATAATTTAAAATGTTAGATAAAATACCACCAGCATTTATTTCTCTAATATGGGGAAGGAAAATGAAAATTCAAAAACTTTGATTAAATTTTGAGTTTTAGACACTAGATGGCGCTAAGTAACCATCTCTGTCTCTGTCTCTCTTTTTTTGGCTTCGAAGCCTTCAACCTCAGTTAATGTTTTCTATTGTCAGTTGGTAAATTGAAGACAGGAAAAATATAAAGGCTATTTACGGATGATGTTTAACAAGATAGAGGTTTTATTAATGGAGAACTGAACACATTTTGTAATTCAATTGCTAGCAAAATTATTTTCTTTATTATCATATATCTGTACGGTTAAAAGCAGGAAATAGGATCAGCATTGAAACATGGACAAAAAATATGGTCAGGCTAAATGTAATCAGCATTGATGGGAGTGCTTATCTTGACCAAATAATAAGTGGAGGGAAATGACTATAACATAATACATCTGCTGAGCTGCTTTGAAAAATTGGTTTTGACCAGACATAATAGATCATTTGCATTTTCATCATTCCTGCACCCAAGAACATGAGTAGGACTTGCAAACGTCAAGAGAAATTCTCTCTGCTGGAGAATTTTACCTCAAAGTAAAGAAAAAGCGTCTCTGTAAGAAATTTTCTTTGGGGCCCAGTATTTAAATTGTTATTCTGCTTGTCCCTTTGGATTATATTTACCCCTAGACTTGTCTAGCCTGAATAAATCATTCAGTGTGGTCTATAATGGTCTTTCCGTGATGGTCTGATGACAAAGTAAAGGAATCACATAAGACATGAATAATACTACCTGCTAGTTTTTCAAACCTTTTCAGAAGCAAAATTCTGAATTTAAAATGCAAAGATCTTTGGTAAAATAAGTGGTGAGGATTTGGAGAATATCAATAATGAAGCAACCCAAAGAACACTGTAGGCCTTCCTCCCTGAAAGCCTAAACCAGAGAATATTAAAAAATCACACATGTTGAGCAAAATATTATTGGGCCTACAAAGTATGTTGAAGCAACAGGGGAAGGAAGTTTTAAACTTCAAAAGAAGGTTAATAAAACCAAAAACACGCCAGTTGCGAGTTTTTCTGAGAGCAAAGTGCCTCATTTCTACTCTCCACCCTGAACTCTATCAGGGAGTATTGAAGGTTGGCAGCAGTAGCAGCACATGATTGAATCCTTGTACAAGTGGATAGCAAGTGCCCCTGTGTGCTGAGTGTGCTCAGTCATGTCTGACTCTTTGAGACCCCATGGAGGGTAGTCCCTCAGGCTTCTCTGTCCACCGGGATTCTCCAGGCAAGAATACTGGAGTGGATTGCCATTTCCTCCTCCAGGGGCTTCTCCCCAGCCAGGGATTGAACCTGCGTCTCCTGCACTGGCAGGCCAATTCTTTACCACACAACCACCTAGGAAACCCCAGAATTCTTCTCCAAAAAGTCAAGATATGAGATTAAATTTAACAGCCTCTGAAGTAATATATCACTATTTTTCAGAGCAGGCTAAAGAAGGTCACCTTTAACAACCAAAGTTAGTCTAATAGCCCTAGTCGGGGCAGCTCCAACCCATCAGCCTTCTCCCTGCATCCTTCCAGTGCTGGAGTCAATATTACCAAGGCTATTGCCCTAGAATCAATTCTGCGCCCCTCCCTCAAATAAAAGCCAACTACTCCTATCTACTCCTATCTAAGACTCAGGGGAAAGCTGCAGAGAGAAAAAAACAAGACTCAGTTTGATTGTAGGAGATTTAACTTTCAGCAGACCTTGAGCCTCATACACTCATTGTACTACATTCAGTTCAGTTCAGTTCAGTCGCTCAGTCGTGTCCGACTCTTTGCGACCCCATGAATCACAGCACGCCAGGCCTCCCTGTCCATCACCAGCTCCCGGAGTTCACTCACACTCATGTCCATCGAATCGATGATGCCATCCACCCATCTCATTCTCTGTCGTCCCCGTCTCCTCACGCCCCCAATCCCTCCCAGCATCAGAGTTTTTTCCAGTGAGTCAACTCGTCGCATGAGGTGGCCACAGTATTGGAGTTTCAGCTTTAGCATCAGTCCTTACAATGAACACCCAGCATTGATCTCCTTTAGAATGGACTGGTTGGATTTCCTTGCAGTCCAAGGGACTCTCAAGAGTCTTCTACAGCACCACAGTTCAAAAGCATCAATTCTTCAGCGATCAGCCTTCTTCTCAGACCAACTCTCACATCCATACATGACCACGGGAAAAACCATTGCCTTGACTAGACGGACCTTGGTTGGCAAAGTAATGTCTCTGCTTTTTAATATACTATCTAGGTTGGTCATAACTTTCCTTCCAAGGAGTAAGTGTCTTTTAATTTCATGGCTGCAATCAGCATCTGCAGTGATTTTGGAGCCCCAAAAAATAAAGTCTGACACTGTTTCCACTTTTTCCCCATCTATTTCCCATGAAGCAATGGGACCAGATGCCATGATCTTTGTTTTCTGAATGTTGAGCTTCAAGCCAACCTTTTCACTCTCCTCTTTCATCAAGAGACTTTTGAGTTCCTCTTCACTTTCTGCCATAAGGGTGGTGTCATCTGCATATCTGAGGTTATTGATATTTCTCCCGGCAATCTTGATTCCAGCTTGTGCTTCTTCTGCTTACTCCTTGGAAGGAAAGTTATGACCAACCTAGATAGCATATTAAAAAGCAGAGACATTATTTTGCCAACCAAGGTCCATCTAGTCAAGGCTATGGTTTTTACCGTGGTCATGTATGGAAGTGAGAGTTGGACTGTGAAGAAAACTGATCGCCGAAGAATTGATGCTTTTGAACTGTGGTGCTGGAGAAGACTCTTGAGAGTCCCTTGGACTGCAAGGAGATCCAACCAGTCCATTCTAAAGGAGATCAGTCCTGGGTGTTCATTGGAAGGACTGATGCTAAAGCTGAAACTCCAATACTGTGGCCACCTCATGCGACGAGTTGACTCACTGGAAAAGAGTCTGATGCTAAGAGGGATTGGGGGCGGGAGGAGACGGGGACAACAGAGAATGAGATGGCTGGATGGCATCACCGATTTTGTGGACATGAGTTTGAGTGAACTCCGGGAGTTGGTGATGGACAGGGAGGCCTGGTGTGCTGTGATTCATGGGGTCGCAAAGAGTCAGACACCACTGAGCGACTGAACTGAACTGAACTGTGCTTCTTCCAGCCCAGAGTTCCTCATGATGTACTACATTAGCATATGCTAAATGACACACCCACCAGTGCCAGAGTTGTGACAATTACCATGACAATAACTGGAAAAGCCCATAGGAGGACTGGAAAGGAGAGCTGCATCTGTTCCAAGTCCAAACCACACCCTGTTCTCAGGTAAGTCATGAATATCCCTCCCGTTCTTTCCAAATCCTTCCCTTTTACTTCCACCCTCCTTGTATTTGCTTTCTCCACCCATATTGGGTTGAGAAGTTGATTTGTGAACTAGGCTCCCCTTCTCCATTCTTTGGTCATTGTGTTGGCACAGCAGTTGTGGGGCACAGGCTTAGTTGCTCTGCAGCATGTGGAATCTTCTGGGACCAGGGATCAAACTGGTGTCTCTTGTATTGTAAGGCAGATTCTTAAACAATGGACCACCAGGGAAGGCAATTATCAGTTTCTTTATTGGTTATGTGAACTGGAAAAAGAAGCTTCCTGTCCAAGACAGGCTAAAACCTTGGTGCAGGTCCTGTCGACCAATTCCATAACAAATACTCGGGTTACTGAGGAGTCAAATTTCCAAAGTATGTTGGGGGACTATTAACCCCCGGTGCACAGACCCATCATATTCTTATCTTTGAATAAGCATTTCTGAGGCTTCCTCCTCTTTAGAGTGATGACCTCATGCCCCTTTTTGAGATCACAATGAAGGAAATAAGTATATACACCTTGAGTGCTTTTCTCCAGATGCCGAGTCTCTCTCCAGGTAGTAATTAGGAAGGCGTTTTACAGAACATTTAGCAATGGTGCCCTGGGAGTCTGAAAGAGTTCATTTCTCTCTTTAGAAAATTACTACCAAAGGGTTACTTCTGGGAGGAAATCTACTTTATTCTACTCATAAAAGAGATGAAGCTGGAGTCTGAAGTGAGGTGGGGGCAGACATGCATTGTTAATATCTTTAAAAACAGAAAAGAATAGGATTCAAGGTACCTCAATAAATCAAAAGACCTTTTAAAAATAGTGATAAGTGCCAGATGGCACTCATAGAAATCAATACTCTGAGTACTTTAGGGACTGGTTTAATTCTTTCAGGTTCCATGTAGCATCTGACACACAGATTTGCACTTACTGGGTACCTGCTGCTGCTGCTGCTGCTAGGTCACTTCAGTCGTGACCGACTCTGTGTGACCCCATAGACGGAAGCCCACCAGGCTCCCCCATCCCTGGGATTCTCCAGGCAAGAACACTGGAGTGGGTTGCCATTTCCTTCTCCAATGTGTGAAAGTGAAAAGTGAAAGTGAAGTCACTTTAGCGACCCCATGGACCCCAGGGACTGCAGCCTACCAGGCTCCTCCATCCATGGGATTTTCTAGGCAAGAGTACTGGAGTGGCTTGCCATTGCCTTCTCCAACTGGGTACCTAGTTAATATTTTTTTAATCAGATTGAAATAGGCACAAATACACACACACACACGCGCACGTGCGCACCTGGTAATAAGTAGAACATAAGCTGAAAAAGTTGCTAATGTTACAATTTTATCTGGTGTGGACAAGCAATATTTCAGCTAATAGCTACTTAATTTTCAGGGCACTTGTGTTCAGTTTTAAACACAACAACTTAAAACTCGAGTTTGAGATTAAATGAAGTAACTCAGAAAAATAACAACAGCATTATGATAAAGACATCATTGAATTCATTCATTTACTCACTTAAGAAACATTTTGTGATGAGAAAGGTAATTAGGCTGCCCCTGTATTGGAGATATTTACATAGTAGAGTGTATGACTGAAGTGACTTAGCAGCAGCAGCAGCAGCAGAGTGTATGATTCTTCTGAAGCACATCCATGCACAAGGCAGTCTCTGAGTCAGGGTGGAGTAGACTCCAAGCTGCTGCTATGTAAAGCAATAGCCTTCCTACGTGGGTTCTGTGGCTCTGACTCAGCTTCAACCTTCTGTTCCACACCGTCCTGTGTGACGCTGGAGATGGGTCTTTGCAGACTACTTTTTCGCTGCCACAGCGGATTCCCTAGTAAACGCTGCCAATAGGGGGCGCCAGAGAGCAGCTAAGGTAAGGCACTGACTCGCCCCTTTTGGTTGGTTTGCCCTTCTTGTCAGTGTCAGGCCAGCTCAGCTGCTGGTTTCAGTGAACAGATTGGTTCCATATTTTCAGAAGCAGCCTTACAACATCCCTCAGAGATACTATCCCCAGTGAGCCAGTCACCCCTAGCTCCCTCTAAACTTAATCCCAGCCCCATAGGCATCGACAGCAGCCAGCAGGGCCACCTATTCAGTGACCTGGATCCCACCACCACCACCATCTTTTCTTAGGTTCCAGGTTCTAGTCACTCCATCGTGTTCCCTTTGCTCCCCCAGCCCTGGGGATAGCAGCAGCTTCCTAAAGTTCTATCTATATGTACCCTTAGTGTCCTCTCTTCATTTTTATAGCCTTTGCTGTCCTCCTTTACCTGGCGGATTCATGGGGTTGCAAGAGTCAGACACGACTTAGCAGCTAAACCACCACCACCACCATCACACCCTGTCAACCCATTCTCTAGATGACATTTTTGCTGTCAAAATTACTGGTGTGTTTTCTGTTTTCCTAACCACACACAGACTAACGTCCTTCCCTGGTGATTCAACTAATACATTAGTGATCTTCTTATTCATCCTCTGCTATATTCCACTTGAATATAAGCTCCTTTAGAGAAGAGAATTTGTATTTGCTTTCCTACTGAATCCCCAGCCCTTGGAACAGTTCCTTCAACTTACATATTTGTTGAATGAACAAATAAATGAGTGGAGAATGCCGAATGCATGCGTACACACAAGAATGAACAAAACGGTGATGGCTGTTACCGGCCTACTGCTCTTATCCTCCTTCCGTCTACTATGCCTGCCCGTTCCCATCTGGGCCCCTCTGTTACTATTCCTAGTCTAAGTTCAGCGCTCACTGCCACCCGCCACCCCCCTCCTAGCTGGTACACTATGAAACGATTAATAGGATAGTTTAGGTCAGTGTTTCTTAACTGACCTCCCCTAGGGACATTTGGCAACGTCTGGAGACTTTCTAGGTTGTCAGGACTGGGAGGTGAAGGGCCTTCTTGCATCCTGTGGGTAGGGGCCAAGGATGCTGCTGCACATGGAACAAAGTGCAAGACAGCTCTCCAAAACCAACGAATTATCTGTCCAAAATGTCATGAATGCCACTATCTAGCAACTCTGGTTTAGGCTGCTGCTGCTGCTAAGTCATTTCAGTCGTGTCCGACTCTGTGCGACCCCAGAGACAGCAGCCCACCAGGCTCCCCCGTCCCTGGGATTCTCCAGGCAAGAACACTGGAGTGGGTTGCCATTTCCTTCTTCAATGCATGAAAGTGAAAAGTGAAAGAGAAGTCGCTCAGTCATGTCTGACTCTTAGTGACCCCATGGACTGCAGCCTACCAGGCTCCGCCGACCATGGGATTTTCCAGGCAGGAGTACTGGAGTGGGGTACCATTGCCTTCTCCGCTGGTTTAGGCATTAACCTGTTTAGAAGCAAGAGACTCTTCAGATTATCTTTTCAGGCACATTTTGGTATTGTGAATTTATCTATGCAAAGCCAAGTGTTTTCAAAAAAGATATAACTGGCTTGATCATGGCCAAAGACCCAAACGTTTGTTTGTTTATCAAATATCCAGATGACTGTCTCTTTGGCTGGAGTTTTTTTAGTTATTAGAGATAGAGCCTATGATTAAAAGGGGGTAGTGAGGTGATAGCTGGTAGGAGGGTGCAGCAGGTTGTTTATGAAGGTACATAAGACGTGTTTAAAAGAACAGAGTGTCTTCTTTATATCGATTCCAATCCCATAATAATAATTACAAGAGCCAGCTGTTTTCCCCCAAATAATCCAGAGAGTAGTGATTAACTGGAGATACAGAGTATAAAAGTGACACAAATCACTTGGGCATTTGCATTTCGAAGGTCACTTTGGATAAACCACGTGGTTTCTTCCTGGACTTCAATGATCAAAATCTATTTCCTTAAAAATGTTGACCCGTTTGGGTAATTGTTATTCAGATGAACTCCAACCCTAAACTGCTTCTTCTACTCCCACACTTCCTTGAACAAGTTCACTCTATCATCTTAGCTACCAAAATATCCAAGAGGTATATTTTTCTTCTCCATGTATGGCAGTAATCCCATCTAATATATCAAATGGAATACAAAGTACTATGTGACTATCATAAATTTTTCCAGCACAATTCCCAGAGTCATTACTTAGTGTCATCCTCTTTCCAAACTAGACTTCCTAACTTTTAGTAAACACATTTGAGTCTTCGTCCTTATTTATCATCCTTTAAATTACAACTCCACTAATCAGATAATTAAACATGGTCATTAAAACGACATTTAGCTGGGCTCACACACATGCTGCTGCAATTGCAGTTGTTTAAAGCCATTAAAGATAGCATATACCAGAGCATACCTGTGAAGCCTGCCAGATAAAATAGAACTGTCCGGTTAAATATCAGATAAACAGTTTTTTGTTTTTTTCAATGTAAGTATGTCTCTTGCAATATGAGAGACACACTAGAACTAAAAGTTCTGTGGTTTATATGAAATACAAGTTTAAGTGGGTATCCTGTATTTTACTTTGTTAGTCTGGCAGTCTTAGAGCTTCTCTGCCAAGGGCTTACATCTCTGTAAGCCGCTGTAATGCAGAATTCATTCTAAGTGATGTTAGTGAGACTATATCCTTTTTATGTGATTCACGGACTCTTCTTCTAATGAAAGAATATTCAAAAGTCCATAGGAACGCTTACATCACTGAAAATAATGCGGTGATGAATTCTAGTTTCAAGTTATGGACCCACAATATCCTGAAAACAGGCTCTGTGATACTGATCATTTAAAAGAACATGGTTGCTGTTTCCTTTATGCTTGAATGCAACTAAAACTCAGTCCCGTCTCCTTCCTTAATCACAATTCCATGGGGGAAAACCCAGTGATTCCCCTTTTGGTTGATGATCAGTAGTCATGGCACGAGAAGAAAATAACTCCTTAGCCATGTCACATATGGTCATCAAACGAGAATCAGGCTCAGCTGATCTGATTACCTGAGTTTTCTCCGGATTAATTCTGAATGACACAGAGAAATCAATCATGAGGACAGCCAAAATAATCATCAAGTCAGTTGATTCAGCTATATAAACTTGACCTTAACCTTCTTCTCTCAATCTATGCTCATTTCAAAGAGATTTCAACAGACATGAGAAAAAATAAAAGTTTTGGAGGTAATGTTTTTCTCAAAATTTGCCATCTGACAAACCAATAATTTTTTTTCTGTTTTTTTCTTTTTCTTTATTTTTTTTTATTGGAGGCAAATTACTTTACATTCATATATTGGTTGGTTTTGCCATACATTGACACGAATCTGCCCCGGGTGTACATGTGTTCCCCTTCTTGAACCCCCCTCCCACCTCCCTCTTCCCCATAGCCTCCCTGCAGGTCATCCCCGTGCACCAGCCCCAAGCATCCTGTATCATGCGTCGAAGCTGGACTGGTGATTCATTTCACATATGATAATATACATGCTACAGTGCCATTCTCTCAAATCATCAAACCAATAATTTTAACTGATTCCATTAAACACAATTTACCAGCTTTAGGAATCCTTTTGTTTTTTCCATTTCTTTACCTTAAATGAGAACACACGTTATAAAAATTTAGTCATACAAAACGTCTGCTCTGAATTGACTACCACACACTATGTAATTCAGCCCCAACTTCACAACCCAAAATAAACAGAATCCTTCTGACAATATACTGGTGATCTGTATTAGTTAAAAAACATACTATTAAAAAATAAATGGTTTGTCTTCCTAAATCTCAAGGCACAGTGATAATACAATAGAAGCTTCTCTCTTAGGGGAAAATTCTGTCTGCTTTTCCTAATTTAGATGTAAATATCCTTTTACTTAAAATTTCAAAGGTCAAATTCCTAACTACCACATATTCATTAATTATTACATAATAATTGAAAGTCCTCTGTGTAAAAGTTACTGTTTCTATGCATAGGTTGTTAATACTAAAATGACGAGAAATAAAAGGAGGAAGCCAAGTTTTACAGTAAAAACTAAATGATTCAATAACCATAATAAAGAAGTTTAAAAGAAAAGCCAGGGGGAAGATTTAAATAGTTATATCCAAAGGGTCAAAGAAGTCTCCTGGAAATACTGTATGATGTGATTTTTGAACGACAAACATGAGCTTGTCACCTGAACCAAGAGCTTAAGGAAATACCCATGATAAAAGAAACAAAAAACAGGAAACATGACAAAACATAGAGCAGCATCTGCATATCATGGATACAGTCACATCACATCAATGCAGCGGTGCATTGGGAAACTGCAGGTATGCTGGGGTTTGAACACCAAGCTGAACAAAAGAATAGGAATGCGGCTACAGAGATGAGAAACATGGTGACACTTCCCTTTCAAGTAATGATGGATCATCTAAGAGTATCCAGGGGCTGTGACTGAGCTGTCAAAGGGAGCAGATTGGCTCATTGGAGCCCAAGGAACGGTTCCCAACTCTTGTGCGGGTGAAAGAGAACTAAAAGTGTCTGCAGAGAGGAACTCAGAGCGTTTCAGTGGGATCAGAGACTTTGAAAGATACAGTGTTTGCTTTGTAACACGTGGACATCATTCATTCATTCACCCAGCATTTATTAAGTGGCTGCGATGTGCCAGCACTGGGCTGGGTGTTCAAAGTAAAAGACAATTAAAATGTGTCTCCTTTGATTAGTTTCCCATTGATGCTTTAACAAATACCATGAATGTTGACAATGCAAATTTATTAACTCACAGTCCAGGAGATTGGAAGCCCATATGTGTCCCACTGGACTACGATCAAGGTGTTGGCAGGCTGCATTTCTCTCTGAAGGCTTGAGGCAAAAATACATTTTCTTGCTTTTCCAGTTTTTAGAGGCCACCTTCTTTTCTTGGCCTGTGGCTGCCATCCTTATCTTCAAAGCCAGCAATGACCAGTCAGATTTCCCTCAAGTTGTACGTTCGTGCATGCTAAGTCACTTCAGTTGTGTCTGACTCTGTGCTACCCTATGCACTTTAGCCCGCCAGGCTCCTCTGTCCATGGGATTCTCCAGGCAAGAATACTGGAGTGGGTTGCCATGCCCTCCTCCAGGGGTTTCTTCCTGACCTGGGGATCGAACCATTGTCTTTTATGTCTCCTGCATTGGCAGGTGGGTTCTTTACCACTAGTGCCATCTCTCAGGTTGCATCACTCTAAACAGAACACTGCCTTCTTTTTCCATTTTTAAGGACCACCATAATTCTATCAGGCCCCCCTGTATAATCCAGGAGCCCTTTTCCATTTCAATATCAGCTAATTAGCAAACTTAATTTTATCTGCAACCTTAATTCCCAAAGAAATAAAACATAGCATATTTTTATATGCAAAAACATGTAAAAACACATAGCAGAACACATTCATAAGTGTTAGCCACTCAGTCATGTCCAACTCTTTGTGACCCCATGGGCTGTAGCCGGCCAGGTTCCTATGTCCACAGAGTTGTCCAGCCAAGAATACTGGAGTGGGTAGCCATTCCCTTCCCTAGGGGATCTTCCCAATCCAGGGATCAAACCTGGGTCTCCTGCACTGCATGCAGATTTTTCACCATCTGGGTCACCAGGGAAGTTTCAGTATAATCATTGGTCCCAGGAATTAGGACATGGCCGTCTTTGAGGGGGGTATTATTCTGCCCACCACACTCATCTTGGAAGTTTATTGTCTAACACCAAAAGATTTTGAGTGAACTCCGGGAGTTGGTGATGGACAGGGAGGCCTGGCGTGCTGTGATTCATGGGGTCGCAAAGAGTCCGACACGACTGAGCGACTGAACTGAACTGAACTGAACCACCAATAGAAGCCCCAGAACAGGCTCAGGAAAAGGAAAATACCTTTTCCATCACCTGGTCTGTAACTAGAGCAGACTGCAAAGCCCTGTTTACTCAAGGTCAAATTAAGTCAAAGCTGAACATTGATACCTTGTAAATTTCTTGGAATTGAGAAGCATATTCCATTTTGCTTTATTTAGGATAGCCTCTGTTAGAGATGGAATAGCCTGGTAAAACTACAGGAGATAATTCATCATTAAATAGAATAGGAATAAAAGACCAAGCAAGTTTGATGATCTTTTCCAGGTGGGATAAACAGTGAACTCTCAGTGGACAACGTTTTCCTGTTGCTGGGCCAACTAGCTGTGGTGGCCAAGTTGTTTATCTTTAAGAAAACATACCTATATCTTTTTTCTTGACAACTACAATATAATCTGTCTGGGGGTTGTTCATCATTTAAGAAAGGGTGAAAAAAGTCCTCTCCCAGAAAGTGTTCAAATCCGTGAGCCGAAATGATGATAACATCATGAGAGGCATCATAATTTATCTGGAGCATGTAAATCACCAGGGGCCCCCTCCGAGGATGCTCACTAAAATGATGAATAGCTCTGTGAGCTGTAAGATCAACCCGGAGGAATTCACCAGCCAGCCTGTGACAGGAGAGCTGCCTCCCAGTCTCTTCCTGTTGGGAAGAAGCAATGACTTCACAGATTTGAAAATCCAATTTTTTAACCACTTGTTAAAATGTTCAGTTTAAGTTTTTACCCACAAAGGCACAGTCTGGAAAGGGTTGAACAGTTATCCCAGGACACCAGTCAAAATTTAATCTGGTATGGGTATGTATTCCTGGCCTGCCAAACTTCTTTTTTCAACTGATATTATTCTACTATGTCTCAGCTGACTCTCTCTTTGCTAGTGTAACTTGTCTTAGAGCCAAAAGATCCTGCATTTTCCAAGACAGGAGGTCTCTAAGGTGGCTTCTACTGTTGTTGCTGCCTCAGACACAAAGTAAAAGTGAAAATGTTGGGAAAAAGAAAATATCATTTTGTGTATTCTATTTTAGAAAATCTAACATTTATAGTAAAACATCAATAGGTAATAGTATATTGAGGTTTTCACTACGTTATTCCATATGGATGTAGATGATATAATCTATTTTAGTTTTGCCTCTTCTGGGCTGAGTATTTGTATCCCTCCAAATCCTACATTGAAGTTCTAACCCCTAATGTGATATTTGTAGGATAGCCCTTGGGCGATAATTAGGATTGGAGGAGGTCATGATGATGGGGCCTTCATGAAGAGATTAGTGTCCCTATAAAAATAGACTGAAAGAGAAATATCTACCTCTTTCTATTAACATAAATGCACAGAGGAATGGTCATGTGAACACACAGTGGGAAGGGGACTGTCTACAGGCGAGAAAATGAGCCCTCACTGGGAGCCAGATCTTCTAACTCTTCTAGCACCTTGATCTTGTACTTTCTAGACTCCATAACAGTGAGAAATAAATGTCTGTTGTTTAAGCCACCCTTCCTTGGTAGGTTCTTGGACCATAAAGAAGAAAACAGCCTGTCAGGGTGGAGTACACAGTTCAAATGCTATAGTTTGGGTGACCAAGGGAAGAGAGTTGGATGAGAAAGAACAGCATCTAAGGAGCCATCCTGAGGTCTCACTAAAATATCTACTGACTATACATCTACCAACAGCCCTTAGATGACAGTTCTGCTCCATCCTAAACTTCCCTGGTGGCTTAGATGGTAAAGAATCCACCTACAATGCGGAAGACCTGGGTTCGATCTCTGATTTGGGAAGATCCTCTGGAGGAAGGCATGGCAACCCACTCCAGTCTTCTTGTCTGGAGAATCCCCATGAACAGAGGAGTCTGGAGTGCTACAGTCCATGGGATTGCAAAGAGTTGGACATGACTGATGACTAAGCACAACATAATATTCTTCAGAGCTTGTAACTCTGATCTCTAAGAGTCACACAAAAGAACAGAGTCACCTTTCTTAAGACAAAACACAAGACTCTATAGTTTTGATAAGAATGGTACAAGTTAGGCTATGGTTGTTGAAAAAGCAAGCCCAAGATGTTTGCTTTTTAGGGGGAACTTCTCATAGTCACCCTCCATTAGGGGAGGCCCTTGTACAGAACTCAGGATATGCTGTCAACACAGCTCCTGCCCACCATTATCTTTGCATCAGTGAAAGAGGCTAGAGATTTCAACTAAGTTTTAAAGGATACAAGCAGGACAGAAATTTAAGGGAAAAAGAGAGGGATGAGGAAAGTGAGAAAGAAGGCAGGACTAAGAGGTAAAGGAAGGGAAAAGGAAAAAGAAGCAAGTAACTGCTTAAAGTCCCTATAGCCATATGCACTGGAGGCAGGGCCACATGGTGGGTGCCCCATAGGCTTTCAGGTCGGGCCTGCCAGATTGCTGGGCTCTGCCAGCCTGTCCACCCTACCCAGGTCCTGTCCGCTGGACTAGGGCCCTTTGCACCCCCCTTGCCTGATTTCTCCCCCGCAGCTCCCTTTCTGCCCACATCCTGTGCATGCCCTCAGCTTTCCTACTCTCTGGGAGTCAGCATCCTCCTGACAAGCTCAAAAGGCCACAGCCTCTTCCATTTTTGAAAGAGAATCCCTCCTTTCTGTTTCTGTTCCTAAGTCAGCAGTTTCACCTGAGTCCACTGACGGCACTGTGTTCCTGCCAAGGTGATCGTGGTGGAGGGTAGCCACCTTCAGGTGTGTCTATCTGTCTTCACTGATTCCTTTAACTATCCTGAACTAAGTCTTTTTTTTTTTTTTTTTGACAACACAAAGATAAATAAGACAAGTTCAGAATTTGAAAATATTTTGGGCGTAGGATGCAGAGCTAAATAAGTAATTATAGGGAAGGATGTTAAGTGCTGAGAAGGAGGTATGCATCAGTTTTTCAGGTACAAAAAAGGGATTGATCTGGAGGTGTGGAGTTAGGGAAGGCTTCTCAAAGGATGTAAAATCTTTATCCGGAACCTTCTGCACCATGATCAGGTCTTCCCTATATAAGAACCAATAGTCTTTCAACAGGACTTATACTCAAGTACCTTAAAAAGCAACTCTTTGATAAGTTCACTGCGGAAATCTTACACAAAGCACGTTGGAGGGATATGCGTCTAGCATCTGCCTGCCCGGGTTGTTCATTTGGGAAACAGATAAATTCTAGGAGTATGTATTAATTTGTCAGGACTGCCATAACAAAGCATCAATGACTGGGTGGCTTAAGCAACAACAGTGTATTTTTTTCACAGTTCTACAGAAGGCTGAAAAGTCCAAGATCAAGATGTCAACAGGATTGGTTTCTTCTGAGGCCTTGAGATGTCCTTCTTCACCTGTTTTCACACGGTCTTCCCTCTTAACCATCCGTGTCCAAATCTCTCCTTTGTATAAGGACACCAAAAGACCCTGATGCTGGGAAAGATTGAGGGCGAGAGGAGAAGGAGGCAACATAGGATGAGACGGTCGGATGTCATCACTGACTCAATGGACATGAGTTTGAGCAGGCTCCAGGAGACAGTGAAGGACAGGGAAGCCTGGCGTGCTGCAGTTATGGGATTGCAAAGAGTGGAACATGACTGAGCAAGTGAACCAGAGCAACAAATAAATTCACATTAACTTAGTGACCCCTTTAAGGGACCCATCCTGGAGAACAGTCACACTCTGAGGCCAGAACTTCCCCACATCAGTCTTGTGTGATGGACACTATTCACCCCATCACCAGGTGACTGAGGAGATGTGGAGAGCGGAGACCGAACAACATGAACTCAAATCTCAGCCCAAACCACGTGCTCTCAGGGAGTCGCCTCCACACTCTGGCCTCCACTGTGTCCATTAAGAAGGAGGACGAATGAGACTTTGCAGGTGGTAGGCTGCACTGGAGCTGGTGTCTGGCAAAGGGCAGCTCCTTGATAAATGATAGCTAGTCCATTGTTAAGGCTCCGTGTTGCCAAAGATAGTTGATGATGGTTCTCTGGACAGCAGACCCTCTCCCGTGACTCCTTCCTCTGCTAAGTTTTCTGTCACTAGAGGACTTTGATGAAAACGTCTGCCCAGCAGACACTGCCCCTCTTACCAGGACAGTTGGGACAATGGGACATTTCCTGGTTTCTCTTTTGTCTCATATCTATGGACTGACCCCGGACTTTGTGAACCTCTCCTTGACTCTTACTGGAAATTAGAAAAAAGAGAGAAAAATCTGTGGTCTTTGCCTTCCAGTAACATAATGGAGTCTGTTTCCTTGGGGTTTGGCAGAAAGAGGTGCTGGTGGCAACATGACAGGGTCATGCCCTCTTGCCTATGGTGGCTGTTCCAATGGAGCCCCCCCCCCCTCGACTTAAACACAGACTTGGGCTGTAGGGAGCCCACAATACGACCTGTCACCAGGCAGCCCTGGGAAACACAAATCGCATTTTGGAATAAAACAAACAAACATCAGCCTTTGAATACTTTCACGCCCAAGGTCATTTGTGTCACCCACATGGCCTGCGGGACCCCAGCGAAATATAAAACCAGCCAGCAGCCCTTTGATCTCACACCTTCTATGGAACGTTTTAATCAATTAACCATGAAGTCCCTCCACTTCACTTATGCAGGCCTATGTATAAAATGACTTTGGTCTGGCTGACACTTTACTGCATCTGAGATCAAAGATTGAAGCAAATACCAGATTCAGCCAGGATGATTCTTAGGCTTTTCCCCAGCACGCTCCTCCCCCAGCTCTTAGAAGCACTTTTCTCTCAAGGACGAAAGGGGAGATTTGAGATGCTGATGGACACAAAAAAAGTTGCACAAGGCTTTAAGGAGCCCATCAGGATGAGAGGTGAGGTGGTGGCCACTGAAGGCTGCCAGAAGGCTGCCAGAATACAACAGAGTCCATTTTAGAAGTTAAAACATGGGTAAGAGAAAACAAAAAGAAATATGTTTTCTGAAGGAATTTTGAGAGTGGCCTCCTGTTTAGAAAATCAGGACAGAGCTGTGAGATTAATTAGATCTATGGAAGCCAGCACTGAATCTCCCAGGCTCAGGCTTGCAGTCTAACCTAATCACCTGCTAGTGATGATATACGAGGCTGTCATTCTTAGGAATAAAACTTCTTCCCAGGCATGTGTGCGTTGGTGAGTGTATGGGGGGATAAAACAGTGGTTCCCACCACTTGGCCATAAAGGAAGAGCTGAAAATGATCATTTGTGGGGAACCTACTGTGTCCTGGGCCAGTGCTAGGAAGTTTACATATTATCTCCATTTTCATCATCACAATAACCCCAGGAAGGCACACTATATTATCAACATTCTCAGAGGATGAGCCCAAACCTCATAGTGGTTCAAAAGCTTGCTTGTGGTCAGCTGACTCCAAAACCCAAGTTCTTTAATAGTACCAACCTGTCATCGCTCACTTGTGTAATTTTTCACCCATGGACTTCATTGTGTAAAAGATTTGCTCCACTCTCCTCTCCCAAATTATTTATTTTCCTGATTTCAAATACAGACATATATATAACTGCTGATCATAGCTTTTGGTCAGCATGAGCTAACTGGTGTCAGGACACTGAACTCATAAATTCCCAATCAAAAGGGAATAAAGTGCAGACTCATCACTGGGAAATAAATTATACTGTCCTGAAGGACTGAGAATAATCATAACTCTTTATTAAGCACCTTTTATATGCCAGTCATGGTACTGGGCATCTCATTTATCTTATCATTAATCTTTTCCAGGTCCTGTGATAAAGACATTTTTATCCCCATTCTGCAGATTCAAAACAAAAGACTCATCGTCTGTCTTCCTCAGCTAGTAACGTAGATTTGAATCTCAAGGCCCTTTTGCACAAGTTCTGGATCTTTATTAATTACGTTGCTACAATATTGGTGCTTGAGAATCCAGACTTGTGAAGACTTTGAGGTAGGAAATACTATTCGAGCATTAAGTAAAAAGCCATATTTTAAAAAGGGTCTTCCAAAATTTGTCAGATAAGGAGACTTCACTGAATACTGTGGTCTTGACCTGGATGTGAATGCCCAGTGGATTTCTGATTTGGATGTCTCCAATGAAGCCAGCAGCAACACGCTTCATAGACTGCTAAGTTTCTAATTTCATATTGAAAGCATTTCCTAATGCTGGCCACCAGAGAAAAAGACAATGGGCTGCTTAGAAGGTTTTAAGAATAATCATCTCTAAATACTGTCAAACTAGGCAAAAGAAAAATTATAAAAGAGCAAAGTAAAACAGGCTTTCAGTGCAATTCTGAGAAGAGGCAAGAAGCTGAATACACACACAGAGTCCAAGTGGGCAGAGTTGAGCCATCATCATCATGTGAACAGAGTGGAAAGTTTTTGATGAGGTTTAGAAAGGAAAAGAGCATGTCTGTGTGGCTTGGGAACTGTGGTCCAGAGAGCTGGAGGGAGGAAGAGTACCCCCCTGCACCACATCATCATTGACAGCACATGTGGTTGGGAACAGGCCTGGAAGTACTGAATGGACTGGAAGAAGGTGTCTGTGTGGTCAAAGGGAGAACTCGGTTGACTATGAACTCTGAAAAACAGGAGGGTGGTTTAGGGTCATGATTCTATAAGAAACCAGTGAGCCGAAGTGATTCCAATGTAGTAACCAAAGAGCTGAATAAGGATGGTCTCACATGTTCTGTTGGGTATGGAATCTCCCTATGAGTAGCTATCTCAAAAAAAAAAAAAAAATCCATTTTCAGCAGAAATACTGCACGAAGGGAATGAGAGAGAATCACTGAAAATAATAGCTAATATTTACTGAAAGTTTAATAAGTGCTTATTTTAAGTACTCCATATAGTGCAAGTCATTTTACTTTTACAACAAACCTTTAAGGTAGGTGCTATTCTCAGGTGCTAGGGGTCAACTTCAGTTGCCCAAGGTCACACAGTGGATGGATGGCAGGCGTTGGGTTTGAAAACTAGACCCTGGACATCAGAGTTCACCCACCAGCCACCATATTGGGTGATGGTGATATATGCAGACTGTTTCTGTTCAATCGCATTCCCTCCAATAGATTGGGGAATTTCACTCCAGCGTGAGGAAGGGAATTGAATATCCTTTGTCATATTGCTTAATTTATCCTTGGTGTCACCTCTCTTTCCTAAAACATAATTTTAGAGATCTTATTGTTTATCTGGTTTTAGAGATCCTTTATTCAGTTGCTCTGTTGCTGCTGCTGCTAAGTCGCTTCAGTCGTGTCCGACTCTGTGCGACCCTATGGACAGAAGCCCACCAGGCTCCTCTGTCCACGTGATTCTCTAGGCAAGAATACTGGAGTGGGATTCAGTTGCTTAGTCATGTCCAAATCTTTGCCACCCCATGAACTGTAGCATGTCAAGCTTCCCTGTCCTTCCCTATCTCCCTGAGTTTGTTCAAACTCGTGTCCAATGAGTCAGTGATGCCGTCAAGCCATCCATCTTCTGTCACCCCATTCTCCTCCTGCCCTCAATCTTTCTTAGCATCAGGATCTTTTCCCATAAGTCAGCTCTTCACGTCAGGTGGCCAAAGTATTGGAGCTTCAGCTTCAGCATCAGTCCTTCCAATGGATAGAACGCTGGGCTGGAAGAAGCACAAGCTGGAATCAAGATTGCTGGGAGAAATATCAATAACCTCAGATATGCAGATGACACTACCCTTATGGCAGAAAGTGAAGAGGAACTAAAAAGCCTCTTGATGAAAGTGAAAGAGGAGAGTGAAAAGGTTGGCTTGAAGCTCAACATTCAGAAAACAAAGATCATGGCATCTGGTCCCATCACTTCATGGGAAATAGATGGAAAAACAGTGGAAACAGTGTCAGACTTTGTTTTTTTGGGCTCCAAAATCACTGCAGATGCTGATTGCAGCCATGAAATTAAAAGACGCTTGCTCCTTGGAAGGAAAGTTATGACCAACCTTGATAGTATATTAAAAAGCAGAGACATTACTTTGCCAACCAAGGTCCATCTAGTCAAGGCAATGGTTTTTCCCGTGGTCATGTATGGATGTGAGAGTTGGACTGTGAAGAAAGCTGATCGCCGAAGAATCGATGCTTTTGAACTGTGGTGTTGGAGAAGACTCTTGAGAGTCCCTTATACTGCAAGGAGATCCAACCAGTCCATTCTAGAGGAGATCAATCCTGGATGTTCATTGGAGGGACTGATGCTAAAGCTGAAACTGCAATACTTTGGCCACCTCATGCGACGAGTTGACTCACTGGAAAAGACTGATGCTGGGAAAGGTTGGGGGCGGGAGGAGAAGGGGACGACGGAGAATGAGATGGCTGGATGGCATCACCGACTCTGTGGACATGAGTTTGAGTGTACTCCGGGAGTTGGTGATGGACAGGGAGGCCTGGCGTGCTGTGGTTCATGGGGTCGCGGAGAGTCGGACACAACTGAGCGACTGAACTGAACTGAACTGAACTGATAAGATCTTGGAGATCTTAGCATAGTGTTGATATGATACCATGATTTTGCGATTGCTTTAAGGGAATTGTGTTCGCTAAATTTGACCAAACATTTGCTCTCTCTTGGGCTTCCCTTGTGGCAGAGCTGACTCTTGAGAGTCCCTTGGACTGCAAGGAGATCCAATCAGCCCCAGGGATGATTTAACTGGAGCAAATGGGACAGCACCTGGGACAAAACAGTTGAACCCTTAAGGAGAGCCTTTGAGGAGAGTCAAGTAACCGACCGAGAGTGCCTGCTGTGCATCAGGGGGGCTTCCCAGGTGGCACAGTGGTAAAGAATTCACCTGCCAATGCAGGAGGCACGGAGATATGGGTTGGGTCCCTGGGTTGGGAAGATCTTCTGGCATAGGAAATGACATCCCACTCCAGTTCTTGCCTGGATAGTCCCATGGACAGAGGAGTCTGGCGGTCTATAGTCCATGGGGTTGCAAAGAGTCAGATACAACTGAGCGACTTAGCACACACATACACTGTGCATCAAACATCCAGGTTAAGGCAGTAGCCGCAACCGATGTTAGTAGAGATGCCATGCACTCCATAAGGGCAACAGAACTGGGATGGCATCTTCTAATAGCTGTAGGTCTGCTGTATTTGTTTGACCTTGGTGGCATTTGAACATGAACACTGTAATTTACTCAATTATTGGCATCCTCTCCACTTATCACCTCCCAAATTCAAATGAAACTGAAAATTGAAACTTTACAGACTCTGGTCAGTTAGAGTTCATAACCTTAGCAGCCTGCCTGGCAACTCTCATCAAAAGATGAACTGTGACAAAAAAATAAATTCAAAATTCATGGATGATCAACTAAGACAGAGGTTTATTTTGATCATTTTAGTTAAAAAACATTTTGAGCATATTTGGCAAATATAGGTATATTCGTTTATTAATTGATTATACGCATATAGTACTAAGAAAATATACATTTTGTGAAACAAAACCAGAATTGTTTTTGTTAAGTCACCCAGTCACATCCAAGTCTTTGTGAACCCAGGGACTGCAGTACACCAGGCTTTCCTGTCCTTTGCCATCTTCTGAAGCTTGCTCAAACTCATGTCCATTGAGTTGGTGATGCCATCCAACCATCTCGTCCTCTGTCATCCCCTTCATAGGATGGGTAAAAATAAATGTAGCTGAAATTTGCCATATTTTCTTTCCTTACCTCTTGGATGGTTTTTGCACACGTCCTGGAGTGTTAGTAAAACCTTGGGTGAGCAAAAGGTAGAGGAACACATAAAGGATATATTCATTCATCCCTGTGGATCTTTAAAATTGTTACTGGGTCAAGTTAAATCATTAGAATACTGCTTGTTTGGATTTTATTTCATTGATTCTGATAAAATTGACAGTTTGGGGTTTCCCCCCCCCAAAATTTGGTTTTGGAAGTATGCCCCTGAGGGAAGTTATGACAATAAGAGATGGTTTAGAACATTTGTTACTCATTTGAGGTCTTTGGTTGAGAATATGACCCACTTCCTAAACCATAGTCCCTTTCCTAAAATTTCTCTCAAGCTTCAGTGTCAGGAATTCTGGGTTTCTCCAAACAACTGATTCGTGTTCTGCACATGGGCTGTGACCGTGTTTCTCACTGTTTTGGTCACTAGTTTTCTCAGAATTTAATGTGTCAGCCTCTAATTACCATTTTATTCAAAGCTTTAAGACACTCGTGTACTGAATATGTTGATTCTCTTTTGTTAGCCAAACGTCATTTCACCTTACTGTATTTATCTTATTAGGAAAATCACATCAGAAGAGCCACTATTCATTGAACTTGTATTACATACCAGGCATATTTGGGGGTTGCTTTACATGCATTTTGTAATTGTAACTACTACAGAGTGAAAAATACTATTCTCCTCAGTTTATAGATGAGGTTAGCCAGATTTATTTGCTCCAAATCTACTCTTCTCTCCATACTTTTGTTATAGGTGAAGACCTACCTCAAGTTCATTTTAGAAACTGAGGCTTATAAACCAACAAATCTATAAACTGAATAACTCCCAAATGTTAAACATATGTGTTCAAGCAGTATCCTGGAATCCAGATGAACCAAAAAATCTCATTTCAAATCTCTCCTCTGACATTCTTAGATCAGCTGCAAGGAAAGTTGCCTGATTCTGGGGAAACTGGCTGTTGGTTGCCCAAACTCATTTCTTCTTTTGGAGGAAACCATGAGTCTTCCTTCCCTAGCCCCACTGAAGTCAGGTGTGGTCAGGTGCGATCTAGCCCATGGGATGTCATCAGAAGCGACTGGCAGTGCTTTCATGAGTAGGCACATCAAACTCCCTGGCAAAGATCACTTCCCTCCTTCCAGAAAGATGCAAGATTATTGCCATTGACTATGACAGAGCCACAAGGGGAAAGGGGTCTGGACTGCCTCTGGAGGGGAACTCCTTACTCAGGAAGAACATCCTTTTTCATTTTACTTAAATGAGAAATTGACTTCTTTTTGGAAAGCTTCTGAGATTTGGGGTTGTTATAGTGGTCAACTTCCTTTTCTATAAATTGGGGTAACAGAACTCTTTGTCTTTTAACCCAAAGATTCCTTCCTCCCATTCAAAACCACAGAGAGTTCCCTCAATCTGTCCAGATTCTGAGCAGCCTCCAGAGTTACCAGCCTGTTATGCACAGAACTTACCTAGGGCAGTGCTCGCCAACAAAAGTTTCTATAATGGTAGGAATGTTCTTTATCTTCACTGTCCATTATGGTAGCCATAAGTCACATGTGGTTGTGGAGCACTTGAAATGTGCTTCTGCATATTTAAAATATCTTATAGATTCCCTTATTAACGACTATGTTAAATACAATTTTTGTAATGTGTTCATTTTATACTTAAATGAAAGATCTGCATTTACCTTTTTGAAAATTATGCGGTAACTGTAATGCACAGTCTATGATGAATTCATTAAAAATGTTCCTCTTTGGAAACACACGTCACCCTTAAATCTGGACCACTGTAATAAAGGCTTACAACATCCTAAAGTCAATGCAGTCAGCAATGGAGACTTGAAGTGAATCCCAAGTACCACATTATCTAATTGAACTGGTACTTGAATAGGAGTGGAGTGATAATTATCATTCTTTTTTTTTCTTTTTAAGGAAAAAACTTCTACACACACATGCAGCATCAATAAAGGGATATAGAAGGAAATAAAAGTGAGATTTCCTTCACTAAAGTTTGGTGAGTGGGGCAGTGTGCCGGAGGCCTGCTTCTTCAGACTCTTTCTCAGTCCACCTTCGTCCACTTTGCCACCTTAAAGATTCTAACACCCAATTCCAATATGTGAGTGTGGCCAGGGGTGGGAAAGAAGAAAGGGGTTGGGTCAGGGGACCAGAGGGAAGAAGGATTCCCCATCACCAAGCAATTCTGCAGCCTCAGCTGGGTGTCCTACAATCCCACGCGATGCTGACACTGCCCGGAGATAGCGTAAGACCCCACGCGTGCATGTGTGCTCAGTTGCCTCAGTCGTGTCTGACTCTCTGCGACTCTATGCACTGTAACCCACCAGACTCTGTCCGTGGGATTCACCAGGCAAGAAAACTGGAGTGGGCTGCCATTTTCTTCTCCAGGTGATCTTCCCAACCCAGGGATTGAACCCATGTCTCTTGCATCTCCTGCACTGCAGGCAGATTCTTTACCACTGAGCCAGTGGGGGAGCCTCAGACTCCCCTGGGCTGCCCCTAAACCACCCTGCTTCAGATGCCATTGCAAGTCCAGGTGTCACCTGTGCCGCTGATTACATGGCTGTGAATCAAAGGTTCCCATGACCCCCTCCTTGGGTTTGATTAATTTGCGAGAAAGGCTCACAGAACTCAGGAAAAACTGTTAGTTCACCAGATTACTGGCTTACAACAAAGGGAAAAAAAAAAGAATGCAGTCAACAGTCAGATGAAGAGAAGCAAAGGGAAGGTATGGGGAAAGGGCACGTGGCTTCTCCTAGCTTGCCGCTCTCCCCAGTCTCCCACGTTCACTAACCCAGAATCTCTCCAAATAGAGGCAGCATTTTCTTTATTTTTTTTTTTTTTCTCTTACATTAGGAAGAGCACTGGAAAGCTGAAAACGATTGAAGTTGTTGGGAAATTACATAGGATCCTTGTATTCCCATCTATGCTTTTGGTTTCTGTGGGAGACTTCTAGGCTAGGAATGGAAGAGGGATGGCAAGGGCGCGTTTGAGGTTCTGTGTCTCTGATTTGGGAAAGTACAGGCATCTTAAATATATCACAAAATTAAAGCCACCACTTAAAGAAAACTTACTTGGGTGCCAGGAACTGTTCTAAGCACTTTAGGTGTTTCAATCAATAATTCCACAATGACCCTGATAGCAGCTGATAACCTTTTCTTCAATTTACAGATGAGAAAACTGAAGTGCAGAGAGCTTGATAAGTGCCCAAGATCACAATTTCAGCAAGGAGAGGCCTGGGATTTTAACCCTGGCTGGGTAGCTTTTGACCGGCTTCACAGTCCCACTAAGGAAATGATCCTTTGATTAAATTTCCATTTTATCAAATATTTTGATCTTACAACTGACAAATATTTTGAACACTTATCCCAGTGTGATAAGTATTATTTCTTATACTCTCTTTTTGAACTGAACATATCACAGAGAAGAAAATACCCTCTGCTCTCACAGAACTGCTCTGAACAGGAAAAGGACAAACTTTCAGCTCTAATTACCTAATGCAGTATAACAGGCACTGCAATAAGAGTAGCTGAGAATTATGAGAAATAACTAATTTTTATTTCTATGACAAACCTAGATAGCATATTAAAAAGGAGAGACATCACTTTGCTGATGCAAGTCCATATAGTCAAAGCTCTGGTTTTTCCAGTAGTCTTGTATGGGTATGAGACTCGAACCATAAAGAAGGCTGAGTGCCAAAGAATTGATGCTTTCAAATTGTGGTGCTGAAGAAGACTTGAGAGCCCCATAGACAGCAAGGAGATCAAACCAATCAACTCTAAAGGAAATCGACCTTGAATATTCATTGGAAGAACTGATGCTGAAGCTCCAATACTTTGCCCACCTGATGGGAAGAGCCGACTCATTGGAAAGACCTGATGCTGGGAAAGATTGAGGGGAAGAGGAGAAGGGGGTGACTGAGGATGAGATGGTTGGATGGCATCCTTGACTCAATGGACATGAGTTTGAGCAAACTCAGGGAGATAGTGAAGGACAGGAAAGCCCAGCGTGTTGCAATTCATGGAATCGCAAAGAATCAGATGTGACTTAGGGACTGAACAATTACAACTGGGTATATGCCTAGGAGTGGGTACTATTTTTCATTTTTTAAGGAACTTCAGCACTGTTCTCCATAGTGGCTGTACCAGTTTACATTCTCACCAACAGTGCAGGAAGATTTTCTTCTCTCCACATCCCCTCCAGAATTTATTGTTTGTAGATTTTTTGATGATGGCTATCCTGACTAAAGGGTCCGGGATTCTTGATAAACTGGCATAGCAGGATTCATTGTTAAAACTGAGATCAGCTGGAAAGGACAAGGCTTAGTTACAAAGAACACTCAGAAGAGCTTGACTGAAGTTTGGTAAAAGGAGTCTTTGTTGTGGCTACTACCAAGAAGTCAGAACAGCTCCTGAACTCTCCTTGCTTTTCGCCACCTGAGACTGAGGCTTTTCTTCTTTTTCCTACTCCCTTCTCTTGGAAACTAAGTCTGCAATCTGGAGTGATCACTTCCTTGCTCTCTGTTCCATTTGTCCTGGGCTGGTTGAAGGCCAGAGAAAAAAGGATGAGTGGAAGGAAAGTGATGCTTGATGGTCAGGGAGAGGGGAAGGGTAACTAGAAATTTGCTCTTGTGGTATAATTTATTTTCTGAGAAAACACTTCCTGAGTTCTAAATATCAGGGAATTTTCTCTCTAGAGTTGAAAGCTGCCTTCCTGCTCCCAGGATATCTCCTTAGTGAAAATGCAGAGTCTGCACAGTGATTCTGTGACCTTTTCCCACGCAAAGTCCTATTGTGTTTGCATGCATCCTTATACAAAGTCACAGCCCAGGAGAGAAAACTGCTAATGTCCTATAGGTCTAGACACTTTGTATGGGTAATGGTAAAAGTCAGTACTCTGGTCTCATTTGGGGACCATTACTGTGACTTTAAAATTCAAGATATATCAATTCCCAGCAGCCTGAGTGTAGACACAAAGTCTTTGGGTGATTAATGATTAGGATCCCTTAAGAGTGAGCTGTGGAGGAGCCAGACAAAACAGAATTAAAATGTTGCGTGTTACCTAACCTTCCCTCAGGTGGCTCTGAAACTCCCTGCGTGTCTGTCATTTGTTGTGTCCTCTTAAAAGTCAGTTGCATTTTCAAATATCTGAAAGTTTAGTGAGTGTCTCTATGGAAGAACATTTTCTTTTATTTCTTTTTCCCAAATGATGATTGCCTTTTGGATGATACTCCATGGGTCTTTGTTTCTCAACAGGAAAATACGGATAAACATTCATTCATACTATAAGAATGAATAAGATTATGTGAACTTCCTAGCGAAGGGCCAAGCATAGAATAGACCCTCCATAATGTAGACACTGCCATCATTACCGTGTGAGAGGAACACTTGCTTTGGTTTATCCAGAATCGAGTTCCTATAATTGAATCCAGTTTCAGTAGTTCTTACAACACTTCTAGTTTTCTTCCTTCCCACTCCGAGTTTAAGTGGCTCAGATCTTGCCGAGATCATGCCTCAGCAAACACTAATAGTAATAGGAACTAAGTATTCACGAGAACTTTACCAGGTGCCAGCCATTATTCTAAGCACTTTCTATGGGTGGTCTCATCTGCAATCTACAGCCACACCATGAATGAATGCATGATGAAGACAAGGAAAGAGCCTGTTACCTAGGACCCCAAGTATCATGGCTTAAGCAACACAGAAGCTATTTCCGTCTTCTGTGATAGTCCTGATCAATGGGTGCACCCTGGCTGGGTCAGCTCCGGCCTGTGGGCCATTCAGAGACCCAGTTCCTTGCATCTGGGTTTTTCTGTCATTTTCAGGGCACTGCTCTCATCTGCATGGTCAAAGCTGGATCTATGCCATGTTTGCATTTCAGCTGTCTACGTGGGAATGAAGAGCGTGGAGAGGATATGATCAATACCTTAATTCCCAGGTCTGAAAGAGGCTCATATCCTGCCACTATGTCACATGGACAGAGTTAAAACCAAAGGAAGCTGGGAAGTGCAGTCTCACTGCGCACAATTCTCTTCTATGGGTCAAGAAAAGAGTTGACTTCAACAGGCACTAGGAATTATAAGCATTAGAGGAAATATAGGTAATACAGGTAAACAGTTATTCACTCAATTTTATGGGGTGAGACAGGCTTAGAGAGATTAAATCACCACAGGGCAGCCTGTGTGTACATCCACAGACAAAACTCCATCGACGGCTCCTGTAGCACTTTCCTGGAATCTTTGGGAAAGATTTCCAGCGATGGATAGAGCTGGATAGCCGGTGGAGTTAAAGTCTCAGTGAGACCAATCAATCCCCAGAACTTTCCGTCCATCCGCGGCACCCTTCTGAGATGTGGTCCACAGAGTCAGCAGACTCCCCACGCGACTGTCAATTGTCCACAGCAGTAAACTGTGATGAACACATCCTTTACTGTCTTCCTGTCGTTCTTCCTCTCATTCCCCTCTTTCCTCGTATGCGTCATGGGAATACCTCCAAAATAAACTGCTCACATCTAAATCTTGTCTCAACTTCTGTGTTTGGCCACTGCAGGCAAGCAATTTACATAATTAGTAAGTGGGGGAACAAGAATTTGAACCTAGCTCGCTCTATCCAGACCTGTCCTCTTAACCACATCTCAAAAGCAAGTCCTGAGCTGGAGACCTGTGTCTCCCTCCTCGTTTAATCTACTAACGGGGATACAATGCCTGATCCACAGGGGTAGGGAAAGGAAGACAGATGCTTCAGCCTGCAATGTAAGCTTTCTGTGTGACAGGCATGGTGCTGGTCACTTTATTTATTTGCCATACTTCATTTATTCCGACCCTGTCCCCACAGGCTGTCAACTCACCTAATTATCTTTGGATCTCCAGAAGTCAGTATAGTCTTTGGCACAAAGTATATGCTCAGCAAAGGAATACTGAATGATCACATTGAATGGATTTATTATTTCTATGATGTAGGTGCTATTATTACTGCAATATTTCAGACATAGAAACTGATGTTTCAAGAAGTGAATAGTATTTTAAGATAAAAACTATAAAGGAGCAAGTGGGGGAGGGAATTGTGATGCTCTTTGAGTGCTTCTTGTAACCTTGACTCAGTGCTGAGACCTTCACTTACACTGCTTTAGTCTGGGGCACTAAACATGTGGGGGTTCAGCAGTGCTGACTGGCTCACTCAAGCCACTCTGCCATCGAACCTCATTTTAGAAATGAAAACTACTACCTCCCCAATTTCTCTGAAGTGGAAGTTTACCACTTTCTGTACCTCCAAGGCTCATCTCATTGCTGCACTGCATCTTCTTGTTCGCTACGTGACCCGGAGACGTGTGTATTCCTGATTGCATTCCCAGGAAGCTGACAGTGTATGCATAAAGCTTATGAAAGAGAGCTCTGAGAATCACCACCCACGGAAAGGAGGGGAAGGAAGGAGGTTTGAGCAGAGGGAGAAGTGGCATTGTGATGGAGCCTTAAGGAATGCTTTGGCTAATCCCATGGGGAGCTCTGAGGCTGGGCTGGCCCTTCCTCCATGTTCTACATTGAAGAGAGGGGACGAAGCATGTATATGCCCTCACCCTCTAGCCACTGCATGTAGAAGCGCATACACTCTGTAAAGAATGTGGAACCCTGGAAAACAGCCTTCTTTTAAATTAGGTAAGACCAAAGTGGTGTGATAGTTACGGACTGTCCAACAACAGATGGCCCTGGCAGGGTAAGTCCTTTGGTCCTGAAGTGTTTCTGGCAGCTCTGTCATGTGTCTACATGAGATGGACGAGGGCATATTAGTATAGCCTGATGACACTTCCAGTAAACCGGAATATGAAAGAAGGACAACCCAAGCTGAGATGAGGAAAAGGAACTTGAAAAAGTAACCTTTTCTTAGGCCAAGGATGTCTTTCCAGACGTGGTGCTTTCCTTACTATGAGCTCACAGATCAGTTCCATATTTCACCCTGACCGTCACAACAGAAAATGCTTCTTTCATGGGGTTGCAAGGAGTCGGACATGACTAAGCGACTGAACTGAACTGATGTGGAGACTGTTTTAAAGAGAATAGGAAAATAGGAGCACACAAAGCTGCAACTATTACTCTCTTCCATTTGAGCTCAAGCAGTTCCTTAAGTAATGTAATTTTTACCTTTTTTCCCATGTGAGGGAAGATTAGATTTCTGGGATCCTGTCAGTTTCCCTCAGCTGATGAGCTCATGTGTTGTCTGGTCTCTAAAGTGCGTGCTCCCAAAGTTCCTCAAATTAGGTTCTTCAGTTGGAGGGAAAAGCTCAGGTGAACACATATCGTGGGATTCTCCTTAATTTCTTCTGACTTTGGAATTAGTTTATAGGTGAAATTTTGTTCTAGGAAACCACATGGTGTGTGTGTGTCTGTATATGTGTGTGTGTGTCTGTATATGTGTGTGTGTGTCTGTATATGTGTGTGTGTGTGTGTGTGCAGGCCTATACCTGCACACTCAGGGCTGAGAGGAGCAACTCTAGTTCTGACTAAGTTGAACTGCCAGGGCCTCTTCCCTCTTTGTACACTTGGCTTTTGAGTGTGCAGGGCTGTGGTAACAGCTGACTACACTCCCACTCTTCAATCTAACACTCTCCTTCCTGCTGGCAAAGTTCTGTGTTAATGTTCTAAAATAGGGAAGCATTTAGAAGAAAGGAGAAAAAAAGGAAAATGAGGTTAAATGAAAAGACAGGGACAGGAGTTTTCACTTCATGCTCTGAACTGTGAGACCACCAAGCTTTTTTTGTGCCAAATAGTAAGAGATTTATTTCCTAATCAGATGGAGTATTGTGCATGTCATTCAGAAATGTGTTCCTGCTCATTTCACAGCTCGGAAAAGGAGTTGACAGGCATCAAAAGGGAAGAACTGTAGCTAACGTACGAATAATAGGAATGAAAAAAATCAATGTGGAGATGTAATTGAAAGTAAGAACTGGTGGTCAAGGCAATTGATTCTGCCCATATTGTGAGCAGAAATGAAGCAGGATCAAGTCACTGCAAGATCAGGCCACTCACAAATCTTTCTCCTTTCTGGGACAATGGGGGCCTTTGAAACTGTGGACAGGGACTTTATCAGACATGCTTACTCAAAGAGAAGTTTCTGTAGTTCTTTTCCATGTCTTTTTTTTTTTTTTTTTTCCCTTTATAGAGAATGTGTTGAGACCCGGAATGAATCCAGGACTGTGACTTTGCAGCTGATGTAACTGGACCAGGGCATGTTCCATCCTGTCTTTTGTGACTATCTTAGCCACCAAATTCAATTGCTCCAGGCTGACTCCCATCATCAAGGCTCACTTGACCAGAAGGATGACCAAAAGCCCTTCAGCAGCCCCATAAAATTCATTCCCTCTCTCTAGGCTTAGTTTCTGAAAGAAGAGCCCTGTAAAAAAGTACTATTTATTTATCTTTACCAAATAACAGATATAAAGAAGATTTTAGTGTGGTTTTTATTGGGGAATTGTTATTCATGGACATTTTTTAAAAAAGCAAAATAACTCCCTTTGAGAAATACTTATTCCTCCGGTGTTGTCTCATGCGGGCATTCACAGACTTTGCCCATCAATTCCAGTAAAATCAATATTGCATTACGGTCGGAGTCAGGAGATCTGGGCCGGGTGACCTTGGGCAAGTCACTTAATCTCTCTGCCACAATCTATATGAACGAACTGAAAATAATTCTAGCCATTTCAAGAACGGAGAGTAAGATTAATGACGGAAAGGATTTTGGATGATTGTCTCTGTGGCTCTTTCTCCCACGCCCTCATTTTGTGTGTGTTTTTTTTTTATGTTTGATTTTCTTTAGAATCCAAATTCAGCCACCCACATATTGACACAAAGACAAAGGTACTTTCAAATGCAAGATGGCAGTGCCTCCACTGGACTGGATTTTGTATTTCTGGATGCAGTCAGCACTTGCAGTGTCCTCTATTTCCCCTTGTGGGAGGACGAGGAAAGCAATGGAGAAGTCCGTTTGGAAAAGCACTGTTGCATATATATCACTGTCTCCATTCTGTTCCAGTAAGTTTTTGGTTTCTTGCTCTCAGGAATCCTGTTTCTTCCGCTCCACTGAAACCTCCCAGCGTTCAACTTGCTCATGTAGGTGACGACATGGTGTGGTCTCACTCCTCCAGCTTGCAGCTCAGTATTCTCTCCTGCTCTATCAAGTGTTGAGCCACACTTTCATAAGCTGTGACCTCAGGGGATAAACCAATACTTACTGACACATTTAATGAGTGCCCTGGGATCTCACCAGTTCTTCCAATTGCCATCCCGACTCACCTCTTCTTTTGCTATCAGACTTACTGAGAGGGAAGTTTAGTACTCATAATTTCCATTCCTTTCCATAGCTATCCATCTATTATCCCACCACTCTGTTAAAACTGCTCTTTCTTCATCTCCATTCTGGGACCATGTCATTCTAGAAACATGATCATTACTTAAAGTTGGGTCTTGTTCTTCAGATCAAGCCCATTCTTTTGTGTATCTAAATTAGCTTATCCATTTTCTTGGCTTCAATGACCAATTCTATGTAAAACTCTTATACCCATGCTTTTAGACATCCGAGGCCATAATTTGTTTTAAAATATCTTTTCCTGACATTTTTCACTCTAAGAGCATATATTAAACACTTTTTGAAAGTGAAAGTGTTAGTTGCTCAGTCGTGTCCAACTCTTGTTGCTGTCATGGACTGTAGTCTGTCAGGCTCCTTGGTCCGTGGAATTCTCCAGGCAAGAATACTGGCATAGGTAGGTTGCCATTCCCTTCTCCAGGGGATCTTCCCTACCCAGGAATTGAACCCAGGTTTCCTGCATTGCAGGCAGATTCTTAACCATCTGAGCCTCCAGAGAAGCCATATTAAAGGCTTTACGTGGTGGGGGGTGGGGGGTGGGGGAGGGCAGTCATTTTGTGAGAAATCTGGAATAACACATTTTATCCTACAGAAGGGGTTGATTAAAGATATTTAATTAAAGATACGTGAAGATATTAAAGACATGATTTAGAGAAATGTATTGTTTTCATTCAGTGGAGTGGAAGATGGGTTGAAATCACAAGGTTGGGGCTTCCCAGGTCAGCAACTCCTATTGGCAAGTTGTTTCCAGCTCTATGCAGATTCCAGATTCCAATCCTTGTGAAACAAGTTCACAAGATGTTATACTTGACTTCTCATTCCTTGCAAACATACACAATTCATGATTAATTCTCCTACTGTAACAATACATGGTATACAGTCTTTTCTAATTCACTTACCATCCCCACCCTTTTTTTACTCCTGGTCCTTACATGTTTTTACAGTTAAGAAACAGCCTCCTGATCGATTGATTTTAAATTCTGCTACTTATGTAAAATTCCCATTATTCTGGTCTTGACAAATCATTCTTTTACTCAGTCTTATTAATACCATTCTTGCCACAAGAATTCTGAACTTCTTAGCTCTCACCCTCAAGTATAGCCTGTATATTTCCACAACCATGCTTTTGCGCAAACCATTTTGCTTAATAGTGAATTCATATAGTGAAACTGTTCTCTGATTTTCTGAATTGATACAAGTACTTCCTTTTCCATCATTTTAAGCAGGCAATGTTACCATGGCTTTTCTCGCCTCAATCCATATATCCAACGGCTTATTTATAGAGACTATATCTCTCAAGATTCAGCTTAACACTACTGGTCTTCCCTAGTATTTCTTGGACTATTTTGGTTTCTTTAATGAGAACTGGAACATCTTTTAGAGGAAGAATAATTTTACCTCACAGATTGGAGGAATAGTCCTCTGGCATCCTGGCAAAGTGGCACCCTTAAGGGTATTTTTGCTGATTTTCCAGTTGACCTCTTTCCTGAATCTCTGGCTTTGATGTCCAGAGCAAAGAATGTGCATGAGTTTTAAAGCATGGATCGCCAGCAGTTGTTTCATTTACTCCAACCTCATCATCTTTTGAGGTCATGGAAATTCCTTTGAGATTCCAGAAATATTATTACTTTTCAGTGCTATTGTAAGTGTTCATATTTTCTGTGTCTCCAGAGGTATTTCATTTGGAACTACATTAAACATAACTAACTAGCTGCTATTTTAAAATGGAAATCTACTTCTGTTGGCACTTTAAAAGCTTACTGTAAACAGATGTTCAAAAAAAAAATGGACTAGATGAAGTGAGTTAATAAAGTCAGAAAATGGTCACTGTTCTATTGCACACATGAAATAAATACATGCCTCACTCTGATCACATTAACTTCTTTTTTTTCCTTGACTACATATGTGTTTCCTCTCCTCAGGCATATAAACAGACTGCTCTCTTTGCCTGGACCCCCACACACTTGACCCTCATATATTTCCATTTATCTCCATCCTAGATCCGACTTTATCCTCACAATTTGTCTTCAATGTCACTTCCTCACAGGCATTCCCTAACCACCCAATATGTATTTGATTGGATTCCTCTGT
Organism: Moschus berezovskii; assembly: GCF_049115385.1. Lineage (NCBI taxonomy): Eukaryota > Metazoa > Chordata > Mammalia > Artiodactyla > Moschidae > Moschus > Moschus berezovskii. The sequence continues at coordinate 48,340,366 of NC_142464.1, read as the reverse complement.
TCTATGTTTATCTAGTACCTTATACTTTCCTTCAGGGTGCTTATCACAATTGGAGATTACATATTATTTTACTCATTTGTATAATACCCATTACCCATTCTAACCTCAATTACAACTGCATAGAGCATATGTGCTAAAATGTCAGAATAAGAATAGTGCTCAATTCAGTTCAGTTCAGTCGCTCAGTCGTGTCCGACTCTCCGCGACCCCATGAATCACAGCACGCCAGGCCTCCCTGTCCATCACCAACTCCCGGAGTTCACTCAAACTCATGTCCACAGAGTCGGTGATGCCATCCAGCCATCTCATTCTCGGTCGTCCCCTTCTCCTCCCGCCCCCAACCCTGCTCAGTCATGTCCAATTGTTTGTGACCCCATGGACTGTATAACCTGCCAGACTCCTCTGTCCATCGAATTTTCCAGGCAATAATACTTGAGTAGGTTGTCATATCCTCCTCCCGGAGATCTTTCTGACCTAGGAATCGAACCCATGTCTCCTGTATCTCCTGCATTGGCCAGCGGATTCTTTACCACTGCCCCATCTGGGAAGCTCAAAATGGCAGAAACAAAGTCTATTTCACTTTAGACTATGTATCAAAAGTTTAGCATAGCTTATTGCACTTAATAGAAGATAGGAAATAAAGTTATTTTTGAGTACACAAGAGAAGATTAAGAATGAAAATAGCTTATGTACTTTATAAAGCTTTATATACTTTATATAAAGCTTCATATACTTTTATAGAGACTTTTAAAAGCATAACTTTTGAAATAATGGTCACTATATGAGGCAGATGACATCATAACAGTCAGGATCTTTCTAAGTCCTGGATCGATTTCCACAAGTCTTTCAATCATTTCCCCAGAAAGAATTGCTGCTGACAAAGCAAGCCATCCAAAAAGAAAATGCTGAGAGCAATTCTAAAGCTGGGGTTAGTCTATTATTGCTTAGAAATAATTTCAGGAAATCTGTGGTGAAAACATTCTGAAGATTGAGATAGCTATTGTTCAGCAAACACATCTTAAATGGAACACATGTCAAATCTCCACGGCGTATTATCTGAAGGGACCTCGTCACTCATGTGAGACTTAAGTAAACACATTAGGGATGTTTAATTACTTTATCTTTTCAGATTACAAATGTACATTATTCTGTGTAGTAGCCTTGATTTTGAAATAGGCAAAATGGATTTTAACGTATTGAATTCTGTCGGAAATGCTCCAAAGTAGTTTCCTATTGAAGATATCCTATGGTCAAGGTCTTATAAGTAAGCAGATTTTCATAACATGAATAACTGCCCTTAATTTGTTTCATTTACTAATAATTATTTGACTACTGAATTTCCTCAAAGAAGAGCTCTTGTAGAAAGCAGCTGCATCACAAGGCAAATAATCCCCTAAGAAATTTGCTGAATGAACCCAATTTCCAACAAACATAATTCTATTTTGTGTCTTTATAAGCAAGAAGGAGAAAAGATAACATTCTGGAAACAACTAATATTTCAACTTTTTGCTTAAAAAACAACAACAACAAAAAAAGTATATAATGTAGATTACTTAAATTGACATAATTAGCACAGAGAATAATTGGGCTGTGGAAATAAGGCACCAAGGCTTTAAAGTCCTTTAGTAGAAAGGGTAGCAATTACTGAGCTGCTGCCTTTATCTCTTGAACACAAAGCATGTGTGGTCTGAGAGAGCTGATGGGCTGACATTCAGTTTCCCCATTTTTGAGTTGTTTATGCCTATGGAAAACAAGGAGCATAAAACCTTACAGGTTTGTCATGGGACATGAATGAGATATTTCACATAAAGTCCTTTGTATAGCACCTGCCATATAATAAGCTCTTAAACAATGACTGTAAAGATAACACAAATCTTTGCAAAAAGAAACAACCATGCAACCAGTGAGAATAAATACTATACAAGTTTTACAAGGACTATATAATATTTATATAATTAAAATGCAGACATGTTAAAGAACAGTGAATAATTAGACGTTTGTGTCTGTTAAAGAGGCAGAGGATGTGTTTGTGTGTGTGTCTGTGTGCTCATCATTGCAAGCTCACACGCACATGATTTTCCTACAGGGGACTTCCCTGGTGGTCCAGGGGTTAAGACTCCATGCTTCCAATGCAAGGGGCACAGGTTCAATCCCTGGTCAGGCAAATAAGATCTTATGTGTGGCATGGCCCGGCCAAAAAAATAAAACGACTAGGTTTTCTTGCAGGGACCCAAAGAACTCTTGATGGGTGAGGGTTAACATTACACTTAGTCCGTGTCATTTCCCTGTTCTGGATGGTATATACTGATATTACCAACCCTTGCCTGAGCGCACCTGTGGAGAAAGGTTCTCTTTGTCTTTTCGAAAGTTTTCCATTTTGGTTCTAACTGAGGGGAAAAGAACAACAGAAATGAAGTCCCATTTTGGTTTAGTTAGATTTCATTTTATAATATCTGGGGGGAAGAAATGAATTGAATATGCACTTTTTTTATTAGTCAAGAATGTGTTCTGCCCTCCATCTCTTCCATGTGGCCACCGCAAACCCCAAGATGTGACAGTATGCTAATATCAAACCAATTTCTGGCAACAAAGAGGTACAAGTTTCCTTCCCTGTTCTCTCAGCATCACCTTGATTAAGACAGTCTTAAGGAGGGAGCTCTAAACAGCATGCAGTTTCTAAGAAAAACAACAAACTGAAGATGAAGTAAATATCTGTTTAATTTACATATATCAGTAGTGTAACTGATATTAGTCTGGAGAAAGACAAAGCACACTGAATTATACATGTACGTCTAGTTTTCTTTGTAAAAAAAAGTTTTTGGAAAGAAACATCTGCAACTTTACAGGGTACCCTGGGATTTTAACGAGGGAAGAGCACAGTCCACTATAAATTCTATTAATTCTACATTGTAATTTAGCAGCAAACATGTTAACATGGGAACATTAAAGTCATAAAGGAGCTTTATTGTTTGTGAAAAAAAAAAATCACAGTTCTTGACATTACAGCCTTTTCTCTCCCCTCCCCAACCCCGGTAAAAGGGCAAAAAAAGGTCAAGGAAATATTAATTTGTAAAAGATCTACTTTTCTAGTGTCGATTGCTACACACCATTTCTGTTCTGTGAGGACATGCTGCAGAGGGGAGCTTCTTTCTGTACAGTGACCGTCTCACGCATAGACTTTCCATACCCTCTGCAGGTGTCCTGAATGAGGCCAGTAGGTCAGTGACACCAGTGGTCAGATGTCAAGGTAAACAAACAGATCAACACACATTTATCCCAAGATAACACCCTATGTTAGTACTATTGCAAAAAAAAAAAAAAAACCCACAAAAGAATCCTGATTTTTAAGTTTGAAAAATGTACAAAAATATCAGGACAATTATAAATTAATATATATTAAAGCATCGAGAAACAGCAAAAGGATGGCCTAAAATGTTAAGTACAATGTACTTTGATACAATAAATATTTCTCATTGAAACCGAATACTGTATAGGGCTGTTTAGAACTCATAGAAACAAAAATTCATATTATTACTAATTTATTTATCAATAATCTATTGGTTCTTTATCATCTCCTTTGTCATTTATATTACAAAAAAATTAATACTGGAAAATGGTAGATAAACACTTTTGTGTGCTTCTCCTGCTAACATGCTGACATTTAAAAAGAAGATAAAATTTATTTTAGCACTCTCATCTCCTCTCATGAATGGAACTCCGGTCTTCAGGATACCTTATGTTTTGCATAAAATATTTCTCATCCATTCATTCCAGCTGTGAATTCTGGAGTTCCATCCATCTGCTTTGCACCCTCACTCACACACATGTGCTTGGTCTGTCCTTCCTTGTGAACCATGTAGATGAGAACCACAGCACAGAGAATTATGCTCTGGGCAACTTCTCATCAGCAGAGAGAACCTTGTCTCTCTCTTGGGTATGTGCTTCTGCTGGTCTCCAGCAAATTAAAGGCTGAATCCAAGTTATCATGGTTCCCATCGTTGTTCTAATGCCTTCAGGTGTATCATTCTTTATACTTCTCCAGCATTGGGGAAGCTTTAGTTCAAGCATTTCTTTTTTTTTTCTAAATGCAGAAAAAAAAAGTCTTCATTCTCATAATAAAAATAAGTCTGTTCTGTATTTTACAATATATTTCAAATATTTCCACTATGAAGCATTCATGAGTCCAACAGGGTCAAGAAGTAGACAACATTTTCCAAAGACCAAAGCTGCCAGGGATGTGTTTAGGAGGCGCAGCGGGTACAGCCGCACTTTACCACCTTCTCCACCTCGTCCACAAACGAGGACCCATCAGTGCATTCGAAGGAGTATTTCCTTCGCTTGCTCCTCAGAGGTCCGCAGCACTGCCCGCCTGCACAGCCCCCTCTGCATTCCAACCGAGACACCTTCTTGGTCGTCTGGCAAGCGGCGTAGCCCTGCTGCTTTTGGTAATAATCTCTTATCCGTTCCCCTCGACAAGAGATTTCTAGAAAAGAACAAAAAGCACAGGCAGTGTGAGGTCAGTTGCTGTAAGTTGTGTGAAGTGGCTGTGAATCTACTGCTCAATTAGGGAGATGCTACTTTGGCTTCCGGTTTGTAAGGGCTATTTTCAGCCTTTTGCTCAAATTTGGTATGACAGGCTGGTAGCACAGTCTGCTCTGATCTTTGCAGAAGACATCTTCTTGGCCTTTATTTTGAGCAAGTGAATACTCTATATGTGACTATAAAAATACTATGCTTTTGGACCGACAAGAAAATTGGATTCCTAAATCTTCTCTTTTATATAGCAAAAATATACATCTTCTGTTTTTATATTACTAACAGCTGGTTTTGTTTACCACAGGGCACCGTTTCAGAGAGTATGCAATTTAATTTATTAGACCTAGAGTTTAATACCATTCAATCTGTTACTTAATACAAGTAACATTCCACTAACTTCATAAATCACCCGAGTATGAACTAGTTCAAAAAGAGCCATCTGCTAGAAGCCTCCACGGGCACGTTCCTTTCATCTCATCCCCCCATCCACACAACAAAATCTCTGCCAGCTGGAGGTGAAGCACATCCTGATCATGCAGACACAGAAGAAGGAAGTGCGTGGGTTGAAATGTCGGCCCATTTCTGTCCCTCTCTCCTGCATAATTTGCTATGTTAAATCAGTTGATTCTAAGGGCAAAGGTGATTTTGTCCTAAAGCTAGAGCAGAATTATTAGCACCTTCTTTTCTGTGCCAGAAGAATGAGTGGTTTATACAGATGAGAACAGCAGATGAAAGTAAGAAAAGTGGAAGTGTTAGTCACTCAGTCATGTCCGACTCTTTGCGACCCCATGGACTGTAGCCCACCAGGCTTCTCTGTTCATGGGATTCTCCAAAGCAAGTATACTGGAGTGGGTTGCCATTTCCTTCTCCAGATGACCTTCCTGACCCAGGGATCGAACCTGGATCTCCAGCATTGCAGGCAGATTTTTTACCATCTGAGACACTGGGAAGCCCAAAGGTAAGCAGGAACTAAGGAAATGAGCTTCTGCATAACAGAAAAAGGAGCATTTTCATAGCAAATCACGACATGTGAAGACATGTGAAGGCCCTGTAAAATTCTGCCACGGAGGTTTGACAGTGAAAGTCACTCAGTCGTGTCTGACTCTTTGCGACCCCATGGACTATACAGTCCATGGAATTCTTCAGGCCAGAATATTGGAGTGAGTAGCCTTTCCCTTCTCTAGGGAAATCTTCCCAACCCAGGGATCGAACCCAGGTCTCCCCCATTGCAGGCAGATTCTTTACCAGCTGAGCCACAAGGGAAGCCTGCCATGGAGGTTTAGTACCTTCAATATCTGTGCCTGCCTCACACTAGACAGTGAATCAATAAGAGCAACAGTGCAAAGAGCTGGCATTTCTCAAGTCACTCTCCTCTCTGTGTGTCTCCCTTCCTCTCTTTTCAAAGATGACGGCCCCTCTTGCTCTGCCAAGAGAGGGAGGGGCCCGGCTGGCTCGGCTTACCTCGATCACAGCTGTCCCCGGTGTATCCGCTGCTGCATTCACAGTAGGGCTGCCCCAGTCCTGAGAGCCTGCATTTCCCATGCTTGCACTTGATCGCCTGGCACGGGTTAAACAGATCCTCCTCTTCATCACAGAGGACACCCCCATGGCCCTCTAGGCACTTGCAGCTGTAGGAGAACGCATTGATGGGCAGGCAGGTGCCATGGACGCATCTACAGAGGAGGAGGAATGCAGGGATGGAAATGCATGAGGCAAAAAGGATAGGAACTGAGGGAGGATGATGGAGGGAATACAAGGGAGACAGTGCTAATGGACTAACTGCCTTCTCTCCCCTCTACCCCTTCCCCTTTTCCTTCTTTCCTTTCTTCGGTATGGGTTTCAGGGTTGGAGAGTGTGGGTTTAACTCCCAAGCAGCCCAAACTCACTTATTTCCAAGACAGGGGTCATTGGTCCTCTGATCACAGAGGGGCCCTGTCCATCCTTCCTCGCACTCGCAGGTGAAGCCGGCCTGGCTGCTGGGCTGGCATGTGCCGTGGGCACACACCTTCTTGTGGCATGGTTCACAGCCGGGCAGGATGCCGGTCTGCATGGGCACCTTCCGGAAGTCCTGAAGTTCGCTGTTGATGTAAAGGTTCCGGATGCAACCGTGGAAGCTGGTGCCATTCTGCCCAGGGGCCTGGCGCAGAGCTGCGGCCACGTTGTTTTTCCCGGGCATGCCTGGGGAGGGACACCAAGTCAGAAGCCAGGTTCCCCAGGGTTCCTCAGCCAGGGGCCACCCGGACCCTGTTAGCTCTTCCAGTGGGATGGGAGCTGTTTGAGCGACTCTTCTTTAGGAGAACCAGACAGAACAAGCATCCTGTCCTGTGGTTCTCAACCAGGCTGCACATCAGAATCACACTGGATCTTTGAAGAAATACTGATGTTTGGGACCTCAGACTGATTTGATCAGATTACCTGGGTGGAGTGGGGGAGGGAGAAGGGATGTATGTTTCTTTGTTTTTATTTTTTGGAAGATGCTCCAGGCCATTCTAATGCACAACTAGAATAAAAACCCTAGGTTCACTGGCAGTCCACTTTTAATTTTTAGCATTTGGTTTTTAAAAACCTTATATAGAGGCAAATATCTATAAAATCTAAATTCAGGTCACTGTACTTAAGAGTAAGTTTGAGAATGGGAGAGGGATTCCTGCTCCTTTACCTCCACACCCAATTCCCAACCTGGACACATATCCCTGAAGCCCAGAGTTTCACAAAGCAGTTTTTATTCCCTGACCAACCCCAGGGCCCAGAGAGCTCAGAGGACATGCTCAATGTCACTAGTAAGACTAGGTTAGAATTAGGCTGATAAGACAAACTTCCCTAATTTCAGGCCATAGTTCAGTCCTTTGATTTTCAGAGAATGAGAGCTGAGGTTCACAAGGACCATTCACCCCAGTCCTGACAAATTTCAAGCTGGCAACTAGTCCAGCGCAACACTGGCAACGTCCCAACTCAGCCACGGATGTCACTGCTGGAAAAACTCACCCTGCTTCCTATCAGGATAGCACCTCATTCACATCTTATTTTCTCCTTGCTAATTGGGTGAAACATTCATATTCCAAGAAATTGGGGCTATAAAAGAAATTCTTCCCAAACCAGAATTTGCAATCTTGTGTGTGTGTGTACGCGTGTGTGTGTATGTTCTTTGTCGCTCAGTTGTGTCTGACTCTTTGTGACCCCATGGACTGTAGTCCACCAGGCTCCTCTGTCCATGGGATTCTCCAGGCAAGGATACTGGAGTGAGTAGCCTATCCTTTCTCCAAGGGATCTCTCCAACCTAGGAATCGAAGTGGGGTCTCCTGCAATGCAGGCGGATTCTTTACCAGATGAGCTACCAGGGAAGCCCCATCTATAAATATACACACACCACACATACACACATATATATGTGCTGTGTGCTAAACTGCTTCAGTCGTGTCCGACTCTTTGAGACCCCAAGGACTGTAGCCTGCCAGTCTTCTCTGTCCATGGGATTTCCCCAGGCAAGAACACTGGAGTGGGTTGCCATGCCCCTCTCCAGGGGATATATATGCACATGTGTGTGTGTGTGTGTATATATATATGCATACACACAAATATATATATACACACATAAATACATACATACACACATATATACACACATGTATATTCCATTAGTGATAGTCATCTGGTAACCCTCATTTGGTAAAGCTGAGGAATCGTTCCATGACCTAAGCCAGACCCTGAAATAGTTCCTGGATGGGATCCTACGTGAAGCATTGGGGAGGGGATGGAGCCAAGGTCTTCAGAGCAGCTGACATTCTCCCCTGCACTCGACTCTGAGCTACTGGCTGAGGGGCTGAAGCTGGGAAAGACCATGGCTCTCACTCTCTAGAAGGTTTGTTGGTTATAAAGAGCAAGAACCACAGTACTCTCTGGGCCCTGCCTTGTGGTAGAATCTTCTCTCCCATTCAAAGGAGACCCATTTGAGGTCTAGAAGGCACCAAAGTCAGACAGTGGCTTATACAAAAACACTAGGCTAGAGATCAAAGCCTGTATTTTTGGACCGTGTGCATTCAGGCCAGTCAATTCCTCTCTTCTGGGGCTCAGTTTTCTCATCTGTAATGCCCATGGATGCACCACCTGTTTCCCAGCTTGAAATACCTAAGACCCACTAGAGGGGGCGCTGTTCAGAAGAAAGCTTCCCAGGCCCCCTTTTCCCACCTGAGATTCCGACCCAAAAGGGAGGGGTGGGCACAAAAATGTAAATATATAGCTCAGGTGAATCTGATGCAAATGGATCCGGTCACACTTCACCAGGTACTGAATTAGGTGTTGTGGATTGAAAGTCATGAGTTTGGGTTTTTAGTCTGCCTGTGTGGCCTCGGTAACTGGATTGCTTCCTAGAATGGGGTCCAAAGGACAGAATGTTCCATTTCCAGGAGAGGACTAGTAACTGTAAATTTCTTGTCTGGGGGTAAGTTCTTCCTCTTCTTCTTTTTGAAGAGACTTTAAACCATTATTTATTTATTTATCTTTGGATATGCTGTCTTCTTTGCTGTGTGGGCTTTTCTCTAGTTGTGGTGAGCTGGGACTCTAGCTGCAGTGTGTGGATTTCCCATTGCAGTGGCTTCTCTTGCTGTGACACGCGGGCTCTAGGACATGCAGGCTTCAGCAGTTGTGGCACATGTAGTAGCATCTCCTGGGCTCCCGGGCACAGGCTCAATAGCTGTGGCACACGGGTGTAGTTGCTCCGTGGAATGTGGGATCTTTCCAGACCAAGGATTGAACCTGTGTTTCCTACACAGGCAGGCGGATTCCACTGAGCCACTAGGGAAGCCCAAGGGGATAAGTTCTTCTAATGTAATCATAACCATTCTGCAAAACATGTGGACTCCAATATCTGGACATTTATGATCCTTTCTTCAGAAGTTAAAAAAGAACTTCTTCCAAATCTATTTCAAGAGCTCCCACAACATGCATGTATATGCACGTGTAAAGACTAAAATGTAGACCCATGAAGTTCCACGGCAGGGAGAAGCAATTAGTAAATGTGTTCCTTCTATTCCCAAAGCTAACAATGATACAAGTCTAGTTTTGATTGTAGTAATTTGTAAACAAAAATGTTGATACATCACATATATATTTGCTTTCGGCAGGATATCATAAAGTCAAGAACTATCATAACTCAACGTTTTCAGGTGCTTGGTAGACTTCTGACCAGATAACTAAGTTTTAACTGATAAAAATAAAAGTAAGGTCCAGGGATTTTTCCTTCAGCCTTTCCTCTATGCCATGGACGATAGCTGGGATTTACTGTTGATAAACAACAGCTAATTTAGTAGATACCTTTTAGCCTTAACAAGCTCTACATGTTTCAGAGTGACAATAAAGGGACCAAGTGTCAACAGTGAGGTTTTGTCAATACTGTCCGGACATTAGGAGAGGATTTGTGATGCATGGAGGGTGCCTCTATGTGTGGGTCTTTAAAAAAAACAATCCCACTAATACAGGTCTTCCCTGTAGTTCAAACAGTTAACAGTTTGCCTGCAGTGGACACTGGGATTTGATCTCTGGGTTGGGAAGATCCTCTGGAGAAGGGAATGGCAATCCACTCCAGTATTCTTGCCTGGAGAATCCCATGGACAAAGGGGACTGGCGGGCTACAGTCTGTAAGGTCACAAAGAGTCAGACACAACAGTGCAATTCAGTTCAGTTCAGTTCAGTTCAGTCGCTCAGTCGTGTCCGACTCTCCGCGACCCCATGAATCACAGCATGCCAGGCCTCCCTGTCCATCACCAACTCCCGGAGTACACTCAAACTCATGTCCACAGAGTCGGTGATGCCATCCAGCCATCTCATTCTCCGTCGTCCCCTTCTCCTCCCGCCCCCAACCTTTCCCAGCATCAGAGTCTTTTCCAGTGAGTCAACTCGTCGCATGAGGTGGCCAAAGTATTGCAGTTTCAGCTTTAGCATCAGTCCCTCCAATGAACATCCAGGATTGATCTCCTTTAGAATGGACTGGTTGGATCTCCTTGCAGTACAAGGGACTCTCAAGAGTCTTCTCCAACACCACAGTTCAAAAGCATCGATTCTTCGGCGATCAGCCTTCTTCACAGTCCAACTCTCACAACCATACATGACCACGGGAAAAACCATTGCCTTGACTAGACGGACCTTGGTTGGCAAAGTAATGTCTCTGCTTTTTAATATACTATCAAGGTTGGTCATAACTTTCCTTCCAAGGAGCAAGCGTCTTTTAATTTCATGGCTGCAATCAGCATCTGCAGTGATTTTGGAGCCCAAAAAAACAAAGTCTGACACTGTTTCCACTGTTTTTCCATCTATTTCCCATGAAGTGATGGGACCAGATGCCATGATCTTTGTTTTCTGAATGTTGAGCTTCAAACCAACCTTTTCACTCTCCTCTTTCACTTTCATCAAGAGGCTTTTGAGTTCCTCTTCACTTTCTGCCATAAGGGTAGTGTCATCTGCATATCTGAGGTTATTGATATTTCTCCCAGCAATCTTGACTCCAGCTTGTGCTTCTTCCAGCCCAGCGTTCCTCATGATGTACTCTGCATATAAGTTAAATAAGCAAGGTGACAATATACAACCTTGACGTACACCTTTTCCTATTTGGAACCAGTCTGTTGTTCCATGTCCAGTTCTAACTGTTGCTTCCTGACCTGCATACAGGTTTCTCAAGAGGCAGGTCAGGTGGTCTGGGATTCCCATCTCTTTCAGAATGTTCCACAGTTTATTGTGATCCACACAGTCAAAGGCTTTGGCATAGTCAATGAAGCAGAAATAGATGTTTTTCTGAAACTCTCTTGCTTTCTCCATGATCCAGCGGATGTTGGCAATTTGATCTCTGGTTCCTCTGCCTTTTCTAAAACCTGCTTGAACATCTGGGAGTTCACGGTTTACATATTGCTGAAGCCTGGCTTGGAGAATTTTGAGCATGACTTTGCTAGCGTGTGAGATGAGGGCAATTGTCCGGTAGTTTGAGCATTCTTTGGCATTGCCTTTCTTTGGGATTGGAATGAAGACTGACCTCTTCCAGTCCTGTGGCCACTGCTGAGTTTTCCAAATCTGCTGACATATTGAGTGCAGCACTTTCACAGCATCATCTTTCAAGACTTGTAATAGCTCAACTGGAATTCCATCACCTCCACTAGCTTTGTTAGTAGTGATGCTTTCTAAGGCCCACTTGACTTCACATTCCAAGATGTCTGGCTCTAGGTCAGTGATCACGTTATCGTGACTATCTTGGTCGGGAAGATCTTTTTTGTACAGTTCTTCTGTGTATTCTTGCCACCTCTTCTTAATATCTTCTGCTTCTGTTAGGTCCATACCATTTCTGTCCTTTATCGAGCCCATCTTTGCATGAAATGTTCCCTTGGAATCTCTAATTTTCTTGAAGAGGTCTCTTGTTTTTCCTATTTTGTTGTTTTCCTCTATTTCTTTGCATTGATCACTGAGGAAGTCTTTCTTATCTCTCCTTGCTATTCTTTGGAACTCTGCATTCAGATGCTTATATCTTTCCTTTTCTCCTTTGCTTTTCGCTTCTCTTCTTTTCACAGCTATTTGTAAGGCCTCCTCAGACAGCCATTTCGCTCTTTTGCATTTCTTTTCCATGGGGATGGTCTCGTTCCCTGTCTCCTGTACAATGTCACGAACCTCAGTCCAGAGTTCATCAGGCACTCTATCTATCAGATCTAGTCCCTTAAATCTATTTCTCACTTCCACTGTATAATCATAAGGGATTTGATTGAGGTCATATCTGAATGGTCTAGTGGTTTTCCCTACTTTCTTCAATTTAAGTCTGAACTTCGCAATAAGGAGTTCATGATCTGAGCCACAGTCAGCTCCTGGTCTTGTTTTTGCTAACTGTATACAGCTTCTCCATCTTTGGCTGCAAAGAATATAATCAATCTGATTTCGGTGTCGACCATCTGGTGATGTCCATGTGTAGAGTCTTCTCTTGTGTTGTTGGAAGAGGGTGTTTGCTATGACCAGTGAATTCTCTTGACAAAACTCTATTAGCCTTTGCCCTGCTTCATTCCGTGCTCCAAGGCCAAATTTGCCAGTTACTCCAGGTGTTTCTTGACTTCCTACTTTTGCATTCCAGTCCCCTAGAATGAAAAGGACATCTTTTTTGGGTGTTAGTTCTAAAAGGTCTTGTAGGTCTTCATAGAACCGATTAACTTCAGCTTCTTCAGCATTACTGGTTGGGGCATAGGCCTGGATTACTGTAATATTGAATGGTTTGCCTTGGAAACGAACAGAAATCATCCTGTCATTTTTAAGATTGCATCCAAGTACTGCATTTCGGACTCTTTTGTTCACCATGATGGCTACTCCATTTCTTCTAAGGGATTCCTGCCCACAGTAGTAGATATAATGGTCATCTGAGTTAAATTCACCCATTCCAGTCCATTTTAGTTCACTGATTCCTAGAATGTCGACGTTCACTCTTGCCATCTCCTGTTTGACCACTTCCAATTTGCCTTGATTCATGGACCTAACATTCCAGGTTCCTATGCAATATTGCTCTTTACAGCACCGGACCTTGCTTCTATCACTGGTCACATCCACAACTGGGTACTGGTTTTGCTTTTGCTCCATCCCTTTATTCCTTCTATAGTTATTTCTGTGTTCTGGCTGGACTTTTATACACAAAAACATGAGGATCACATTGTTTTGTTTTACGGAAAGCCTATATCACGGGTAGCTGAAACCCAAGGGTGGGGAAAGCTGCCTCCCTGTTTTGCTAGAAAATACTCTTGGAGAGGCTTACGGTATGGAATGTATCACCTTCAGGCTAGCCTCCCTGCGGAGTGTTCCTCTTTGCACAGGTCGTCTACCTTTCTCTCCTTTGCTCATTCAGCTCCTCCTGCCTTTATCATAAAGAATTCAGAACTGTGGTTTTAGGACTGCATTGTAATTTTTAAATGTGAATTACCCTTGAGACTCTCCTCTGAGAGGGAAGGAAATAAGCCCAGTGCGCTCTCTGGCAATGGGGCTGGTGGAAAGTGGTTTTCTTCAGGCTTGACAGAACAGAGGCACTGTCTGCATCCTTCCAAGCCCTCTATCCTTAGAAGGACTGGTAGTGCTGACTTCAAACTCTTTTTCCCCCTTTTTAAAAAATGTCCTTTTTTAAAAACATGGAATTCTATTTATGTACTTTCTTTGTTGTTTAGTCACTAGCATGCCAGGCTTCCCTGTCCTTCACTGTCTCCTGGAGTTTGCTCAAACTCATGTCCATTGAGTCGGTGAAGCCATCTGACCATCTCATCCTCTGTCCCCTCCTTCTCCTCCTGCCCTCAGTCTTTCCCAGCATCAGGGTCTTTTTGCAGTGAGTCAGCTCTTCACATCAGGTGGCCAGAGTATTGAAGCTTCAGCTTCAGCATCAGTCCTACCAATGAATATTCAGTGTAAATTTCCTTTAGGATTGACTAGTTTGATCTCCTTGCTGTCCACAGGACTCTCAAGAGTCTTCTCCAACACCACAGTTTGAAAGCATCAATTCTTTGATGCTCTGCCTTCTTTACTTACTTACTTATTGGCCATGCCATGTGGCATGTGGGATCTTAGTTCTCCAACCAGGGGTCGAATCCACACCCTCTGCATTGGAAGCACAATCCTAACCACTGCACCACCAGGCTTCTGGCCCAAGCACTCCCATTCTATACTTATTTTTTTAACCACATTCTAAAGGGGTCTTAGAAGACTCAGTGAAATGATCTCTAATGAAAGTGTAAAAAAATCAGGTGAAGGACAAGTCCAGAAACGAACAAAAAGCCACAGAAGTTAGACTTTTACTTTTCTGCTCCATGTTAAGAAGTGAATGTCAATGCAGGTGGCTTTGGGTGCAGACAGAACTCAAACGAGGTCTCTATCATAGCTTCATAGCTTTGTGAACTTGGACACGTTCTACGGAGTCCCTGAGATAACCCCTTAGGGATTATAAAACAAAAAATCATACCTACTTCCTACAGTCTCTGGGGGTAAGACTGTAAAAGAAGCATTGTGCTGAGAAGACAGCAGTTGCTTAGCAAATATAATTTCTTTTCTCTCCAACCACAGGTAACCTCAGTGACTTTCAACTGCCATTCATTGTGGTGCAGGCAACAATGGAGGCTCTTGCCTGTTACTGAATCCCATAGTGTGATTCCCATGAAGCAAACAGATCAGTCATCTTGCGGCCCAGACTTTCTACAAGATACTTTTATCACAATGCATTATGGTTTCATGAGGATGTGACTGTCTTCTCCACTCCCCTGGGTACAGAAGGGATGTTTCTTTTTCAGTTTTTTTATTCTTTATGCCTCTATTAATTTAGTTCTCAGCTTATGGGAGGTGCTCAATAAATCTTTACAGAATTGTACCAAAGACTTTTAACTGCTTTAAAAAAAACTGAAATTCTATAGGAGTGTTCAGATTGTCTACTGCTAAAATTATTAAAATCAGAGGTGCTCTGGAATTTCAGAAATTTTTCAAAACTGCTTTTAGGGAAGGCTTTGAGAGGTTGGTAAAATTATGTAGCATCCCAAGGTCGTTCTTGTGAAAATAACTGATGAAAAGTTGAAAATACCTGTCATGGTGAAGAAATTGGTTACACTGACCCTTTCAGAAACTTTGGCTTATTTATTTGTAAAACGAGTTAATTTTATCAGTCAATTCATCTCAGTTCAATGTAATTAAATTCGATGCAACTCAGTTCACCGTCATATGCTTTCTTGCTCATTTGCTTGAAATTTGAAATTCTATCTTCGGGTTATATCTACTCCTCCACATTTACACGAGTGCAAGGTTTCCCTACTGCGGTTCTTCTGCTTTGCGCTCCTTCAGATCTCTGTCCATCCCTCATCTATTTGCTCATCTGCCTTCTTGGTGCTTAAAAATAGTCTTCACTCTGTCGTTTCAAGCCCTAAACCACCTTTCCAACCTTCTCTCTTTACCATTCCCCTTAAGGTCTGAGCTCAACAGAAGTACTTCTCATTGCCCCAATACAATTTGTGAATTTAATTTGTTCATTCATTCATTTGATTTCATTAATAACTATCCTATCCTGTAGATGATTTTGTGACTAGTAGTAAAGACACCCAAGCCTAGTGACATCTGCCTGAAGCTGGTAGTGTTACCCTCCTTAAGGGATCTGGGTGGGTCATGTACTCCTCAGTTTGCATCAGACTTGTTTTCACATCTTTTTCATTGTCTGATTTGACTTGTAACCAGTTTTCTTTTTCCATACACCAGATCATATAATTATCTGATGTGTAAATCAGCTAGCAAGTGATAGACACGAAAGAAACATTAATGTCCTTCTCCACCTGACTACATATTTAGTTAGACCCAGGGTCAGCATTACAAAACAGACTCTTATACTAATCTAGGACTCTTTCTTTTCTATCCTTGCTGTCCGTCAATGATTGATCAATGACCATGGCACCAGGCATCAACAACTTCAGGATTAGTCTGTGATGAGAATCATGGGGTTCGGGAATCCACGAAATTTGAGAAAGGGCTTACCTCCGACATAGAGAGGGGAGTCAAAATTCAGGGTGGACTGCTTTGACAAGTTGGTAATGATTTTGGGGCTCCCTCCATCCACTGAGAGGGAGAGACTTTGATCCAGGGCGAGTAGTTCCACAATGTGAAAATTTCCATCATTGATTGTCTCCACACTAAAACAAAAACCAAAACACAATAACTTAGCTGATTCTCCAATTATGTATTTATTAAAGAAAAGGAGGTACAATACAAACTGGACTAAGTTCTTTTGGGGAAAATATACTCCTATCTAACGTTAATAAAAATAAGGAATTGATTTTAAAAGGAATATTTTCAGGGAGATACAATCTGTTTTTATTTCTTAGGTAACACAAACGTTTTCTTAGGTAATACAAAAGTTCTCCCATTGGGATAGTGTTGGTTGCTCAGTTGTGTCCAACTCTTTGCGACCCTATGGACTGCAGCCCACCAAGTTCCTCTGTTCATGGGATTCTCCAGGAAAGAATACTGGAGTAGGTTGCCATTTCCTTCTCCGTGGGATCTTCCCAACCCAGGGTTGGACTCAGGTCACCTGCAATGCAGGTGCATTCTTTACCATCTGAGCCACCAGGAAAGCCCTCCCACTGGGATAAGTGGAAATGAGTACATTTTATTACTATCTAGTCACAATCTTCTGGTTTGCAGAAATTACAAAACATAATTTATGCATTTTAAATGCTATTAGAGTTTTTTTCTTCAGCTGCTATTACTCCAAATTGTGTTCAAAACACAAGGAGCCTACAGTTGTGCCAAATATACTCTTTAGGCATTGATGTTAGGGGTTCATTGGTCTCTGCACTCTTAAGCACTACACAGTAACACTTACCAGAATCAAACATACACATAAATACAGGAAGAAGCAACTTGGTAAGATCACTATAGTTTTTGAAATTTGTTAACTGAAAATATACCCTCATTTTATTTGCAATTTTCAGAAGATTTTCCATCAAATGATATTACTATGAAGATGATTATGCTCAGTGGAGAGGCGGGAATAGCAGAGTAATTGGAATGCTTAACATAGTCATATCTAGAGAATCTAGTGATGATAATGGTTCTTCAGTTTCTCTTCCATAACTTTAAAGGGCTGGGTCTAACAATCATTACTGCCACCTTCTAAAAACTTTGAGAGTGCTTATGGAAATACATAAAATGAACAAAAACAAAGAGATTAAGAATTTTAGGTAAACAGAACATGACAACTGAAAAATGAAGTTGGGTGCAATTAGTAAGTAGGTGCTATAAGGTTTAAAGGTGACTGTTAACCTAGTACAAGTGTTATATCAGGCCAATGAAACAGGACAAAGAAAAAAATAGGATTGATAGTGAAAATTAAAGAACAAATATTTGAGATATTGATTGGAAAGACTGGAAAAATGGTTCAAAAAGGGAAATATGGGAACATATAATAGGAAGACTGGGAATACCTAATACTCCCCAAGCAAGCATGCATGCGTGCTCAGTCACCCAGTTGTGTCCGACTCTTTGGAACCCCATGGACTGTAGCCCACCAGGCTCCTCTGTCCATGGGATTCCCCAGGCAAGAATACTGGAGTGGGTTGCCATTTCCTCCTCTAGGGGATCTTCCTGACCCAAAGATTGAACCTGCATCTCCTGTGGCTTCTGCATTGGCAGGTGGATTCTTTATCACAGAGGCACCAGGGAAGCCCTCCCTAAGCAAAATGATTGCTTAAATTTCCAGCACTGATACTTAAATTTGCAAATAAGTCAAGCCTGGAAAATAACGAAAAAAAAAATGTATTGACATTTCTGTATCATTCTTATCACAGAAGTCTAATCATATTCCATTGTTTGCCAGCATAGACCAAAATGTTTTTTGTGATTTGACAATATAAACCATAATACACAGCTGTGAAAACACTTGATGTTCTCTGGCCTTAAGTAGTTAAAAGTGTCCACATGTGTGGGGATTTTGATAACCTGTTTCAGATGTCATCTTTAAAAAAATAAACGTTAGATGTGCCAAACAATTTTTTGCCCCATACACATTTAATTATCCCAACAAATGACACCACTAAAATCAACAGAGGAAATAATATACAAAGAATATAGGTGGGCTCGCTTCCCCTTGTGGCTCTGCTGGTAAAGAATCCGTCTGCAATGCGGGAGACCGGGGTTCAATCCCTGGCTTGGGAAGATCCCCTGGAGATTCCCTGAAGAAGGGAAAGGCTTACTCAGTCCAGTATTCTTGCCTAGAGAATTCCATGGACTGTATAGTTCATGGGGACGCAAAGAGTGGAACATGACTGAGCAAATTTCACTACAAGTCCAACTACAGGTGTGCTCAGTCGCATCCGACTCTTTGTGACCCCATTGTCTGTAGCCTGCCAGGCTTCTCTGTCCATGGAATTCTCAAGTCAACAGTACTGGAGTGGGTTGCCAGTTGCTCCTCCAGGGAATATCCCTGTCCCAGGGATAGAACCCATGTCTCCTTCATTTCCACTAGTGATCAGCAGATTCTTTACCACTGAGCCATCTAGAAAGTCCAATATACAAAGAAAATACTTTCTAAATAAAGTTATAGACGAACTGTTAGTGGTCTTAAATATGACTCTTCAAAAGGTAGTTGCTATTATTATTGAACAATAATAGCAACTACCTGTTAAACATACAGATTTTGGAGGCAGATAAACCTGGATTTGAATTCTGGTCCTTATTAAATGTTCAACTTTAGATAAGTTACTTAATTGCTAATAAACTTCAGTCATCTCTTCAGTAAATGTTAACAAATATTCCCCCCTCCTACGGTTAAATTGATTTTTTGTTTTAATTCAGAGTAAAACATCTAACCTATAGAAAGTGCAAAGTTAAATGGTATGCATTGGAATTACCATCTGCATCACCATCATCACCATCATTATATAAGTAATTGGATACTATTTCAGGATCTTCTTCAAGAGGAAATTAAATTAGTTCAGCTTTATTTTTAACATTAGTGTAAGATGACACTAAAGATTGGTAGAAATATAATAACATAAGCACACAATGCAAGCACTATTGTTCAGTCGCTCATTCGTGTCCAACTCTTTGCGACCTCATGGACTGCAGCACGTCAGGCTTCCCTGTCCTTCACTATCTCCTGGAGCTTGCTCAAACTCATGTCCACTGAGTCAGTGATGCCATCCAACCATCTCAGCCTCTGTTGTCCCCTTCTCCTCCTGCCTCCAATCTTTCCCAGAATCAGGGTCTTTTCAGATGAGTCAGTTCTTCGCATCAGGTGGCCAAAGTATTGGAGCTTCAGTTTCAGCATTAGTACTTCCAGTGAATATTCAGTGTTGATTTCCTTTGTAATTGACTGGTTTGATCTCCTTGCTGTCAAAGGGACTCTCATGAGTCTTCTCCAACACAACAGTTCGAAACCATTAACTCTTTCGCCCTCAGCGTTCTTTATGGTCCAACTCTAACATCCATACACGACTACTGGAAAAATCACAGCTTTGACTATTTGGACCTTTGTCAGCAAAGTATATGGATCTTTGTTGGCAAAGTAATGTCTCTGTTTTTTTTAAATAAACTGTCTAGGTTGTTCTTGCCTGGAGAATCCCAGGGAGAGGGGAGCCTGGTGGGCTGCCGTCTATGGGGTCGCACAGAGTCAGACATGACTGAAGCGACTTAGCAGCAGCAGCAGCAGGTTGGTCATAGCTTTTCTTCCAAGCAGTAAGCGTCTTTTTATTTCATGGCTGCAGTAACCATCTGCAGTGATTTTGGAGCCCAAGGAAATAAAGTCTGTCACTGTTTCCATTGTTTCCCCATCTATTTGCCATGAAGGAGTAGGACCAGATGCCAGTGTCTTTGTTTTTTGAATGCTGAGTTTTAAGCCAGCTTTTTCACTCTCCTTTCACCTTCATCAAGAGGCTCTTTAGTTCCTCTTCACTTTCTGCCATAAGGGTGGCAGAAGTCTGCATATCTGAGGTTATTGATATTTCTCCCATCAATCTTGATTCCAGCTTGTGCTTCATCCAGCCCGGCATTTCTCATGATGTACTTGGCATATAAGTCAAATAAGCAGGGTGACAATATACAGCCTTGATGTACTCCTTTCCCAGTTTTGAACCAGTTCTTTGTTCCATGTCTGGTTCTAACTGTTGCTTCTTAACCTGCATATAGGTTTTTCAGGTGGTCTGTTATTCCCATCTCTAAGAATTTTCCACAGTTTGTTGTGATCCACACAGTGAAGCAGAAGTTTTTCTGGAATTCTCTTGCTTTTTCTGGAGTATAGCTGATTTACAATGTTGTGTTAGTAACAAGGCTTTAATAGATGATTTCTCTCCCAACTGGCCCAGGAATAAAATTCTACAGAAAATAATCTTCTATATTGGTTGCACAACTTGTGTTTACTAAAAATCACTGAACTGGAAAAATATTTAATAAACTTATAATGAGAGCTGAAGATTATGAAAATGCATATGAGGTATATAGATGTGAAACTCGTTTTTTGACCCTATTTTCCCATTTATAAGTGAAATTCAGAATGACTACATTTTTCTCTTCCCAAAGGCTTTCGATGTCTAATCTGATGATTCCAGAACTTGGTAAGAGTTACCACTGAACTTAATCCCATCTGTATTTCCCAGGAATTAAGTGAGGCTTTGTGAAGCTTTTAGACAGATAAGTACTGTGAAATTAATATTTTTAGGTTGTTTGGTTTTAAGATGATATTGTGTGGATGGAGCCTGAAGAGAATATGGCCAAGCTAAGAGTATTCAAAATTAGTGTTTCATGCTGTCTCCTTAAGCCAGAGATCTGGGGTTTGTCCAGGAGTTCTTTATTATACCCTTTTAAAATAAAAGCAGTGATCGACACATACCAGTTGTTGCAGAATAAAACTGAGCCATCATTGATTTTACAGTCTATCATGGTCATCTCATTCCTATCCACTTGCAATGTGTAACATCTTTCTGGGTCCTGATAAGTATTGACAAACACTCTCACTTCTCCCTAGGGAACTATACATTCCACGACCCACAAAAGTCGCAAGTGAACCACTTAACAGTAAACCTTTCCACTGGGAACATAAATTGCATTTACTACCATTATTACGTAATTCAGTTTTACTATACTCATCTATTACTTGAGATTTGTTTTCCTGTGTTTCTAAATGGATGTGTGAAAGCTGTTACTCAATTGTCTCGTGCTTTGCTACAGAGTTTAAAAACTTGGGGCTTAAAAGAAGAGGGGCCTTAAATTGTCTTTGATTGACTTTATATCTTCAGGACACATTAACAATGGCAATATTTCTTCCTCCATGGTAAATCTTAAGGTATTTCAGTAGTGAAGATAAATATTTCACTTCCTTTGCTTATGTGAACCCCAGCTTTTTGTCTTAAAAACTTAAAGTATTTGTTGGCATACTCTGTGCAGTGGAATAGGAATCAGAAACCAGACAAATTCAACTGACCATCTCATTTTGGTATCTCTGGGCTAAAGATGCTTCATCTGTGAAGTAGGAATGCTAACAAAAACTTACCCTGCCCAACTGTTTAAGTGCAAAGAAATGGGAAGCCAAATGGGATTAAATGTATTTATGTACTTGCATAAGAGCTTTCAGAAGAAGTTTTTACAAAATAATTTATCAAGTAAATGTATTTTGGAGCAAATTCCAGATCTTCCTCAACTTACAACTGACGAATATACTCACTGTAAATTGAAAATATGGTTAAGTCGAAAATATACTTAATACACCTAATCTACTGAACATCATAAGCCTAGCCTGCCTTAAGCATACTCGGAAAACATACTGGCTTACAGTTGGCCAGAGTCATCTAACAAAAAATCTATTTTATAATAAAGTATTGACTATCTCATATAATTTATTGAATATTAGATTGAAAGTAGAAAAGCAGAATAGGATAGTTGTAAGTATATTCGTTGTTTACACTGGTGGCTGACTGGGAGCCCATGGCTAGCTTGCTGCCACAGTCTAGCATCACAAGAGAGTATCATACCGCATATAGCTTAGCCTGGGAAAAGATCAAAATTCAAACCTCTAAGTATGGTTTCTACTAAATGCATATTGCTTTTCCACCATCATAAAACTGAAAAATCATTAAGTGGAATCATCATAAGTTGGGGACTGTATGTATATAATTTAAATGAAAATGCTCTAAAAATAGAAACTTCTATATTTGAACATAAGGTAGGAGTCACATGTAAGACAACAGTATTTGCACCTGAGTCCTTATTCTTCAGCATCAGTGTATCCAAGCATGAAGAATATCCATAAACCTCAGCATTACCAATTATCCTACTCTGCCTAGACTAGGCACTTTACATTAATTATCTCCAAGTCTCCCCGTGAAATGGAAGCGCAAATTGTTCAAAGTTACAAAGCTGATAAAAAGTGCTGCTTTCCCATACAGCACATCAAGAACTGCTGAGTTATTTACCTTGGAAAGAAGACTATATAAAATCTATCTACTGTCTGTCTTTCCAATGATATTAACTCTTTTTTTCGTAATGTAAGCCTGTACGTCGCATAACCCAGAGGCTGTGTAGCTAAGCAAGCCTAACAGTCTGCAGAGGCAAGTCCTCTGAAGTTGTGTAGGTTCCCTGAATACTGAAACTGATGAAGGCATGGTCTAGTCCTGTGCTTTTGTAATGTGTACATCCGATTTCCTAATTTTTAAATAGTAATGGCTGTGTTTTCAAAGAAGCTGTCTGGTCTGGAAAATGACATTAATTTGAATCTAAAGAAAGAAGCAGACAATTGTGATTAATATTTTTTTTTAAAGTTTCTGCCTATCTAGATGAAAAGAAGGTCTTTTGAAGGGCAAGTGATTATCAGCCTACTTGAGAAAATAGTGTTCCTCTGTCCCTGTCTGAGGGACTACTGCTGATGCTGGCTTCAAGTTTGGGCTGTCATTCATTCATTCATAGCACTATTAATAAGTCCCTCTTTTTGCTATTCTCTAAGCATTCTAACAATTAGGCATGCATGCCATATTCTACATCCATCCATTTGTTGGGCTGCTGTGGCATCTTTGTTGCTGCTGATTAGCTCTCTTAGCAGGGTGCAGGCTAATATTTAATAACTGGCTCTCTGAAAAACAGAATGAGTCTGGATTTGTAGCATCTGATGATTACTGTGTTGGAAAATATTTCCAACAAGGCTGACATCAACTATGAAGTCTTGAAACTTGGATAAGAGAAGCAATGCACACCATCAGCTCTCAGAGCACAGCTCAGATATATTACTTTCACACAAATGGTTTTCACATTGCGGTCCTGGGCCCAGAATATTAGATGGAAACGAAATGAAAACTGAGGTTCATCTGGGATCTGAATCACAAACTAGAGGGTGGAGTACAATACTCTGCATTTTAACACACCTTTCAGGTGACTGTGGTACAGGTTATGTGAAAACAATTGTTCTACACCAGTGCATGTATGCAGGCCCTGTTAACAGTATACATGTCTACAGGAAATCATGTAAGACACACAATGAGGAAGTGTGAATACCACTTTAGTTCTACTGGAAAAGAAACCAGTACTACATCTTGGTTTTCTTAAACACACTTACAACTTGTTAAGTACTACCTCTAAACGTATTTCCATGAAATAATGGTTCTCATGTCGGGGACAATAATTGACATCTAAGATCAAAAATTTTAAACCCAAAATACACTACAATAGAAACAATATTAATGGATGCCAATTTCCCCTAATTCAACAGATTTCATTTTACTAAAATAAACAAAATCCATTTTCATTAATGTAGAAAATTAGGTAACTGAAACAATGCACCTGGTGTACAAAATTATTCCCATATGTGATGCTCCAATAGTATTTTAAATAATGCATAATTTGGGAAACAAAGTCTTACCAAGGTATATTTCATATAACATAAAATCATGCAATTAACTGAACTCAAATTCTCCGAGGTAAGGATATGTAAAAATATTCCCTTTAAAAACATTAGTATAATGTATATTTAATAAAGTTATATAAAGTGGAAATATATCAAGATTTGAAAATTTAATTCAACCAAAGAAAATATTTATTAAGCCATTTAGGTGAAGGCTGATGGCAACAGTATTATTGATGGGCTTTGCTGTAATGAGGGAGATGTGGTACTTTTCATCAGAGTGCGTATTCTTATAAGGCCTGAGCAAGGACAGAGGCATTTAAATAAATGCTAGAAAATTAGTAAGAGCAGAAACAGGACTTCAGACAAATTTCAAGTTGAAGGTGAAAGAAAGAAAAAGGTTAAGAATAATTCATTATACCTACAATGACCAAGAAGATGGTGATGCCTCTCAATAAAATTAGGAATGTACCAGGGTGAAGCAAAGGAAATGAAGTTAGTTTTGGACATTCTGAACTTAGGATCCCAACAGCTATCATCATTTATTATTTGGTATGCATTATAAATACTCCACGTATATCAAATCATAAAATTTTTACTACAGTCCTACAAAGATGAAACTATGATTTATTATCTCCATTTATCAGGTGAGGACCAGAATTTGACCAAGACACACAGTTAACAGACAGCAAATCTGGGACTTGAATCAAGGCAGACTGTCTTTAGAGTCCCTGTTCTTTTCTATTACTTCAGTTTTGGTTTTGAGTTGTAATGATGTTCAAATGGTTCAAAAATCAGAATGATAGAAAATTGTCCTTATAGACCAGTTGTGACTCCATCACATTCTTTCCTCTGTATCCCTAGTTTTTTCTTTATGGAAGTACATGAAAATAAAAATACAAAGACACTCCTCTCTACCTTACTTTGATTTGACCCTGCCCTCTACACTTTTTTCTTTTGAACTGAGCAACAGACCTTGGGAATTTTTCAATATCCTACATAGAGAACTTTCCATCCTCTCTTCCCCTCCCTTACTCCTTTTTCCTTTTACAGTATATTTCATTGTGTGGGCTGCCTATAGAAACTTTGGTTGTTTCCTAACTCTTGTTTTTAGAACCAACACCACAGTGAATTACCTTGTGCATACATCATTTCTAGGTCTCCAGGTATATCTTTGGGATAAATTCCCAGAAGTGGGAATGCTATTTCCAAATTGCCCTTCACAGAAATTAAAAACATGATATACTTCTAGAGTTAATGTCTGAGGATAGAGGATGCACTTTTAACTCTTGCTGCACTCCAGGAATAGGCACCAGAAAGATTTTCCTCTGTTGTTAGAAGGGAGATGATAATGAAGACAAAGTAAGGTAAGAGTGAGAACACAGCTAAGTGTAGAATCAAATCCTCAAAGAGACTTTATGGGGTAGGTACTATATTATTACTTACAGATATGAAATTCTAAAGCACAGAAAAATTAATATTATGAATTCTGAAGCACAGAAAAATTAAATACCTTGCTAGAGTTTATATATAGTAAATGAACAAGCCTAGATCTGAACACATGTCTTAGCCATTATGATTTAGTTCAGTTCAGTCGCTCAGTCACGTCCGACTCTTTGTGACCCCATGGACTGCAGCACGCCAGGCTTCCCTGTCCTTCACCAGCTCCTGGAGCTTACTCAAATTCATGTCCATTGAGGCGGTGATGCCATCTGACCATCTCATCCTCTGTCATTCCCCTCTCCTCCTGCCTTCAATCTTTCCCAGCATCAGGGTCTTTTCAAAAGAGTCAGTTCTTTGCATCAGGTGGCCAAAGTACTGGAGTTTCAGCTTCAGCATCAGTCCTTCCAATGAATATTCAGGACTGATTTCCTTTAGGAGTAACTAGCTGGATCTCCCTGCAGTCCAAGGGATTCTCAAGAGTCTTCTCCAGCACCACAGTTCAAAAGCATCAATTCTTCAGCGCTCGGCTTTCTTTATAGTTCAACTTTCACACTATGATTATTACTTGTCAAAAACTAGACTCTCCTAAGGTGTTGAAATCCCCTGGAGAAGGAAATGGCAACCCACTCCAGTATTCTTGCTTGGAAAATCCCATGGACGGAGGAGCCTGGTAGTCTACAGTCCATGGGGTCGCAAACAGTCGGACACAACTAAGCGACTTCACTAATGTCACAACAACTTTTTTCCTACTTATTTGGAATACTACTATATTCACATATATATATATATATATATATGTACATTATCTATATCAATAGATCAATAAGTCAATCTATGTATGATCTCTCTATTCAAATTCTTGGTGACTGTTGCTTCTTTTACTTAAAGATAATGCAATAACGTTTGTTGATTGTTTTGACATAAACTTAAGAGCAAGAAATAAACGTTATTTTTCCCTGGCCCTCATAACAGATGTCTCTATTAGATGATCTTCAAGCAGAAACCTCTACTTTTGGTTCATAACAAAAAGTGTGTGATATGATACTATTCTTTTTTTATAGATGTTACAAGGTATACTCTATTGTTAGGCAAAAATCGTAATGAACATAAACTCGTAATAAGCTCTTTAGAGTAAGTCCTCATTTGGATATAATCACTTGGATTTTTACAACTCATCTAGAAGCATTTTAAGTGTATTTTATGTGAACACTAGCTTTAATAAGCCAACTCCAAGAACTTTTACTATAGTTTCTGAGAGTTCTATGCTGTTTCATTGCATAAAATAAGACAAACAAAACACCAAAAATGAACCATAAAATCAATATTCTGAAATCTTTTTAGGAGCTGAAACAAATTGAGGCTATAAAATTTAAGACCTAGCAACATTTAAAATATTGGCATTAATTCATCACCATTTAGAGATGAAGTAACTACTGTAATCTACTTGGAAACCAATAATTATGTGCTTGTTTCCAGGCTCTAAATATTCCCAAGTGGGTTAGCTTACCACGAAAAGGACTTATGGAATTCCATTCATGGCTACAGTTGGCATCTAATTTCCCAGAACCATTGTGAAAGATTCCATAACATGTGAAGCACATGGAAAGTATGTAAGTATGATGCCAGCAACACAGAGGCCAGTATCTCCATTTTATGCCTCGGTCAATGCCCACAAACTTGGTGCCCAGTGTGTTTGGTCTACAAATGTGTTTTGTTTGCCACAAATGGCATTTTAAAAATGTGAGTCATATTTAAGGAAGGAAAACTTTATATTTAAAGTGTCAATTTTTTTCTTGAAAAATCATTAGTTCTGACAAAACCTGGGTCCACATTTGCACATGGCAGCATTCAGGGAGACCCGAGTAGAAGAGGTCTCATCCTGTTTTGACAAAGATTTGCTTTAGTTCACTCTGCTTACAACCATTCCTATTATGGTGCCAATACCAAGGCTATTTGTAACACAGAAATGCTTCTCTAAAAGGTTAGAATCTTTTCAAGAATAAAAGAATGAGAGCACATATCATGTGCTTGCAATTAGCCCACTCAGTTCATTTAAGTTATCCACCTGGAAAAACGGACTGCCTATGAATTTGTAACCCTGCTCCACATGGCGGCAGTTACTTATCATGTGAAGAAATAAACTCGATAACTAGGTAACTTGTCTGCCAAATGATTGGTGTTGAGACCCAAAGGAGGGCTCTGAAGGTTATGCAAAAAGCATTCTTTGAGCACTGTATCCTCCCCCATTCACATATCAGTATATGATTCCCCCATTCAGTGTATCATCAATTCATCATGTTATTAGAAACTTCCAAAATGAATGATACCGTTATACACATCTTGGAGGTGTCCACTGGCTTCTTATGTGTAAGCTTCTTAAGGGCAGGAACTTTGTTGCTGAAAGCTTAGAACTGTGCCTTGCACACATCAAGTGCTCAATACACATTGCATGAATAGTAACTTTAAATTTTTCCCTGTGCTGGGTATCCTGCATCCTTTCTCTAGAGCTACTCTCCATCCATCTTCTCTACGCTGAGCCCTGAAAGGCTCATGTGTGAGCTACATAACCGAGATCAGTGGGTGGTCTGATGTTTTCTGGCATCTGATTGGCCAGAGAGATGCATGGGCAGGAGGCTGCTGGGAAATCGAGTATTTAAAACCCCGATTCCCTTCCCTGAGGCTTGACAGCATTCCTCCATTGAAGGTGGAGATGCTTCTTTCTGTCAGGCAGTCTTCACAGCTCCTTTTCAGAGCACTGACTTCCATAACTGCTGTCTCCCCTCTTTCCTTCAAGTCCACGGGGAGGAGCAATATCCCGAGCTACTAACTTCAGATCACTCCACTCTTCCAACCAATCTTTGTAAATAGTCATCTAATAAATCTTTCCTCAATTTTCCAACTTGAGCATGCTATCTGTTATTGCCAGGCCTCTAATTTACTTACAAAGTGTGCTGTAGCCAAATTATTCCTTCCCTCCCCATAACACAATAATAGAAGAGAAGCAGTTCTTCATTAAGCAACTGTTTTCACCTTTACCAGTAACTGAGAGATCCTCACCTGTAAATGGCAGAAGCTGGGTGGGAGCCGGTGTCATAGCTGGCACGAACACGTCCTCGGTAGAGCTCCACAGCAATATGGTCTTTATCACCCTTATACAGGAGGATTCCACTGTCTTCATCTGTGGCGATCTGGTGGGAAGTAACCTTGACATTAGTAGGATGAATAGTTGATCTTACACACTTCATTAAGAAGAAACAAGACTTCCTAGTGAAGAGTGTTCAGTCTAGTTTATTTCTTCTTTACAGCTCTGAGAAAATACTAATTTCCACACTGAAATGATTACTTGAAAGATGACCTGTTCCTGGATTACTTTGTTATAAATAAATTCATAAAGAACTTCAAAAAGTTTTTCTACATTCATAAACACGTATTTACTCTCTTTTCATGCATATTAGCAATGTAAAGTTTAAAAATTCATGTCCAATGAAATATGCAAAAATAAGGACATTACACAGTTTATACTTCAGAAAATTAAAATTTAAAAATATTTTCCATATCAAGTTCACAGTGCCTAATGTGAATCAAGTTTCCCCTCTCATATATTAAGCTATATTGTCCCAGCCAACAATGATAAAATCTAATCAGGAATAAAATGATCACATTTCTTGTCTGTTAAAAAGAGTAATATGAAACACTTAATATGCTTCAATTAAAAAATAAATAAATTAAAAAAAGAAAGCCAGTCCCAAAAGAAAAAAAAAAAAAAAACTCTTAACATTACTGAGTGTGCTTAGAATTTCCTTTGTGGGAGATTTTCACTTACCTGCTCTTTTTCCTCCTGTTATGGATTTTTTTTTTTTAAGGCATATGTGAAATGCGACTGTATAGAGCACAATGGATTTTCATGTTGCATGTTAAATTATGCCATGATTGGGGGAAATCTTTGTTTTTATTCTGATTTCTGATTTTTTCAGGGTTTTCAAGGACCAGGAAAAGTTAGGACTTAATTCCAAACACCACTGGGTACTTCTCATAACAACTTGGGTGGGAAATGCTGGACATTAGGGAGGCAGGCTTTTTAAAGAACGTCAGCCTGCCTTCCAGGGTCCCATTCCTCGTGCCTTCTCAAGAAGCCTTGGCCCCTTGCTAGAGTGCCAGGGTAAAACAAATAAGGAATGGGGTCATAGGAATTTGGCTACACACATTTGAATTCAAAACATATTGAAATATCTTGCTGAACAAATAAACATGCAGCCGCAATCTGCCCCATGTAAATTTATGACCCCTATGGCAAGCCACTCCAGTACTCTTGCCTAGAAAATCCCATGGATGGAGGAGCCTGGTAGGCTGCAGTCCGTGGGGTCGCTAAAGGTCGGACACGACTGAGCGACTTCACTTTCACACGTTGGAGAAGGAAATGGCAACCCACTCCAGTGTTCTTGCCTGGAGAATCCCAGGGACGGGGGAGCCTGGTGGGCTTCCGTCTATGGGGTCACACAGAGTCGGACACGACTGAAGTGACTTAGCAGCAGTAGCAGCAATCTAGCCTAACCTTGTCTATAGGGGTCTGAATGACTTGCTCAAAGGTAAATGGTGACTTGGTGGAAAGACCTGAAATTTGAGTTTGTAAATTCAAGTGGAAGTTAAATGACACTTGGCTGAATTCTGTCAAGGTGTTTTCTCATTTGCACTCTTGTCAGCTGCCAGATTTCCTAAGGAAAGCTACCCACTTCACCCACTTTCCCTCTGTATAAAACCTGAACTGCAGAGCCACAGAAATAAATGAATCCAATGGCATTGTGCGTGTGTGCACACTAAGTCACTTCAGTTGTGTCTGACTCTTCACGACCGTGTGGACTATAGCCTGCCAGACTTCTCTGTCCATGGGATTGTCCAGGCAAGAATAATGGAGGGGTTGTCATTCCCTCCTCCTGGGGATCTTCCCCACCCAGGGATCGAACCCGCACCTCTTACATACCCAGCACTGGCAGGAGGGTTCTTTCCCACGAGTGCCACATAGTAAGCCATTACCTAAGCACAAAACAAAGATATTTTGCTGCTCTTTCTCAGTGTGAGTGTGTGTATTTTATGTGATCAAGTAGTGAATAAAAATACCTGGTGTCCATTTAGGTTTGACAGACAGAAATGTTAGAGAGACTAACAGGAACTTTCCACACAAGTAGCATTATCAGTCATTGCGCTCTGCAGTATGTGACTGTCCATTTAAGAAATAACATCACTCACAAACCGCCACACACATTTATGCTTGGAAGCTGAGCTGATTTCAGGTGAGATCAGCTCTTGCTAGTGGGGGAACCTTACCTGAAGAGTGATGTTTGTTTGAGGCCGGACCTTGGCCGAAGGGATCTGAAGATAAGACTCTTTGTTTACAAAATTCACACTGACCAGTTTTTCACACTTTTCTCCCTGGTAGCCAGGCAAACACTGGCATATTGGCTCATTGATCCTGATGATGCATTGAGCTCCATTCTGACAGTCAAAATTATCACAGGGGCTGGTACGGGGGAGAACCATGGGTGGAGAAAACTCACAAAACAAGCCACTGAAGAATGAACAGAAAAAAAATACATTGATTAGATGTTACCTAATTGCCAATATGAATTGAGTCCTATAATACTTTAAATACAAATATTCACTTGCACTTTTACCTGTAGCCTTCAGGACAGGTGCATGTATAACCGTTCACTGCATCGGTGCAGTGGGCTCCGTTCTTACACTTGTTATCTTGGCAGTCATCGAAGTCGATGTCACAGTGTTCGCCTATGTATCCTGGAGTGCAGTCACATCTGTTTGAACAAGCAGGTAAACAGTTTCAAACCTAACTGAGCCAAAATGAGCACAACAGTTGCATTTCCTCTAGGAAACTGGTACTGTCTTCGAAAAAAAATATTTAGAACAGGCTCATAAAGCCTAAACATTAACAGATGCCTAGAAAACAGTACTGATCTGCAAAGCTTTCCATGCTTTCTTAATGTGATCTCTCAGAGGAACAGCAATTTCCCCTCTGAGATGACAGTATGCCTCCACAATCCAAATAAGATTAGACTAATTGCACCGGGGTTCATTCTTTCCTCTTTCCCTCCCTCTCTCTCTTCTTCCCTCACTCTATTTGGCTATGGTATCCTCTATTTCCAGCTAATTCATCTGAGTACTGACATGATAAAAGTGTTGTGTTGTAAAACTTATTAAGAACCTTAAGTAAATTTTTAAGAACTAACATTTTTAATTTTCCAATAGAGACTGGATGCATTAGAGTGAAATATAATTTTATGAAAAGCAAACATATTAGCATTATATACTCTCCAATTCACCATGAATCCAGACTACTGTTAGGGCAGAATGGGGGCTGACCTAACTGGGTAGAGCAGGGAAGGTGATACTAAATTCCTGGGACCCAACCGTGGACAGCTTTTCAGACTGTTCACTTTGGTGGTGTGGGGCAGAAGGGATGTGTGGCTGCACAGCTGGTGAAGAACCAGGGATGATAATACAGCTGATGGCCTTTGAGCATATTGCTTCAGGCCCTTTTCTAGTCACTTTTCCATATATGGGTTCACTGAATTCTCTCCACAGTCATGTGACATTGGTGATACCACGACTCCTTGCTACAAGTGAGGAAACAAGGCACAAACTGATTGAGTGGCTTGCCCAAGGACATTCAACTTGTGTGCCATAGTCAGGAACTGAACCCAAGCAATCTGATAAGAAAGCCTGAATTTCTAACCATAGTTCTATCTGTTAAATTAGTTACTCGGCATTCCCTTTAAAAACTTTTTCATCAGTGCTGACCACTGGAATTCTATCTATGACACCAAGACACAGTACTTTAAAGGCGCTCAGAGAAAAGCAATATGACACGTGCAGTGATTATTAATCTATGTTTTGTGAAGCTATTGGAACTCCTACAGATACGGCCATAAATAGGGAGGGGGCTTCTGGCAGCTTCCCTCTGTACTCCGCCACCCAACAACACTTTACTGCTGTGATTGATTAGTTTTACACATTGACTTCCATGAGTATTTCTATTTGGAGTTTAAGAAAGGGTTTACTGACTTAAAAAAAAAAACAACAACAACGACCAGGAAATTATTTTAGCCTAATAGTATTTGGACTTTGCAATTAGGCAGAGCTGTGTTCATATTTTGGTTTCATTGTGAAGTATATGTAATCTTGACTACATTGCTTAATCTATGTGTTCTTCCCATCTATAACACATATATAGTAATTTCCATCTCACAGGTATTTGTTAAAACTTTAAATAAAAACATTATCTACAAAATAATTTGCATAGCATTCTATATATAATTCATGATTAATAAATGATAGGTTTTAAAAAATAATTCTATGTAAGTCTTTATAATTCTAAAAAGAATCTTCATGGTTTAGACTGTACTAATTATTTACTTTTCTGTTTCAAAGTCATTAAGATGTAAGTGAATGAGGATAATTAAAAACACTCAGGTGAATGTGGATATTATTGAATGCCAAAGGTTTTGCCTGAAAATGCAAAATCAGGATTTAGGAGTTACTGAAGATCTGATGTATTAAAATAAATGGGAGTATATACCATCTAAGAGAACCAGAGACTTAGCCTTGCACGTATGAATTAAGAAATAAAGTGAGCTCACTGCATAAGCATGCTTGCTCTAGAGCCAGTGGTTTTAGTGCTAAATCATAACAAAGCAAAGTAAACAAGCCTGAAGTTAAATGGATTCTAAATGGCCATAGACATTCTCAACTAGATGGACAAGGCCTGAGAAAAGGGCTTCCATCAATGTTAATATGAGCTGAGCTGCTCAAGTACAGAGCATTAAAAAAAGAAGAAATGCTTTGAAACACTCTGAATTATTTATCTGAGAAGAGAAATCAAAGTAAAAGATAAGAGAACCACGTATTCACCAAAGAGGCTGTCTAAGAGCTATTTTATATTCTTTTCTCCACAGATATTATTTTTCAAGCCCATTAGAACTCAGAGACACATCATGACCAACATTTTGGCCTTTGACTCCTCAGGCAGAGTTTCAAAACAGGAAGAAAATATTTAATTATGAATTCCTTAAAGTTTGTCTTATCAATAAAATGTATCACATTCCTCGAACTCTATTATCTGACAAGGAACAAGGAAGAAAGCAAAGACTATAAAATATATCCGTTAGAAGCCCCAAAGCTGACTAAGTAAGATGTATGCTTGAAAATTCTATTTACGGCATATCATAGTCTAAAAATATCTCAAAGCAATTTAGGAGATTTATGAGGTATAGAATAAAGCAAGAGAAATAAAACCAGCTCTATTAGCTTAGTAATAAGAAAATGTAGTTGAAGGAGCAGTACAACTTGTCCAAACAATATTTGTTGGTAGAAATTTTCTTTAGCAGCTTCATATAATTTTGGTTTCTAAGTCCACTTACTTTTTTGCAACTTCCTTTCACAAAGTGCAATTATTTATAACATGGGAGTAATAGCAAACACTATGATTTCTCCTGTTTCCTGCTAAACTACATACAAACTCACAAATTACACTGAAAACAATGGGTTCCCAAATCAGTTAATGTATAATCCAGTAAAATGCACTATAAGGAGCATGCAATTTAATTGATAGTAATTGAAGATACTCAGTTAAGGGTTAGTCTTTCTGAAGACGAACTTATTTTTGAATGGTTTCCATTAAGTTTGACTAACAGTCTATCTTGTAATTACAATTCACAAAGCTTTGTGAAACCTGTCCAGCAGATAAGTCCTTCTGGAAAACCATCTGCTCTACTCATTAATTTCTCTAAGAAATGATAATATTTGTTATGTAAATGATGGAAATTCAATTTGCCAAATTCATTAAGGGGAGATCAAAGACACTAAGAGTTAAAATAATATACCTATGTATTTGGAAGAACAAAATGC
Organism: Moschus berezovskii; assembly: GCF_049115385.1. NCBI lineage: Eukaryota > Metazoa > Chordata > Mammalia > Artiodactyla > Moschidae > Moschus > Moschus berezovskii. The sequence goes on along the minus strand of NC_142464.1, from coordinate 48,306,126 downwards.
AATGCAGGATTTTGTATAAAATAAAGATTTCAATAAGACTTTTGTTTTTCCCACATACGGTTGGAAACTATAATGAAAAGTAGAATCAAATATATTTTCTTTTAAAAAAGCATCAAATAAAATCAGCAGGTGCTGCAACTGTATATTCAAAAATAATGAATTTTAAATCAAATTGAATTAAAATATTCTCTAAATGAAACTTGAGAATAAATATTTTATTCAGGTTGATCTTCGAAATGCAATAGGGGTCAGGTGATATGACCCCATCTCCCATTCAACTTCGAATATTCGATAATCTGTTGACAAGTATTAATATGTTAGTTCCAGCTCTAATCCACCTGTTCTTATAAAACTGTTCCTGACCTGAGTAATTTTTAATGCTCTGAATCCTATGGCAACTAAGCCTGAGTATGAGAGAGTGAATAGCCATCAGTTCAGTTCAGTTCAGTCGCTCAGTCGTGTCCGACTTTTTGCAACCCCATGAATCACAGCACGCCAGGCCTGCCTGTCCATCACCAACTCCCGGAGTTCACTCAAACTCATGTCCATCGAGTCGGTGATGCCATCCAGCCATCTCATTCTCCGTCGTCCCCTTCTCTTCCCGCCCCCAACCTTTCCCAGCATCAGTCTTTTCCAGTGAGTCAACTCGTCGCATGAGGTGGCCAAAGTATTGCAGCTTCAGCTTTAGCATCAGCCCCTCCAATGAACATCCAGGATTGATCTCCTCTAGAATGGACTGGTTGGATCTCCTTGCAGTATAAGGGACTCTCAAGAGTCTTCTCCAACACCACAGTTCAAAAGCATCGATTCTTCGGCGATCAGCCTTCTTCACAGTCCAACTCTCACATCCATACATGACCACGGGAAAAACCATTGCCTTGACTAGACGGACCTTGGTTGGCAAAGTAATGTCTCTGCTTTTTAATATACTATCAAGGTTGGTCATAACTTTCCTTCCAAGGAGCAAGCGTCTTTTAATTTCATGGCTGCAATCAGCATCTGCAGTGATTTTGGAGCCCAAAAAAACAAAGTCTGACACTGTTTCCACTCTTTTTCCATCTATTTCCCATTAAGTGATGGGACCAGATGCCATGATCTTTGTTTTCTGAATGTTGACATAAAGCTCCATAAAAACAAAAGATGACAATATTAGCACATGCCCTGACTGATGACAGACGCTCAATAAGTACTGGCTAAAGAAACAAGTGCACTAGGATGACCCAGAGGGATGGGATGGGGAGGGAGGTAGGAGTGGGGTTCAGGATGGGGAACACATGTACACTCATGGCTGATTCATGTAAATGTATGGCAAAACCACTACAATATTTTAAAGTAATTAGCCTCCAATTAAAAAAAAATTAAAAAAAAAAAAAAGGAACAAGTATTGCTATTTGCTAGTTGTCTCCTGTAGGCACAACTCAACCTGAGCCTTACAGTATCATTTCTGAGAATCCAGCTTACCTTCTGTAACAAACAACCTGCCATGGTGATAAAGTGTAAAACTTCTCAGAAGTAACCTGTAGTAGAAAAATCACCCAACTGGGAAGTATAAAATCCAGCTCCAGCTGCACCACTGAGTCACACTGAGACCTCTGGACAGCCATGGACCTCTCTGGGTCATGGTCTCGCCATGTTTAAAATAAAGGATTCCTACAGGATGATTTCTAAGCTACTAAGAAAAGAAGTTGATAGACCCTTAAAATATGACAGAATTCTACACATGACAGTGTGTATGCTTCCATGTGTAAACTAGATAACCAATGTGAATTTGCTGTATGACTCAGGGAACTCAAACCAGGGCTCTGCAACATCCTAGAAGGATGGAAAGGGGTAGGAGGTGGGAGGGAGTTAAACAGGGAGGGGACACTTGTATACCTATGGCTGACTCATGGTCAAGCATGGCAGAGACCAACACAATATAGTGAAACAATTTTCCTTCAGTTAACAATCAATAAGTTTGGGAAAATGAAAAAAAAAAAAACCACCCAAAAAACAAACAAACAAAAATATTACAGAATTGTGGCAAAGGAATAATTTCATTTGATACCAAACATATTTCAGGAAGATTGCTAGCTGGCATGATAAAGCACCCCACACAACACGCACGTGAGTGGAGACACTAAATATTAATTACACTGAGACAATGGACATAAACGGATTGTACCAAGGCAACCTGGGACATATGGTCACTCTGTCTTCCTCCATTTGGGTAGTTAAAGTATTATTGCAGAAAAAAATCATTTTCAGTTACATTAATTCAAACTTATTTTACCAAAGATGACTTCCATTCAGGTAACAAAGCATCTAGTAGATATTATGAATTTATTTGGGTTTTCCTGGTAGCTCAGCTGGTAAAGAATCCGCCTGCAATGTGGGAGACCTCGGTTTGATCCCTGGGTTGGGAAGATTCCCTGGAGAATGGAACAGCTACCCACTCCAATATTCTGGCCTGGAGAATTCCATGGACTGTATAGTCCATGAGGTTGCAAAGAATTGCAACATGGCTGAGCAACTTTCACTATTGGGTCTTCAAATAAATTTAACTGAACACAGCCAAAGGCTATTTTGGATGGATGTGAAAGTTGAACTATAAAGAAAGCTGAGCACCGAAGAACTGATGCTTTTGAACTATGGTGTTGGAGAAGACTCTTGAGAGTCCCTTGGGCTGCAAGGAGATCCAACCAGTCCATCCTAAAGGAAATCAGTCCTGAATATTCATTGAAGGACTGATGTTGAAAGTGAAACTCCAATACTTTAGCCACCTGATGCGAAAAGCTGACTCATTTGAAAAGATCCTGATGCTGGGAAAGATTGAAGGCGAGAGGAGAAGGGGACAACAGAGGATGAGATGGTTGGATAGCATCACTAACTCAATGGGCATGAGTTTGAGTAAACTCCTGTGACGGATAGGGAGGCCTGGCGTGCTGCAGTCCATGGGGTCGCAAAGAGTTGGACACGACTGAGCGACTGAACTGAACTAAAGGCTACTTTGGGCTTCCCAGATGGCCCAGTGGTAAAGAATTCACCTACCATTGCAGGACACTTAAGAGATGTGTGTTCAGTCCCTGGGATGGGAAGATCCCCTGGAATAGGAAATGGCAACCCACTCCAGTATTCTTGCATGAAAAATTCCATGGACAGAGGAGCCTGGTGGGCTACAGTCCATGGGGTTGCAAAGAGTTGGGCATGACTGAGTGATTAAACACAGATACACACATTCAAAGGCCATTTTATTTCATACAAAACTTCCCTTGAAAAGTCACAGAACAAAAGGAAACTCTTTGATGTACTTAAAAAAGGTCATACTGTAAATAAACATTTATAAAAATGCCAATAACCCTGGAGAAAATGCCCTATAAATCCTGAGCAAAGGTATGAAGCTAGATCCTGAAAGAAGAGGGTTCCTTAAACAAAGGCCCTCCTTGGGACTTCCCTGGTGGTCCAGTGGCTAAGACTCCGAGTTGTCAATGCAGAGAGCCCAGGTTCAATCTCTGGTCAGGGACCTAGATCCCACATGCTGCAACAAATATCAAAGATGATGCATGCCACAACTAAGACCTGGTGTAGCCAAATAAATAATAAATACCTAAATACAAAAAAAGAAAGGTCCTCCTCCCCCAATCGTGAGCCTCAATGCAGCCTCAGACTTACTTGTATCCCTTTGGCGTCAGGATGCACTTGGAGTCATGCTGGCAGGGGTTCAAGTCCTGGGCACAGAAGTCCAGTTTCTCCTCACACAACTCTCCTGTTAACAGGGCAAATGGCATTAGGTCACAGAGAAAGGTTAAAAGCTTTCCTGCCAGCAGGCCGTGTCATGGGTCTGCGAGGTAAGCATAGCTTGTGATTGGCAAAAATAAAAAATCACAAGACATGGAAGCAGAAGATCCAAAATGCTGGTTCTGCTGCTAAACACTTCTATGAATTTGGAAAACACAACTATTGTAAACTGTTAGAATGTAGTTTACTGGAGGAAAAGGAAATATGAATGCTTTTAGTTTGTATTCATTCTCTTTTATTTGGACTTTTTACTGAGGTATAACATATATTCAAAAGATAAATGAATAGCTAACAAATGGTCACAGACTGAACCCATTTATATAACCAGCATCCATGTCTGAAAACACACCATTTACCATCATCATTTACCAGAGGCTTGTCTCCAAGGATAAGTAACCACTACTCTGACCAGAGATTATCTGTGCCTGTTTTTGAGTTTGATGTAAATAGAATCATTTGGTAGGTATCCTTTTACATCTGGCTCATTCTGTTGTTTTATGTTTGAAAAAAAAAATAATTCTCAAATCTTCAGGGTCTCCAAGGTCTTATAAGCCCAGAAAAAAAGACTGTTTCCCTTTTATGACTTATTGGAACAGCTCAACAGAATACGCCTCAGCTACATCCATCATGACAGAAAGAAAACAGCAAAAGGAGAATCAATCAAGATAGAGAACATACGCTTCTTTCCATCAACTAGTTTATAAAGAATAATTGTCATCCATAAATAAGAACTACAAGCATAACCATGTTGATTCTAGACTCTCTGTGTTGAATTGCATGTCTGATTATCTCTAAGGAGATTTCTTCATATACAAATAACACAATCATATATTATTTTCAGACACATTAGACCAAATATGATTTTCAGTGAGAACACTTTCCTGATCATTGTGTGAGATTTTTAAGATAATGGGAAAGATATAAGATTTAAAAGTTCTTTCCTTTTCTACCTTACCTTTAAATGATTTTATATGCAGTAAATAAATAAATAAATAAAGTGAAACATCTATAGGCAGCTGTTGTTCATTTCCAAGAAACAATTAGAACTTTTATGTGTTCAAAGCGTATAGATTTAAAGCAGCATTGGTTAAAAAATCAGGAGTTTGAAGCAAATCTCTTTGTTACAGACTGTTCTTCTAAGGTATACTTAGCCAAATGGTAGAAATAGTTGCCTAACAGCTAAATTTGGTATATCATTTACACTTCAAGAATCTTTTCCCGTGATTTAAATACATTCATGTACTCAGCTTGGAATTATATCAATGTGGTATAGGATAATTAGTTTTTTTCCTGTCTCTTAAAGAGAACTAATTGCAATAAAAGTCTCATAGTTCTAAGACTTTCTGTGTCTTTAAATCTGTGACACAACGAATTTTTATCAACATATACATGATGAGCTATTTTAAAATAGGATTTATTTAAAGCTTTTTACTTTCAACTAGTATTACTTTAAATGATACAGCTTGATGGAATGTATTCATTATAATCTATCAAGCTACTGTGATGAAACTGCTGTCAGTTTTCAAATTAAATCTATCCAGTTGGATACAGACTCTTTAAAGTAGTCTATATCTAAGGCAGTTTAAATATTTTTCTATGTATGCTTCACTTTATACCCAAATAAGAAGTTATTTGAAAAATGATAAAAGGAAATGCCTTACTTTTATTCATTGTGATCTAATCTAATCCAACCCAATTCAACCCAATTAAGAATTCTAAACCACAATTCATAAGGATTATACTGGATGATACTAGACTAGATGCTGGGGCTTACAAGGATGGATGTGATGGACTTTGCTCTCAATCAGCTCCCAACCTACCAGTAGAGAAAGTCTGAGCTGGAGACAGAACATAGAGAAAGAACTTCATTTCTAAGAGAAGAAAATAGGAGTAAACCCTTTATTCTCTGTTAAGTATTTCTCCATAAACTTAAGGTGGAAAGGAGTGAGAAAGGAGATCAGTCTAAGAAACTGTTGACTAAACAACAGCTTTAAGACTAAGCATGCCAGCTTAAACGTGAAAGCTACCTCAATATCAAGATTTCATTATTTTACAAGTAATCTATCTTAAAAGAATAGCATGTTGTTGTTGGTTAGTCGCTCAATCATGTCCGACTCTTTTGTGACCTCATGGACTGTGGCCTGCCAGTCTCCTCTGTCCATGGGATTCTCCAGGCAGATTACTGGAGTGGGTTTCTATTTCCTTCTCCAGGGGATCTTCCTGACCCAGGGACTGAACCCACGTCTCCTGTATTGGCAGGTGGATTCTAACAAATGAGCCACCTGAGAAGCCCATAAGAATCCATGGCAGCACATTAATCAATATTAATAACTATACTAATTACTTTAGCCATCAGAACAGCAATGCTAATTGCTAAATTTGTGTATGATAGATCATTGTGACCATCACATAGCTGTACATATGACTCTGGTAAAACTGGCTGGTTACTTCCAAAGGATTTATCTTCATTTAAGTATCACCAAATATGATAATACTAACAAATAATACAAAGCATTATCTGTTTCCCATTACTGCCTGACTCACTTTTAAAGCCCAATCTTCCACCCTATATTCTTGCACTTGTGTCTATTCACTATTTTATGAATTTATCTCAACTCTTTGCCTGGGTTAGTGGTGCTTCCTTTTGCCTTAGTAAATTTAATAAGTTCTGCTGTCAGTTTTCTCATCCATTATATAACCGATTCTTTATGAAATCTTCCTGGATCTTTTCAACGATCTGTTACATGTCATTAAGGGTGGCATTAGACATCAATTTCTTTCAATAATTTTTATATATCATGTTTGCTTGTGATTCTCTTAAGGCACATGTATTTTGTGTATTTATTTATTGACTTAATAAACATGTATGACAGTGCTTACTGCTGTGTATCGGGGGGAGCTTCCCAGGTGGCTCAGTGGTAAAGAGTGGTAAAGAGCTTGCCAGTGCAGGATATACAAGAGACATGAGCTCAATTCCTGGACTGGGAAGATTCCCTGGAGAAGGAAAATGGCAATCCACTCCACTATTCTTGCCTGGAAAATTCCACGGACAGAAAAGCGTGGTGGCTATAGTCCATGGGGTCAAAAAGAGTTGGACATGACTGAGCATGCATGCAGGCTGTGTATCAGACTGCTCTAATTAAACATTGCATAAATATGTAATCACTTAATGTTCATGACAATCATACAAGGTAAGCTTGTGGGGTTTTACTGCTTTGGATGCACTGGGTATTCATTAGTGTCTACCTCATTTCTTTTCTTTGATTGGAAGATCATTGAGAGCAGCATGTTTGGAATATTTGTCTTTATATCTCTCTAGGGTATGGAATAACGACATAATAAAATAATATTTATTGAAAGAAACATTCATGCCTTTTAAGGAAAGATCTCTATCTTGTTGACCTATATTTAACTTCTTTCACTTCCACTTTTAGATATTTTTTCTCTTTAATTTCTACTTAATGATTAGCCACTCATCATTAAAAAGAACTAGCTTATGTTCTTTCCTTTAAACATCATTTAAACACTTTTTAAATATTAAAAATAAGTGTTTTCATTGAACTGTTTTTTGAATTTCTTCTAATTATATTGTGTTCTGCTGTATTTGGGGAAAGTCAGCTTTCAAATAACATCCCACGGTGGTAAGATATAGAAGCTTAATATAAAATGGGAAACGAATCAAGCTGCACAGACAAATGCAGGGAGGTTTATCTAGTTCTAAACCAGTAAAAGGAAAACATTTGAACACTGTGTTAGATTTCTGAGAAGAATGGAAACAAAAGGCTCTAACAGTAATGCACTCATATGCTTTTAATTATTAATACTACTGAACTATTTCTCCCAAACCTCACAGTATTGAGAGGACATTATGTACTTTTTCTTTTTGGTATTCTTTACAGTCAGAGCTAGTACTGAGTTAGTGGAAAAATTAGGGGCAAAATAAAGGAAAGGAAAGTAACTGAATCTGTTTCTTTTCTCATTTTTTGATGATCCAAGGCCTTCTTGATATTGTATCAAGGGCTCCCTCCTCTCCTGAAATGATGAAGTGTGTGAGGTGACAGAATGGATGGAAAGGTGAGCTATAATCTATTAACTCATAAGCAGGTCTTTACATTTCTAACATGGCCCTGGGGGAAAGGAAAGTCAGGCCACTGGAGTGTTAAGGGCAATGTGGTTCAAGTGCTCATGACCCCCTCAAGACAGAATCTAGGCAAATGCTGGATTCATAATTTGGCTCCAACCAACTCCACAAAATCCCAGGAAATCCTATTTATTTGGCTTCATCCTGAGCCCTTAAAACTCCCCAATGACAAAACAATAGCATGGAACACAATCATTGCTTGGCATTTTTGATTTCACTTTTGATCAGACGAGCAAATTAATCTTCTTTGTGCTTCTAGCTTTCAGTGTTTTTTGTTGATGAGAAGGTAAAACTTTGTGTATGTGTCGGCTGGTTGCGCCTTTGTTTTAGAGAAGAAACAGGAGTCAACCAGGGAATGTACTGTTACCTTCTCAAGATAACAGAAGTTAGTGAATGATCAGCTGAAAATCGTGAAGAAAAAACAGCACACAGAGGGTTTTTTTTTTTGGTAAGAAAGTGACATCTAGGTTTTAGATCACCTCTTCCTGATTGTGTCTGTCAGTTAAGTATGGCAGACAGTGAGGTTTGAAATGATTAAGCTCTACAATTATATTAATGAGAGCTGTTGAAGGAGTAAGGCAAGAGTGATGCCCTCTCCTACAAGTTATCCTCAGAGTCCAGAAGAAGATGTAATTCACTGCTTACTGAGCATCTGTATATGTGGTCTTTCTGAAGAATCTGATGTAGCAGTAATATGACTGTATATCCTGGCCTGCTCCGGACAGTCCTGCTTTATACCTGCTGTCCCAAGGTGATTTTCAATAGTGTCCCCATGCACTCACATACACACGCTCTGATTTGGGTGACAAATGCTACGGTCACCTTGTGGGTGGAGCAGTAAAAGCTGGATCATCAGAGTTAATGCTCTGTTTGGAGTAAAGAGTGAACTAGCATAAAGAGTTCCTGGGGAGAAACAACTATTACTTGGGTGAAATGACATGTGGGTTACTGAGTCACTGCTTGGAATAATCTTCTGCGACTTATTTGATATAAAACAATGGACCCGTTTCAGAGAAGTGAACTATTTTATTGTTCTGGGCCCCAGTTCTTTATGAGTAAAATGATGTTCTGGAATTGAAGTTGTGCACGGTCAGCTATGGCTATAAATTTTTTTTTTTAAGGCAAAGTGCTTCTAAAGAGATGGATAAGGCAGATAGCAAGTCAGCAAAGGAAGCATCATACCTTAGCTGAACCAAACATTACTGCATCAGTGGTAAGAACAGTGTTGGCATGTACCTTATTTCCACTGAGGTACCAGTACTGTGCATATTACTGCAACGAGGCAGAAATCTCAATGTACTTGATGGTTCCTATGGGAAACAGTGCCTGGAGAGAGCCTTGTGTCCTGCTTCACTTTAGATCCACGGACCTAATTTTAAAGTTCCCTACTTCTTAAACATATGCAGCCCTTCCTTCATCTTCATGTGTATTTCTGGTGTCTTAAGTCATCTTTTTATTTGCATTCCTTATTAGCACACTCACTGAAGTAGTTTTAGAACTCTTCCACAAACTTCTTGCCTGATATCTATAGTGAGATCTGCCTTTGCATTTTTTTGAATTTAAATTTTACAATGCCAACAACACTGTAAATAAAATATAGTACAATATAAAATAAAAATAAGTAACAGACCTTTGGGGCTTTACACCGAGTTAGAGTTCCTATCAGTTAACAAATGATTCTGGTAGCCAACCACCAGATTTTTAACATCACCATATATTTTGAGTACATACTATATAAGAAGACTTGTGTTAATGCGAGGAGTATGATGGTGAATAACAAAAAATGATATCCCTGTCCTCATGGAGTTCAAGATATTGATCCAATAATTTCACAGGTAACTATAAAACAACCTGAGTGATGAAGGCTAAGTGCTCTGATTTGCTCTAGAAGGGCAACTGACTGTAAGGGAGGTTTTCTTTTGTACTCTGAAGAAGTAGGGCTTGGATTGCAGGTGAAGAGGGGATAACGAGCACTGGCAGAGGTTCTGTGCAGGAGGTGACATGGAAAACATGAGCTCTGAAACCCTGGGAGTGAGCTGGGAGAGCATGGTGGCAGAGAAGGTCACAGAGGGTAGCAGGGGCCACAAGGTAGCATGTCTTTACTTAGTGAGCAGTGGGTGCCATTGAAGGGTTTTATGATGGAGGATGGCCAGATGACATCTGTATCTGGGAAAGAACATTCTGGCTCTAGTGGAGGCTGGATTGCACAGAGACAGATACAAATGTGTGAGAGATGACTCAGTTGGTACCCACGTGATTGTATAGGGGAGATGGAGATAGTCTGGGGAGACATTTGGGAAACTAAATAGATGGGAACTGGTGTTGGATTGGGTGGGCATAGGGGAGAGAGGAAGCTGTCTGGAACTTTAGATTTCTAGAAGACTGGTATGAAGACTGGAACTACCTTTCAGTGACATGGAGAACACTGAAAAGATCAGGTTTTCTCGGGCAAAAATCAAGAGTTTGAAATATAGTGAAGTAGTGTCATGGGTTGAATTTGTTCCCCCTCTAGTTCCCCCTCAAAAATATGGTGCAGTTCTTCAGTACCTCAGAATGGGATCTTATTTGGAGATAGGGTTTTTACAGAAGTAATCAGGTTAAAATGTGGTCTGTAGGTGGGCCCTAATCCCGTATGGCTGATGGTCCTACAGGTGCCTGTGCTCAGTTGCGTCTGACTCTTTGCGATCCGTGGGACTGTAGCCCTCCAGGCTACTCTCTGCATGGGATTCTCCAGGCAAGAATACTGCAGTGGGTTGCCATGCCCTCCTCCAGGGGATCTTCCCAACCCAGGGATTGACCCTGTGTCTCCTGCACTGCAGGTGGAATCGTCACCCCTGAGCCATTGGGGAAGCCCATGATGTTCCTATAGGACAAGAAACCCAGCACAGCGGGCAGCCCATACAGTGGACAGAGAGGGAAGATGGCCATTGACAGGCCGAGCAGAGATGTCTGCAACAGGACCTTCTCTCAAAAGGATCTAATGCCACTGATACCTTGAGTTTGGACTTCTAACCTCAAGAACTGTGAGACATTAAATTCCTATAATTTAAATCACCCAGTTTGTGACAGTTTGTTATAGCAGCACTAGTAAACCAAAATAGCTGGTAAATTCTAAATTATTGGGGGTTTATAGTGGGGAATAAAACTTTCAACTTATGCAACTATTTCTTTTCTTCTCTCACTTCTTCTCCTTACATCTTTCCTTTCTTCCCTTCCTTCCCATCCTCTCTTCTGCCTCTTTCCTTTTTTATTTCATTCCATGTGACTGTTCTCTCCCATGTCTGAAACACTCTTTAAGCTTCCCCAACAGAGTCTGTAATAGCAATGAACAAGGAGAGGAAGTGGCCCCTAACGATGACCTCTGCACTTCAAGAGTCAAGGTTTGAAAAGAGCCTATCAGCATGGTTTAGCCCTCCATTCGCTGCCGGAGTTGGATGTCTCTGAGAGGCACTTTGAGTCTTGGTTGACTTGGACCAATCAGTGCTTGGCCCTCTCTCCAAGAGGCCTGTCATTAGATGGTGAGGATTGCAGGACAGGCCACCCACACAGTAATGGAGATTCTCCTCCTCTTAAATTATTAAAGGTAATAATGGCAAGAGAATCATAAACTACTGTCTTATGGGGAAGGGGAGAAAACTGAGTCTAATTTCTGTTTCATCTGCTTGACAATAAATCTGCAGACTGGCTTGAACTTTGAATGACAGTTGCAATGAAAAACAACTATCAACATCTCTATTATCATTAATTACAAAATAATAATCTTGAAAGTGTTTTATTAAATTACACCATAGTCATCAAAGCTTGTGGTAGGTGGATGACACCCGAGTTGAGCCTTGTCACTAAAAACGACTTACATTTTCTATAAAGACACATTTCTTAAACATGCTTTTTCTTAAAATATACTGGTTTAACTTATGGCACCGTTGAAAATTCTTAACTGTGGTGATTCTTTGTCAAACCAATGAATAATGAAGCTGTCATATAATCCATGAGAGAGAATATTAAATTTTTCCTGAAACTAGTAAGAATAGTGTAAGAGGAAATTAACAGCATATAGTAGAATTATTTTACATGCATTCTGGAGTGGGGCTGTTTAACTTGACCAAATTCAAACTTAACTTTAGTTTAACAATTTTAATAATAATATATTAGGGAGAAACTCTTTTGAACTAGACTCAGCAAATAAAAGGATGTGCATGACAAAGTCCTTACTCTGGAGGAGTTAAAATCTGGAAAAAAATAGAGACATAAGGTAGATGCTTAAGTTTCCCTTAAGTTTCATTTAGTGACTGGTATATGGACAGCATCACGCCCTACAAACTGGCTGAATAACTTATTATTTTATTATTGAAAAATATACTACACAGATGCAAAATTGACTATTACCCTTAAAGAAACTTCTCTTGGCAAGGTAAACTGTGCCATTTAGAAAAGAAGACATTTTTGAAGAGTTGTTGGATTGACAATTAGTTGCTTTCCATCTACCAAGAAATTTAGGCAACAGCATATCTTAATTTCTTGGTAGATGGAAAGCAACTAATTGTCAATCCAACAACTCTTCAAAAATGTCTTCTTTTCTAAATGGCACAGTTTGCAGCAGCATATCTTGCAGAAGCTTACTCAGTTCTCAAAGCCTGCTTAACAGAGAAGAGGTTGGATTCCAGGAATTTTCCAACTCAACTCTGTTAATTATTCATTTTTTTGCACTAATTGAGCAATAAGAAAGTGTGGGTTTTAATTAGCAAGTAGTATCTCATTTATATTTTTCCAAAAATTAGCACTGTGTGTTCAGGTTGCCATATTTACAAACATAACAAATGATTTTAGATAGAGGCATATGACACTGTTGGAACGCTTAACTCTCACTAGTGTTTGCTAATATAAGCAGATTAGTTTCTTTCTTCTCTGAAACAGAAATAATCTCAGGGTCCATTGTGAAGGGGGTGGGAAGGATTCTGCTCCAGCCTGTTCTTATTCCTATTCATAAACTCTACCAAGCTAGTTTCTCTTTTAATATGAAAGGATCATTGATATTAATAAAAATGGAAAGGTAACTGACGACCACAATCTGGATAACTGAACCAGAATTCTAGTGTTAAATTTAATCTGTTATGACATTTTCAAATACACTTATAACAAAGGAGGAAGTCTGGTTGAATTCCTGACGACATCCCCAAGACACAGAGTTCTAGAGGGTCAAACACATCATTCTTCAAATATTTGCATTGTGAGCTCTTCCTTCAGTCAAGAAAAACATGGAAAAATGCTACTAATTCTACTCTACATGAATTTGCACAGCAAGGAAAGGTATCAAAAAAAGCAACCTACTGGAAATAAATTGATATTTCACTTCCTAAAGTTATACTACTTGGGGGTAAGGGATGGATAGTTTTATTTATAGTTTTGTATCTCTTCATTGTCATTGTATTTGCCAGCAAATTATCTGCCACAAATTAGATACTCAATGACTGTTGAAAAATGTGAAAGGCAGCACTTATTTGATTGCTTTTCACAGGAAAATACTTCATAAATGTTAAGGAGAAGGAGACCCAGATGGCATAAGGGATAATATAAGAAAGAGAGAGTAAGGAACACTGGTAGCAGATTCGTGTTCTGAGATCCCAGCCTCATGTATGCCCTTGCAGGCTGGACTTGATAGGTTACCCTGTTAACTCAGATATCCTGATAATCTTGTCTGCCAAATAATGACTATCCCAATGGGAAACAGAGAGGATGAACTCTGGAATCAATAGGAAGTATGAGTGTAAATGGCATGTTTGAGAAAGATTAAGATAAACAGACCTGAATGTTTTTCATTATCCAATTTAAAAAATTCCGTGCAATTCCTTAAAAATTGTACATTTCTCATTTGTTCTTATTCGTATAAAGAATACAATCCTCTCTCCTCTCACAGACCTTGCAGGGAGACGGATGGACTGTATTAGATGGTGGACACAGCTGATGGGATTATGGGAGCCATTCCAGGACAGGTTAATTGAATTGGACCTGAAAGAAAAGTATTTGTTTCCTCTTCTTTCACTGAACCAGGCCAGTCCTATTTGTTCCATGGTTTGCTCATTGTTATAATCCCTGGCACCAGAGCACATTAACATGAGCAGATGCCCAGTCCCCAACCTGAATAGTCAGTATCCTTATCAGGAGTGATAATAATAAATGAATTTATTTCCATCAGTAAGTAAAGAATTACTTATGAACAGAGAGTTTCCGCTTCTTATTTTTATAAAAGAGCTAATTCTTCTTACAGGTTCCTTTTAATAATAATCTGATGCTTTCTTGTGTTTACTACCCTGAAATTTGTTCTATCAATTAGCAAAGTTAACTGACCTTCATAATATCAATAAACTATCCAGAGCATACCCATGTCTCTAAACTTAAGCAAATCCAATGGTTAGTATAGAAATATAGAGAACTGATCTTGAGGGGCTGTGAATTTTTGAAGATATATTAGCCACGGATAAATGTCCTCTTAGTTCAAAGGGTGTGCTAAATGGGATACACGCATAACAAACACTGCCAGAGTGCAATCTCTCATGAGATAAAGTTTATCATAATTCAAAACAGGAAGGCTCAAGGAAATATGTTATAAATGTGGGAATTAATATATTTCAAAAAAGAAAACCATTTTATATTCTCATTTTTGTTCTATATAATATGAAATAGGTTGTTCTATAATGCTCATTTGCCAGAAAGTTTGATTACACTTTGTATTCAGAAACTATTCTCTTTATTTAAAAACTAGTCAAATACCTATATTTTGCCATTCACTTTGTTGGAATGAGAAATGATTGCTTCGTACTGGTGAAATAACTGACCTAATCTGAACTTGCAATGAAGAATCAAAGCCACAGAACTTGACAAGGGCTAATGTTTTATGTATTCTCATATCACTTTCAATTCTGAGCACAGTATCCTGAATAATGTATTTTCTCAATAAATATCTTTTGAATTTTTTAAAATGGAAAAATTTACCTCTTCAAATAAATAAATAAATAAATAAGGAGGTGTTTTTCAATACTTCCTCACTGGAACATTATGTCTAAATAATGCAGCCAATTCCAACAACCACAAAAACTGCAGAAATAATTTTGTTTTCAGAATAAATCAGTGCAAATTATATTGACTGAGGCTTGGTTAAGCTAAACTGTTGTTCTGGGCTCAATAGGCATTGTCTATTAACTACAGAGCAAATAGGATCCTTAAAATCTTTTCTAAAATTCAAGTGCATTTAAGAAGGCTTTGAAAGGTTAGAAGATGAATGCAAACCACACAGTATAATTAGGCTGCCAAAGTACTCTCTAGTTAAAACAGACTGCAAGTACAACTGCAACTATATTGGCACTGATAAACAGACTTTACACATCATGAGGCATAATTAATGAGAGAAGGGGGCGCTGTTAATAGGAGATCACGAAAATCCAAAAATATACAAAAAACCCTAAAAAAAGGCAGCCAAATTGAAGAGTTCTTCAGTATTCAATATTTCCTTATACTTCAAAGTATAATAAGAGGGCAAAGAAAACCAAAGACTTATTCATAAATAAATCTTTCCCTTTGGATGTGAGTGTGGTAAATAAAATGAAAAATAATAATTGTTTTTAAAAGACAGTACTGAAAACCATTGGGGGAGAAATTTCCTTCATGAATATAACTTATTTTAGGTAGAATTTTCTCTATCAAAAGTTAGTTAGAATTCTTCCATCATTGGGAATGACATCAATCATCTAAACCATGTCACTGTAGCGAAGACAGGTGAAATTAAATGATGGAAAACTTGAACTTGTCCTCTATGACAGCCCATGATATTTCTGGAGTATAGACATCTAACATTTTCAAGTGCTTTCTTATACATTCTTCCATTCTTCCACATTATTCTCAAACATCAAAATGAAGTGGGATAGATGTCATTAAAGATTGTGAGAGGCCCCAGAGTTGATACATTTTAGTGCCTGGATGAGAAATTTAAGCTTTTCCCATTAGCTTCATAAATTTATCAGTATCCCACCTGCCCTATGTAATGGAAGGTAGCCAGGTCATCAGGATAATTATACAGGCACCAATTAGACACTTTCTTGTTTTCATGAGTAGATTAAGTAGATTGCTTGTCTGCATCTGATTTTTGTGACTATGGATTTACCCTTTTCAAATGTGCATGATGTTCAATTATTTACAGCCATCTGAGGAGACAGCAGAAAGAAAGCTTGTTTGGAACTAAGGATGAGTCAGAACCACTATGGGATGTGAAAAATGCCAAATCTGGAAGATGGCAGCAAATAAGAAGGGGAAATTCCAGGGGAAGGTCTCAAAGTTAGAATGCAGGCCATGGATTCATTTAGACCCTTGTTTGCATCTGGACCCCGATTCCCAGGTGGCGCTAGTGGTAAAGAACCTGCCTGCAGGAGACATAAGAGACGCAGGTCCAATCCCTTGGTTCCTGACCAAGATCCCCTGGAGGAGGGCATAGCAATCTACTCCAGTATTCTTGCCTGGAGAATCCCCATGGACAGAGGAGCCTGGTTAGCTACAGTCCATGGGATCAACAAGAGTCAGACACAACTGAAGTGACTGAGCACACACACATCTTCAGGTAAGTGCTTTGTTGCTATTTTATACAAAGCAAGTGAACAAGTGAAAGTCGGTCAGTCAAGTCTGATTCTTTGTGACCCATGGACTGTAGTCTGCCAGGCTTCTCTGTCCATGGTATTCTCCAGGCAAGAATACTGGAGTGGGTTGCCATTTCCTGCTCTACAGCATCTTCTCAACCCGGGGACTGAACCCAGGTATTCTGTTTTGGCAGGCGGAGTCTTGCACTAATTGACTTACATTTTTCATGATAAAAATAATACATTTGGAATGTCTTTAAAAAAGGAAAAGTATAAGACAAGAAGAAACTAGAAAGCATTCGGTTCGGTTCAGTTCAGTTCAGTTCAGTTCAGTCGCTCAGTCGTGTGCGACTCTTTGCGACCCCATGAATCACAGCATGCCAGGCCTCCCTGCCCATTAGTCTTTCTTTTTTGCCACTTCTTCTACCCACTCAAAGAGCTTCTTTTGCAGCCTTCCAGAAATTGGTAAAGTGCATTTCAGATACCCTTTTGTAAGTGTTTGGTATAGCTATCCACATATCAAGGATCTGAATGACTGATTTGACATATGCATATCAGATTTCATTTTAATCAACATTCCTTTTACCACTTACACACCATGAAATCTATATAGCTTTAAAAGAAAGCGGGAAACTAAAATAAAATCATAATAGACTTAAAAGGCAACTAACCTTTTTCCACCTCATTCAGATTAGCAGCTGGCAGCAACAAAGACAGAAGAGACAAGAGACGTTTTACATTGCAGTACACAGCAGAGCACAGGAAGCCAAAGCACAGCATTAACAACAGAGAAGCCAGGGTGAGAGCGCAAACTGAAGCAAGGCTTACATTTCTTACCTACAGCCGGGCCAAACACACAGACAAGGAGAAAATGAGGCAAAAGGCAGACGCCATCACAGGGAGAGAGAGATCTCAGCTAAACCAGGCGACTTAACAACAGGCAGCTTTACTCGTAAGATGTGCACATAATGGTTTGTGTGTGGGCATTGGAGATTTGGAAAACAAAGAGATAATGGAAAAATAAAATGTTCTGAATTTTTTCTGCATAATACATTCTAAGTCTTTACATGCCCAACTTGTATGGAAACTCATTTATTGAACGTATGCCATTCCCATCAAGCAATATCCATGGTTAAAAAGTGATCAATTTTGTTTCAACTTTGTATATGGTCCTATAAGAAGAGGGTTAAGTCTCAGAGCAGATACAGGGTTCTGCCTCTTAGGAAACATGCAAAACCACATTTTTCAATGCAACACCTGAATTCATACTAAAGCTTATTTAAGAAAAGGTGTCAAGTTTTTCAACATTTCAAGGGTGCCATGTTTACAATGTTCAATTTTATAACTTGAGCTAGTTTAATTTGAGGAATTCTTTGACAATTCACTTTCAAGCAATGCCTTATTTTTAGAAAGGATATAATAACAGCTTTTAAAAAATGATAAACTGTAAGAAAAAACACAACTCTCAAGCTAATATTGAAATCCTGGTGTGGATTTTTAAATTATTTGTTTAGCCATTTCAGAGTCTTACTTAATCCTTAACACAGTCATTTTAATTTAGAGTCACGGTGAACTAAAACTTTTCAAAGATTAATCTTGTCTAAAGAATCCTAGCAATCAACAGTCATATGTTATACACTGGACAGATCATGGATTGAATTAGGTAGAAAAGAATGGTTTGGAGGACTTGGGTGGGAAGGGAGAGTAAGGGTTACATAACAGACAATACTGATTCTTAAAATTTATGTTGTCAATCTCTGAAGTAGAAAAGGACAGAGTTTTGTCCTCTAATAAATCAATAACTATGTACTGTGGTATTTTGGTTATATGGGCTTAAATATATTTAATAATTTTCCAATGGTGGTTCATTTAATTTGAAAATGGGTAGCCGTGTTTTATAGCCTGCTCATCACATCATGACCTTGTTCAGAGACTGCTTTCAGATCTCTTAATTTTCTCTATTGACAAATCATATCCATTTTGATTCTTGACGTGTGTGCTAAATGTAAAAATTTTCACTATGGTAATTTACGAGCTTTCCCTATGAAGTCTTATTTGCTCCTAGTAAAGAGTTCATTTTTGCACTGAATGCCTCTGAGAGATAGAGTAAAAAAAGTCTCCAAGCAGTAAAGCAACTTGCAACTTGAATGATTTTTAAACAATGACAACATTATTATATTCCCTGAGCACAGTAGGGTTTCTGTTCCAAGATCTCAGGCTCATTAATCAGATTCCAAACTTAAATCTCAAATAGTGCAGCCACAATATAAGGAAATGCCTCCTTAACTGTAGACTTGGATGAAGCAGACTTGGATAAAGCTCTGGAGTCCAATTTATACCTCCCTATAATTAAAGGCCACTTATGTGCCACTGATTTCAAAATCTGCAGATGGTTGCTTGATATTTTGTAAATGAGCTCATTTCACATACAGACAAAAATGCTACAGCTAGTAGATGAAATACAAACATTGCCTGGTTTAGGTATCTGCTCCAATGCCAATTCGCAAAACTCTTCACTTCCCACAAAATCCAACCCACAGTTAACAGTGATCATAGCTTCATGTTTTGTATGCTATGAACTTCCTATTGAATGCAATATTTTTATTTATTATTAGCCTGGATTAAGGCAAATTTATATTAGCAATAGATAAGACCAGAAAAAAAAGAAAAACAGAAGAGTCTCAATTCTTATTAAGCACCAAATAGCTCTTGACTATTTGGCAGGTTACCACATCATAGCTTTTTGAGATGTCACATTTTGGTTCAAAAGTGTTTGTGCTAAGCTTTGGAGTTTTTTTTTGCATATGTTTCAAAGAAAGAGATCTGACAGCAGGGAAATAAAGCTTTGTAATAACTTCTCAGAGCAAGTTGCACTGAACTGAATCACTTTAAGGTGGAGAAAACATTCAAGAAGATCAGGTGTAGGAAGGGAGCCTGGGAAAAGGAAGGAAGAGAAGGTAAAAACAAAGACTCAAAGAAATGGATACAGAATAACATAGCATCTAAAGCCAAAGATGGACCCATGGAAACCAATTCAGAATAAACTGCTACTTTATGTAAATCATCATGAAAAAGGCATGTAGGAACCTGAATACAGTAGTGCTGTCAGGTCTAGGTTTTCCTTGGTAAGGGAATAAAGAAAAATTCCCGGTATCTGTGCTCAGGAACACATTGGCCTTGAAATTCTCAGGTCCAATTTGTCCTCATCAGAGTAGGAGAATTTAAGGAGGCCTCTGACATTAAGGGAATTAAGTTATTTCTATAATGATCAGACAATGATGGGATAAAATAACTATTCTAGGAAGGTACTAGGTCCAGATTTTAGGGCAAGCACTGGACTGCCTGTACAAGGCTGGATTCCCCAATCCAATAAAACTCAGAATCTCAGAGTAACTCCGAGGGCTTCAGAATTTGTGCACTCATACGAATGGCAAGTACCTGAGGTGTGACATGAGTAATACTGATATGAATGCAAAGCTATGGAACACCTAAACTCTCCGGCCACATTAGAATGGGTGTATGTTAGACCGACTCAGTATCTTTAATTAATGTAACATAACAGAGAATTCAAATTCTGGCCACTAAGGAGTCCATGGGCTGCTTATATGTAATACAGCAACTGGTGATACAACATGTTCAAATTTCTACTGGAAACAGTATTATTACATCATATGGCATGAGGTACTTCACTGTTGTGAAAAATAAATCACACCATGGAAAAGGCAGCTGCAGAATTTCTCTGACAGACCCAGGATGTCAAAACAAAAACTCATTATTCTATTTAGCATTTTCCCACCAAGAAAAGTACCTCTTAAATTGCAAAGCTTGAGTATGCCATAAAAGCTTAAATTTCAATGCTTTTCTAACGAATCCCTGGGAAAATTAATCATACAGCTGTGCTTCATTTTTCATGTTGAGAGATGTTAACACCTCAGTCATCCAAGGAACTATTTCACCCTCTGACAGTCTTAACTATATATATGGAAATAAATACAATTAATGAAAAATACCCAATCAAATGAAAATGGTAACTCTGAATAGAGTGACAGAATCTACTACTCCATTTAATTCTTACACATAAAACATGTAACATTCTCCTTTTCTCTATCAACTTTAAATGAAACAAGATTGAAACTATGAAGTTTCTTACTCAGAGCCACAAAAATCAATCAAAACAGATATTCTGACAGAATAAGTAAGTCATAAAATTGATGTTGACTTTACAGCAAATTGGTTTATCCAGGGCAGAAGTTTATCAGTTTGGATAGTCTTATGAGATTTATCACCCTTATTCCTGACATTTTGTCTCAAGATAGAAAAAAAAGGGGAAGGGGGGATAACGGTCTGATAAGATTATCCAAAGTGATCAATGTATATATTCTTGATTGTGACTTAGTTTGAAGGATGAGAGTGCTGAAGGCAAATACTCTAATGAAGAAACAAATATGGACATGAAGAATTTCAAATGCTTAATTCTATTTTGCCCATGTAAAGAAATGCTCCCTTTTCAAATACATATTGATGGGTTGGTCTGCACAGGAAAAGTGCTTTGCATGAAAATGTCACTCAGTTGTGAGACTGAAAGCTTCAGTATAATAATTTTCTTTGTGCCAGAGAGCATTACTTTATGAAGATGCCTGTGTTATAACTGAGCTTGCCAGGGCTTTTATTTGGTTGGCTGAAACCATCTTTAACTCTGTTATTACATTACACCTAATTTCCAAAACACGAATCAGTTATTGAGTAATACAATGGTTTACTACACACATGTAGCATAGCTCCAGTGGTGCTTTCAAACGCAGATTGATGGCACAGCAATTTCCCTTTTCCTACCTGTGTACTCAGGTGGGCAAAGGCATGTGTAGTTATTAATTCCATCGACACATGTAGAGTTATTTTCACAGTCATTATCTTCACAGTCATCAACATTGATTTCACAATTTTCTCCTTCAAATCCATCAGCACAAATACACCTGAACACCAGGGGAAGAAAACATAAAAGACATCTTCCTGCATTTTCAAACCATATGGTCTAAATATTGAAAAAACTAAATATACTCATCAGTTACAGAGCTTTTAACGACAGGAAATTGATTTTTAAAATGCTTTTGAATGACATGGTGCAAGCATCAATTTAAGGGACTATCCCCCAAATCAGAAACAATTTGAGAGAAAATTTATGCTGGCTGCAAGATGGCAAATAGCCCCCCGGGTCCTATAAGTCAATAAATCCAATACATTCGCAGGTCTAAAACATGAGCAAAGTTTACAGCCTTAGATATCTTAATCTTGAGTTGTACTCTAAAAAAATAACTCATGCTTCTTTGCTCATAAATAAGAAGGAATGATTCTGACTTTTAAAAAATTACAACTTTCTACCCTACCTGTAATGTTCTTGATGTCTCAAAGCAAAAAAGAAACCCGAAAATAAAACTTTGTCTTCTTTGTTATTATAAAATGTGAATATTCTCTTTAAACCTTGACAAATACAATTTTCCCCCCACTGGCATAAAACACTGCACCTTTAATCTTGCTAGGTATCAGAATAATCAATGCGTAAAGTTTTGATGAAAAAGAGACAACTTCATAACAGAATGTAGAAATGAAGCATATGTTTTATTAAGCGAAAGTCTCTCAGTCGTATACGACTCTTTGCGAACCCATGGACTGTAGAGTCCATGGAATTCTCCAGGCCAGAATACTGGAGCGGGTAGTCGTTCCCTTCTCCAGTGGATCTTCCCAACCCAGGGATCAAACCCAGGTCTCCCGCATTGCAGGCAGATTCTTCACCAACTGAGCCACGTGGGAAGCCAATACATGTATTATAAAAAGTGATATTTCTAACAAGCTTTAGTAGTAGATTAGCATTCTTATGTGAAATCATTAGTGTCATTATAAGAACTCTGTTTCATGATTCATGAAGTAGATCTGAAGTAACTGTACTGAAAGATTAAACAACTCCAGATTAAAAATGTTCACAGCATGTCTGTCTACTCATATTGAGGCTTGGAAATCGGAATCATTAATTTTCTGCTTCAGTGGGATTTACATCTTATCATTATACACCGTCTGTTTTAAAGGAACACACAATATACAACTGATGAATATATGCCTTGCAGTAGGGGACTAGGACATGAGTTTGAGTGAACTCCGGGAGTTGGTGATGGATAGGGAGGCCTGGCGTGCTGTGATTCATGGGGTCGCGGAGAGTCGGACACGACTGAGCGACTGAACTGAACTGAACTGAGGGGACTACATGGCTATTAATTAGCACAACAGAGCTACTATTTTGTCTTGACCTAATTTGACTTGATTAATATAATATACACATGTGTTTTTAAATTGTTTGGTTTAGTAGTATCCTAATGTGAGAATGGGATTTCCCAGGTGGCTCCAGTGGTGAAGAACCCACATGTCAATGCAAGAGATGCGGCTCTGATCCCTGTGTAGGGAAGATCCTCTGGAGAAGGGAATGGCTACACACTCTAGTATTTTGCCCTAGAGAATTCCATCAAGAGAAGCCTGTCAGGCTACTATCCATAGGGTCTCACAGAGTCGGACATGACTGAAGTGACTTAGCACACACGACTGGAGAATACCACAATGTCTATTTTTCAGTTCAGTTCAGTCACTCAGTCGTGTCCGACTCTTTGAAACCCCATGGACTGCAGCATGCCAGGCTTCCCTGTCCATCACCAATTCCCGGAGCTTTCTCAAACTCATGTCCACTGAGTTGGTAATACCATCTAACCATCTCATCCTCTGTCGTCCCCTTCTCCTCCTCCCTTCAATCTTGCCCAGCATCAGGGTCTTTTCAAATGAGTCCATTCTTTGCATCAGGTGGTCAAAGTACTGAAGTTTCAGCTTCAGCATAAGTCCTTCCAATGAATATTCAGGACTGATTTCCTTTAGGATGGACTGGTTGGATGTTCTTGCAGTCCAAGGGACTCTCAAGAGTTTTCTCCAACACTACAGTTCAAAATAAACAATTCCTTGGCACTCAGCTTTCTTTATAGTCTAACTCTCACATCCATACATGACTACTGGAAAAACCATAAGCTTTGACTAGACGGACCTTTGTTGGCAAAGTAATCTCTTTGCTTTTTAATATGCTGTCTAGGTTGTTCATAGCTTTTCTTCCAAGGAGCAAGCGTCCTTTAATTTCATGACTGGAGTCACCATCTGCAGTGATTTTGAAGCCCCCAAAAATAAAGTCTCTCGTTTCCCCATGCAGTGATGGGACTGGATGCCATGATCTTAGTTTCCTGAATGTTGCGTTTTAAGCCAACTTTTTCACTCATCTCTTTCACTTTCGTCAAGAGGCTCTTTAGTTCTTCTTCACTGTCTGTCATTTGTGTATCTGAAGTTACTGATATTTCTACTGGCAATCTTGATTCCAACTTGTGCTGCATCCAGCCCGGCACTTTGCATGATGTACTCTGCATATAAGTTAAATAAGCAGGGTGACAATATACAGCCTTGATGTACTCCTTTCCTGATTTGGAACCAGTCTGCTGTTCCATGTTCAGTTCTAACTGTTGCTTCTTGACCTGCGTACAGATTTCTCAGGAGGCAGGTAAAGAGGTCTGGTATTCCCATCTCTTGAAGAATTTTCCAGTTTGCTGTGATCCACACAATCAAGAGCTTTGGCGTAGTCAATAAAGCAGAAATAGATGTTTTTCTGGAACTCTTACTTTTCCGATGATCCAGTGGATGATGGCAATTTGATCTCTGGTTCCTCTGCCTTTTCTAAATCCAGCTTGAACATCTGGGAGTTCACAGTTCACGTACTGTTGAAGATTGGCTTGGAGACTTTTGAACATTACTTTGCTAGTGTGTGAGATGAATGCAATAGTGTGGTAGTTTGAACATCTTTGACATCGCTTCTTTGGGATTGGAATGAAAACTGGACTTTTCCAGTCCTGTGGCCACTGCTGAATTTTCCAAATTTGCTGGCATATTGAGTGTAGCACTTTCACAGCATCATTTTTAGGATTTGAAATAACTCAACTGGAATTCCATCATCTCCACTTGCTTTGTTCGTAATGATGCTTCCTAGGGCCCACTTGACCCACTCCAGTGTTCTTGCCTGCAGAATCCCAGGGATGGGGGAGCCTGGTGGGCTTCCGTCTATGGGGTCGCACAGAGTTGGACACGACTGAAGTGACTTAGCAGCAGCAGCAGCAGCAGCAGGGCCCATTTGACTTCACATTCCAGGATGTTTGGCTCTAGGTGTATGATCACACCATCATGGTTATCTGGGTCATGAAGATCTTTTCTGTATAGTTCTTCTTGCCACCTCTTCTTAATATCTTCGGCTTCTGTTAGGTCCATACCATTTCTGTCCTTTATTGTGCCCATCTTTGCATGAAATATTCCCCTGTATCTCTAATCTTCTTGAAGAGATCTCTAGTCTTTCCTATTCTATTGTTTTCCTCTAATTCTTTGCATTGATCATCAAAGAAGGCTTTCTTATCTCTCCTTGGTATTCTTTGGAACTCTGCATTCAAATGGGTGTATCCTTCCTTTTCTCCTTTGTCTTTCACTTCTCTTCTTTTCTCAGCTTTTTGTAAGGCCTCCTCAGACAACCATTTTGCCTCTTTGCATTTCTTTTTCTTGTGGATGATCTTCATCACTGCCTCCTATACAATGCCACAAACCTCCATCCATAGTTTTTCAGGCACTCTGTCTATCCGATCTAATCCCTTGAATCTATTTGTCACTTCCACTGTATAGTCATAAGGGATTTGATTTTGGTCATACCTGAAATGTCCAGTGATTTTCCCTACTTTCATTAAGTCTGAATTTTGCCATAACGAGTTCATGATCTGAGCCACAGTCAGCTCCCTGTCTTGTTTGTGCTAATTGTATACAGTTTCTCCATCTTTGGCTGCAAAGAATATAATCAATCTGATTTTGGTGTTGACCATCTGGTGATATCCATGTGTAGAGTCTTCCCTTGTGTTTTTGGAAGAGGGTATTTGCTATGACGAGTGCATTCTCTTGGCAAAATCTGTTAGCTGTTGCCTTGCTTCATTTTGTACTCCAAGGCCAAATTTGCCTGTTACTCCAGGTATCTCTTGACTTCCTACTTTTGCATTCCAGTCCCCTATAATGAAAATAGCATCTTTTTTTGGGTGTTTATTCAAGAAGGTCTTGTAGGTCTTCATACAATCATTCAACTTCAGCAATACTGGTTGGGGCACAGACTTGGATTACTGTGATATTGAATGGTTTGCCTTGGAAATAAACAGAGATCATTCTGCTGTTTTTGAGATTACACCCAGGAACTGCATTCTGGGCTCCTTTGCTGACTATAAGGGCTACTCCATTTCTTCTAAGGGGTTCTTGCCCACAGTAGTAGATATAATGGTCATCTGAGTTAAATTCACCCATTCCAGTCCATTTTGGTTCACTGATTCCTAGAATGTCGATGCTCACTCTTGCCATCTCCTTTGACCACTTCCAATTTGCCTTGATTCATGGACCTAACATTCCAGGTTCCTATGCAATATTGCTCTGTGCAGCATCAGACTTTACTTCCATCACCAGTCATATCAACCACTGGGCGTTGTTTTTGCTTTGGCTCCGTCTCTTCATTCTTTCTAGAGTTATTTCTCCACTCTTCTCCAGTAGCATATCGGGCACCTACTGACCTGGGGAGTTCATCTTTCAGTGTCCTATCTTTTTGCCTTTTCACACTGTTCATACATTTCTCAAGGCAAGAATACTGAAGTGGTTTGCCAGTCCCTTCTCCAGTGGACCACGTTTTGTCAGAACTCTCCACCATGACCCTGTTTTTAATACTGAAATATCTCTAATATGTATGAGAGGGACTAACATATATCCTCCTTATGAATTGAATTACTGGTATTTTTAAAATAAAGCCCTTGAATTTAAAAATTTAAAAAATCATGTTTTCTTATTCTTGTTTTGATCCTTGAGACACAGATCATAGACTAATGGCCTACCAGAATCCATCTCTTTCTCCTTCTTTTAAGTGGCAAGTTCCTCCATGTTTACATGGGTTGCTGATGCATGCATGAATTGGAACATCACAATCCTGCCCCTGGGGAAGAAATGGTCAAATTAAGTTGCGTGCAAATAAAATAGTTCTCAGCACATAAAGAAAGCACAACCAAATAATAAATAACAGTCAGGGAGAACTACTTTTTCAGATCTTGGTTCCCACAACAGCTTCTACTTACCTTGAAACCATATGGACAGGTGCAGCGATAAAAGTCAACTGGATCATTGTTACAGGTGCCATCATTTTTACATGGATTTGATAAGCAGGGATTACATTTAGCTAGAATACTGACATCCACAGGACCTAAAAAGTGATTGAAAAATATGAGAAGA
The DNA here is from genome assembly GCF_049115385.1 of Moschus berezovskii. Classification (NCBI taxonomy): domain Eukaryota; kingdom Metazoa; phylum Chordata; class Mammalia; order Artiodactyla; family Moschidae; genus Moschus; species Moschus berezovskii. The sequence goes on along the minus strand of NC_142464.1, from coordinate 48,279,225 downwards.
GGATGCTTTCTGTTTCAAGTTCACTTAAAACTATTTCAGTGCCTTAATGTACCAGTAAATTTTCTATAAGATTATTATATAATAATAATTTTATATAAAATTATTATAAAGTAATAATTTATCTTCCATGACAAAAATTATGGAAGTCAGCACCATCATATCATCTTTAAGAACAAAACAGGAGGCCGCCTCCTTGGGAGACAATGCTAAGAACCTCAGATGTCAAGGGGGACTCCAGGTTGTGCACTTAGGCGGTTAGGATCTGACACTTGCAATACCAACGTCAAAGGGTCAATCCCCTCATTAGCTGAACAGCTTATGTGGATGCTTTCATGGCCAGTGCTTGCAACTTAGTTATTCATCAGCTGCATGGAAAGGTACACTGTGGATCCCAAAGAAGCATGCGTGTGTGCCCATGTGTGTGCTGGGGGATTGGGGGGCAAGTTTAATGAATAAGTAGAAATTCATTAGTGTAATTAAAAATGCAACAGTATGTACCTGTCCTACTAATAGTAGTTCAGGACTGTTATTTTCCTGCAGGAGATACAAAACAGTGTCACTTTTATAATAAACCAAAAATGAAACCTCCATTATATTCTTGCTCATGTCCCTTTAGTTTTGTTAGCATATTGGCATGTGACGGGTGAGATTTCTGTATCTTTCTCAGTGAGAAGAAAATACCACTGAGGAGATCACTATTTGCAATCTCACCTCTTGGGGTACAAATTAAAAAACTCTCATAATCCATGAAAGTTCTAGAGTAAATGGAGGTTGAATTGAAGTTACTTTCCTTTGGCTGCCCATATTTGTTCTGTAAGTGGCTAACAATGTAGATAGTGTACTGTTCTCAATAAAATTGCATTCTGTTGATGATAATTTTCACACCATTTGTTGAAAGCTCACTAGACTGCCTTTTGGAAACTGTCTGATGTGGACACTCTGATGGAGTACCATTTTTATATTTAAAATACAAATATTGTAGAACATAAACTATACTTTCGCTTTCAGCATCAATCTCTGTAGTTCTTTATCCTCATTGGAACAAACAGTCATAATTCTAAGTCCCTGTTTCAGCACATAGAACCTCTAGCAAAGCTATTTGAGCCCTCTCCACTCCCTTCCTATCACTGCTGTAACCTTCCAAGGTACCTCCACTCAAAAAGCTGTATGACTTCTGCTGGTATAAACTTTCTTTAGTCACATTTTTCTACAGAGGTTTTATACTGGTAAGCTGTTGGTCTACTTACAGAAACTCACATGAAAGAAAACGTGAATTAACATCACAGCCATTAAAACTATTCATATCTAAACCTTAACCTAAGAAATACATATTCATGTAGTGGTTTTGGAGTACAATCCCAAAAGGTTGTATTCTATATTCTTCAGTTTTTCTATTAACAAACACCTGAAATTTATTTAGACAGAGTCTCCTGTTTTTTCTTTTTTTTCACCTGTTTGGGAATGAATGACAGTCCTTGGGGAGGACTGCGTTAATGGAACGGGGTGGTTTGTGCTGTGCAGTACCTGTCACTAGGGGAGGCCTTGCCAGTGTCCCCTCTGCTTTTTCTTGGTACCAGAATAACTAATGTAGTTGCTGTATCAAATTACAGTCACACTGAGTGAAGTTAAGTCATATAAAGACAAATATATGATATCATTTATATGCGGGATCTAAAAAAATGGTAAAATGAACTTATTCACAAAACAGAAATAGGTGTATTAAACAATCCTATGGTTACCAGAGGAGAATGGAGGGAGAGGGATAAATTGGGAGATTAGGATCGACATACACAGTACTAGATATAAAACAGGTAACTATTAAGGACCTAGTGTATAGCACAGAGAACTATATTCAATACTCTGTCATGATCTATATGTGGAAAGAATATGAAAGAGAGTGTATATATGTATATGTATAACTGATTCACTTTTCTCTACACCTGAAACTAACACTGTAAATCAACTATATTCCAATAAAAATTATTTTAAAATTACAGTTGAGAAATTCCTGGAATTAATACCAAACTGAGCATCACAGAAACTTAATTTCTCACACTGTAAATGTATTTATCAAACGAATTTAGCTACTCAGCACATTGGTGAAGTGAACGGTGGAAGTTAGAGCAGTAAGTTCAATTAATGTCACACACCACAGTAAATGACTGTGTGTTTGCTAAAATGATCACACTTAGAATCATCACTAGGAAAGGAAATAAATAAATGGTAATGGATCCCTGAGCTGGGCTAGAAGAAAGAAGAATCCTGTAACAAAGGCATAGGATGAAGCAGCTAACAGTGTACATCAGCAAAACCTCAAGTCAGCAAATGCAAGGACTGTAAACATTCATCTGGCCACGTCCCAAGACCTTAAGGAAAACTGTCTTTAGTCTATGTCTGTGCTTTCAACCTTGAAAGGCTGTGGTCTGAATTGAGGGATTCAGGGTTGGCAGTTTCTAAGTTTATTCTGTGGAATGTGACATTTTTCAAAAATTATGTTTGATTATTTAGATGAGAACCTAGAGATTGTTTTAAGGAAAAAAACTGGGTATGTTTTGAAGAATTATTTTAGTAGAGTATGCTGCTGCTGCTGCTGCTAAGTCACTTCAGTCGTGTCCGGCTCTGTGTGACCCCATAGACGGAAGCCCACCAGGCTCCCCTGTCCCTGGGATTCTCCAGGCAAGAACAATGGAGTGGGTTGCCATTTCCTTCTCCAGTAGAGTATGCAGATGATAAAACTGCCAGGATAAAGAAAAAAAAAGAAGATCCTGCATGCTGCAACTAAGATCTGGCATGGTCAAACATTTAAAAAATGAGAGAGAGAGAAAAAAAAATTCCAGGCTGAAGTAGTCTCTGCCCTGATTTTAGCACAGTCAAGATTTATTTAATAAATATCTACAGAGCCATATCTGATTAATAAGCACTATCTAATTTCTCCATGTTTTTCCAGGACCAAGTTTGGCTTTTTATATAGCAAATCTGCTCAACTATTTTCAGTATCTGCAATTTCTTGTGGGTATGGGCAAAGAGATGCGTTGCTCTCCTGACAAATTCGGCCTAGCTACAAGAATCAGCAAAGCAAGCTTTCCCATGTGCAAAGGCTTTGCTTGATGATTTCCTTAACCACAAATTGTTTTGGTTTTGGTGACATCAGAATTAGGAACATATTCTTCAGCTTGGTAAAGTTGATTACTATGGCAACCATTCCATTTGCTTCTCCTTTTTTCAAATCTCTCTTTTAAAATCAACTCTTCAAAGATAATTTCTTATTTATAGCACTTGAGTTGGAGAGAAAGGTAATTAAAAAGATGATTGTGAATTATAGAATTTCCAAATAGCAGCATCCTCTTATATGTCCAAATGTCTTAAAATGATACGATTATCTCTTGCTATTTTATTTAGATTAATTCCACCTAACTAAATGTTCTTCTTATAATGTGATTTTTACATCCACCTAGTTTATCTATGGCAAGCCACTCCAGTCCTCTTGCCTAGAAAACCCCATGGATGGAGGAGCCTGGTGGGCTGCAGTCCGTGGGGTCGCTAAGGGTCGGACACGACGGAGTGACTTCACTTTCACTTTCACACATTGGAGAAGGAAATGGCAACCCACTCCAGTGTTCCTGCCTGGAGAATCCCAGGGACGGGGGAGCCTAGTGGGCTTCCGTCTATGGGGTCACACAGAGTCGGACACGACTGAAGTGACTTAGAGAGAGAGAGAGTTTATCTAAGTCCACTTATTTTTATATTCTAACCTCTTGGAACTATATCCCTTGGACATATAAGTCAAACAGTGGAAGTATTGCCTCATGTGATAAAGTCAGATACGTTTCAAAGACAACTTAGGAAAAAAGTAGAGGATACTTAACACTGGGAATACCTAATAAGCAGTTCAGTAATAGAGACATGTATGGATCAACTGCTAAATGCAGCTATAAGAGAATGTGGAAAGTGGGAAGGCATGTTTTGGAATATATGTTTTAAGTTTCTGCAAGGCAGGACTTCACTGCTGCTGCTGCTAAGTCTCTTCAGTCATGTCCAACTCTGTGTGACCCCATAGATGGCAGCCCACCAGGTTCCCCCGTCCCTGGGATTCTCCAGGCAAGAACACTGAAGTGGGTTGCCATTTCCTTCTCCAATGTATGAAAGTGAAAAGTGAAAGTGAAGTCGCTCAGTCATGTCTGACTCTTAACGACCCCATGGACTGCAGCCTACTGTAGCCTCCTCCGTCCATGGGATTTTCCAGGCAAGAGTACTGGAGTGGGGTGCCATTGCCTTCTCCATAGGACTTCACTGCTGCTGCTGCTGCTAAGTCACTTCAGTCGTGTCCCACTCTGTGTGACCCCATAGACGGAAGCCCACCAGGCTCCCCCGTCCCTGGGATTCTCCAGGCAAGAACACTGGAGTGGGTTGCCATTTCCTTCTCCAATGTGTGAAAGCGAAAAGTGAAAGTGAAGTCGCTCAGTCATGTCTGACTCGTAGCGACCCCATGGACTGCAGCTTGCCAGGCTCCTCCGTCCATGGGATTTTCCAGGCAAGAGTACTGGAGTGGGGTGCTACTGCCTTCTCCACAGGACTTCACTAGGTGAATGGAAATATGAATCGGAAGTTCATGAGAAAGGTCATGGCTAGATACTTGAAGCCATGGGACTGAAATTAATCATCAGGGCTGAGGAGAGAACTCCACTGTGTCAATATTAAAGAGTGGGTAAGAAAAAGAAGTCAGCAAAGGAATGAAGAGACAACAGGAGTGTAAAAGCAGCAGCAGTGGCCACCACTGTGCACGATGAAAAGAGGGCAAAAAAAGAAGCTAAAAAGAAGCTACTAAAACGGGCAAGAGAGAGCCCGCTGGTATTCCTATAGTTTCAAGGAAGGGGTAGAGATGGTCCCTAAATGACAGAGGGTTAAAATCCTACAAATGTGCATTATATAAGTGGTTAAACAAAAACAAAAAGATGGGTATTACACCTCTGGAATCCCTGGGCTTGGCCATTTGCTATAATCATATATGAACTTAGGCCATAAAATTAACTTCTTAAATCACACTCAAGTGAAAAAGAGCAATAATTATTTTATGGAGTTACTTTATCAGAGATAACATGGATGTACAATATTTAAGAACGGAATACAAATAATTGGTTCTCATCTCCTATTAAAATAAATGTCTATTAAAATTTCCCCAGCGTTTGAAGGTTTTTTAAAAGTATAATAAAAAATAGCCTTTGTTTTTTAATGACAGTGCTTTTGGCAAATAACTATGTACAAACCTGAATATTTTTTTAGCCAGTGAGAAAATCATAACCCTCTACAGCTACGGTTATTTAAAATTTATAACTATGTGGTAGTGATACTAAATCTGAAAATGTAAAACAAATTTGATAAAGTTTTAAATTCTACTTCAAAACTGATCTATTAAAATTTTCACTACTTCTAGTTTGGGTTGAATTATTTAATCCCCTTCATACTTTAAATAACTAAGGTCAATATTAATTAACAGTCTTGAGACACAAAATAAAAGACTTTGAGCTTGTTAAGAATATCCCCTCCCACACACCCTCCAACAAAGGATATTGATTCACTGGGGGAAAAAAAAAACTGACAACATTACAATATTATTACTGAGAGATGTGAAAGTTTTTCCTAGAATTTCAGAACCTAGAGGATTCTTAACTTGTAAAATCAGCAGAAGAGAGCAACCATGTGGGCTAATGACCAACCATGTTGGTCATTCTGGGATATGAAATGGTCCCAGGTTTCCTGACCCTTAGCTGATCTTTACAGATAGGTAATGAGATACTGGAGAAGGAAATGCCAACCCACTCCAGTGTTCTTGCCTGGAGAATCCCAGGGATGGCAGAGCCTGGTGAGCTGCCATCTATGGGGTCGCACAGAGTCGGACACGACTGAAGTGACTTAGCAGCAGCAATGAGATATGTTGAGCGTCAGATCCCTGCCTCTTGATCTGGGTTCCTGGCTACCAGACACCAGCCCATAGGAGCTGCTTCCCCTGATTTGTGTTCCTTTCTTGTTCTACTTGACACACTATACCAGTCTCCTGTTCCCCTGATGGACCGAGTGGTACTGGTTGCTGTTGTTCAGTTGCCTGGTCGTGTCTGACTCTTTGCGACCCTATGGACTGCAGCACACCAGGCTTCCCTGTCCCTCACCATGTCCCAAAATTTGTCCAAGTTCATGTTCATTGCATCCGTGATGCTGTCCAGCCATCTCATCCTCTGATGTTCTCTTCTTCTTCTACCCTCAAGCTTTCCCAGCATCAGGGACTTTTCCAGTATCGTTTGTGCTCATCAGATGACCAAAACACTGGAGCTTCAGCTTCAGCATCAGTTCTTCCAGTGAATATTCAGCGTTGATTTCTCTTAAGATTGACTGGTTTGATCTCCCTGCAGTCCAAGGGACTTTCAGGAGTCTTCTCCAGCACCACAGTTCAAAGGCATCAATTATTTGGTGTTCTGCCTTCTTTACGGTCCAGCTCTCACAACCGTACATGACCACTGGGAAGACCATAGCCTTGACTATATGGGCCTTTGTCAGCTGAGTAATGTCTCTGCTTTTCAACATACTGTCTAGGTTTGTCATAGACAAACCTGCCAGCAGAAGAAGCAATTGTCTTCTGATTTCATGGCTGCAGCCATCGTCCACAGTGATTATGGAGCCCAAGAAGAGGAAATCTGTGGTGCTGGTTACATTTCCACAACTGTTTGGTTTGAATATACATTATTAACATTGTATATATGTTTCTACCATCAAACTTCCATATTTTTTTGTAATTATCCCTTAAAAGGTATCTATTGGTAGAATATAAGCTCCATGAAGGCTAGAGTTTTTATGTCCTATTTATTATGGTACTCTTAATATCTTGGAACCATTCCTGTTGTATAATAGGAACTCATGCAGTATTTGTTGAATGAAAGAAGCAATATACCACTTGTTTACATTAGACTGTTCATTCTTTTTGGTGACTTCCCAGGTGCCACTAGTGGTAAAGAATCCGCCTGCCATTGCAGGAGGCATAAGAGAAGCGGGTTTCATCCCTGGGTTGGGAACATCCCCTGGAGGAGGAAATGGCAACCCACTGCAGTATTCTTGTCTGTAGAATTCCATGGACAGAGCAGCCTGGTGGGCTACAGTTCACGGGGTCGCAAAGAGTTAGACACGACTGAAGCGATTTATCATCACATGGTTCACTCTTTAGCACATTTAAGTGTTTAATAAATGTCAAATTAAAAATGAACAATTTAGTTGCCTGTATAGCTAAAGCTTCCTGAACCAAGAACAATAAAGGGACTATTAGAAATTAACAGTGTTCTACATTCCATGCTGGTGTTTTCCATGAAAGCCTGGAAAGGGCAAAATCTCCATTTTCTGCTTGAGTGCTCTAATTTCAGCTGATATTTAAAAGATGAAAACAGGACACCTAGGCTATAACAACAAGTCATGACCATCTGCTTCCCACTCAAGAGTGTCCTAATCTGGGTATTAATTAAATATACTCTGATAATGCATTTCATGCAATTCATTTATTTCTGTTGTGCACTAAAACTATGATATTATACCACAAAGAAAATACTCTGCAAATGTAAGATAAAAATGGTATGGAGAGAATTGATTTCTCACAATAATAATACAGTGTTTTCTAGCAGAGAAAACATTTAAATTCTATTTAAATATAGCTATGTAAACATGTTTGCAAATAAAGAATATTCATCTCCCTGCTGAAATTTGAAATTACATATTTACAAACTTTAGTATTTGGAATATGTACTTACATGACTTTCATGAATAAATAAAACACATTAAACTGGAATAACTATGGCAAAAGTTAAATTAAAATATAAAAAAACCAAAATTATAAAATATTTAAAGCAGCATTATTTTATTACTTTCAAGCTCATAAAGCATGTAAGCTCAAAAACAGTACTCAGTAGATTTCCCAGAGTTAATTATTTTAACAAATGGATTAGAATACTTTGCCCCTTACCAATCCAATTAGTAAAGTAAATATTTCTAGCAAAGCACGTGAGACAGGTTCACAATATTTTGACAAATACTGGGCAATGTTGGCAAAGAACATTGTGAGTTTCAATGTTTGCTATCTTTCTAAAATTATGTTATAGAAGAACCGAGTAAATCTAAAAGCTTGTTAAATGCAGTTACACTATATTTATTGAGATTTGAATGTTTATGCTTCTTGCATACATATTATACCTATGCTGTCCGGCTATGCAGTTTAAGGTATACCCTGAAATATGTGTGATGTGTTACTTGGTAACTCAGTGAATAGTAAACTAAACTGCCACAGTTCCAACATCTTCCTATATCACAGCTGGGCTCCTGCAGTTCCTCCAACCTGTCCTTACACTTGCCTGCTGTTCAAACAACTGGCCTACACATCCTGCAAGAAACCTTTCACAGCCACTCTGAAAGGATGTCTTCCTCTGAACCCTGTAGCAACAGCACTACCGAATATGGGAGCCATTAGCTACATGCAACCACATTTAAATTTAAATACAATTAAAAATCCACTTCCTCAGTCGCCTTAGCTACATTTCCACAAGCACATGTGGCGAGTGTCTACCATACTTGGATAGCACAGGTATAGAATAATTCTATCAATGAAGAAAGTTCTATCAGGCTCTACTGATCCAGACCAATGTTCCCTTCAGTCAGTTCAGTTCAGTTCAGTTCAGTCGCTCAGTCGTGTCCGACTCTCCGCGACCCCATGAATCACAGCACGCCAGGCCTCCCTGTCCATCACCAACTCCCGGAGTACACTCAAACTCATGTCCACAGAGTCGGTGATGCCATCCAGCCATCTCATTCTCCGCCGTCCCCTTCTCCTCCCGCCCCCAACCTTTCCCAGCATCAGAGTCTTTTCCAGTGAGTCAACTCGTCTCATGAGGTGGCCAAAGTATTGGAGTTTCAGCTTTAGCATCAGTCCCTCCAATGAACATCCAGGATTGATCTCCTTTAGAATGGACTGGTTGGATCTCCTTGCAGTATAAGGGACTCTCAAGAGTCTTCTCCAACACCACAGTTCAAAAGCATCAATTCTTCGGCGATCAGCTTTCTTCACAGTCCAACTCTCACATCCATACATGACCACGGGAAAAACCATTGCCTTGACTAGACGGACCTTGGTCGGCAAAGTAATGTCTCTGCTTTTTAATATACTATCAAGGTTGGTCATAACTTTCCTGCCAAGGAGCAAGCGTCTTTTAATTTCATGGCTGCAATCAGCATCTGCAGTGATTTTGGAGCCCAAAAAAACAAAGTCTGACACTGTTTCCATTGTTTTTCCATCTATTTCCCATGAAGTGATGGGACCAGATGCCATGATCTTTGTTTTCTGAATGTTGAGCTTCAAGCCAACCTTTTCACTCTCCTCTTTCACTTTCATCAAGAGGCTTTTGAGTTCCTCTTCACTTTCTGCCATAAGGGTAGTGTCATCTGCATATCTAAGGTTATTGATATTTCTCCCAGCAATCTTGATTCCAGCTTGTGCTTCTTCCAGCCCAGCGTTCCTCATGATGTACTCTGCATATAAGTTAAATAAGCAAGGTGACAATATACAACCTTGACGTACACCTTTTCCTATTTGGAACCAGTCTGTTGTTCCATGACCGGTTCTAACTGTTGCTTCCTGACCTGCATACAGGTTTCTCAAGAGGCAGGTCAGGTGGTTTGGGATTCCCATCTCTTTCAGAATGTTCCACAGTTTATTGTGATCCACACAGTCAAAGGCTTTGGCATAGTCAATGAAGCAGAAATAGATGTTTTTCTGGAACTCTCTTGCTTTCTCCATGATCCAGCGGATGTTGGCAATTTGATCTCTGGTGCCTCTGCCTTTTCTAAAACCTGCTTGAACATCTGGGAGTTCACGGTTTACATACTGCTGAAGCCTGGCTTGGAGAATTTTGAGCATGACTTTACTAGCGTGTGAGATGAGTGCAATTGTGCGGTAGTTTGAGCATTCTTTGGCATTGCCTTTCTTTGGGATTGGAATGAAGACTGACCTCTTCCAGTCCTGTGGCCACTGCTGAGTTTTCCAAATCTGCTGGCATATTGAGTGCAGCACTTTCACAGCATCATCTTTCAAGACTTGAAATAGCTCAACTGGAATTCCATCACCTCCACTAGCTTTGTTCGTAGTGATGCTTTCTAAGGCCCACTTGACTTCACATTCCAAGATGTCTGGCTCTAGGTCAGTGATCACGTTATCGTGACTATCTTGGTCGGGAAGATCTTTTTGTACAGTTCTTCTGTGTATTCCTGCCACCTCTTCTTAATATCTTCTGCTTCTGTTAGGTCCATACCATTTCTGTCCTTTATCGAGCCCATCTTTGCATGAAAAGTTCCCTTGGAATCTCTAATTTTCTTGAAGAGGTCTCTTGTTTTTCCTATTCTGTTGTTTTCCTCTATTTCTTTGCATTGATCACTGAGGAAGGCTTTCTTATCTCTCCTTGCTATTCTTTGGAACTCTGCATTCAGATGCTTATATCTTTCCTTTTCTCCTTTGCTTTTCGCCTCTCTTCTTTTTACAGCTATTTGTAAGGCCTCCTCAGACAGCCATTTCGCTCTTTTGCATTTCTTTTCCATGGGGATGGTCTTGGTCCCTGTCTCCTGTACAATGTCACGAACCTCCGTCCAGAGTTCATCAGGCACTCTATCAATCAGATCTAGTCCCTTAAATCTATTTCTCACTTCCACTGCATAATCATAAGGGATTTGATTGAAGTCATATCTGAATGGTCTAGTGGTTTTCCCTACTTTCTTCAATTTAAGTCTGAACTTCGCAATAAGGAGTTCATGATCTGAGCCACAGTCAGCTCCTGGTCTTGTTTTCGCTAACTGTATACAGCTTCTCCATCTTTTATAGCTTATTTCCATTCATGCTATACTAAGAACAAACAACACTATTAATGGAAAAAAAGTCAAACCAGTTAGGTATAAACAGACATTTATTTTATGCATGTATGTTCATTTGTATTCATCAGATTTCTGAGAACATTTAATAGATTAATGTGAGCTATGTGCTCTAAGAATGAATGTAAGTATGTAGCTTTTCTCAAATTTACATTATCATGAAATTATTTTTTCAAGCAATATCTCTATGGAATCCTAAGCTTAGAATTACAGAAAAACACCAGCATTTTTCAAAGTGGAGTATGAGCATTCCTGGGTACAGAGAAGTGTAAAAATAGCCTGTAGGTGCTCAACTTGCCCGTATAGCCCTTCTAGAATTACTCTGCCCAATAATATGCCTACAAGCAAGCTTTATGCCAGTTTCTCATTCCCTATCTCCTCTCTGACCTTACAAAAAAATGGCATACTTCTCAGTCCACCAGAAATTTACCATGTGGCACACTGACCCAAGGGAATGTCAGAGATTACAAAATAATAATTTAAAACAGTGGTTATTTGCAAAGGCTCTTACAGTCAATGCACATAATCCCAGAGAGGCATTTCCAATAAAATTTGCATTTTGAACATAAATGTTAACATATTGATAAATAACTATGCTGCCCCAACCAATGCTCAATAAGTATTACTGGCAACAATTACTTCTAAGAAAAACTTAGATACTCATAGATCTTTACTGGTAGCAAATTTAAAAAATGCAAATTGTATACATATTTTTTGTAGCAAAGAATGATACAATTCTCCGAGGTATTGGAAATATAAATTCAAGGAGAAAAATAAAGTTCAAGAAAAAAGAACAATGCAAAATATTGAGGATCTTCTTTTTATTTCTTTCAAAATTAGCTGTGATATTTAGATTTATTTGATTAGAAAAAGTGGAAAGATACACAAAACAACTTTAACACTGGTTATTTTTTGACATTGTCCTTATTATTACATTTAGTACTTTAGTCTCTTATTGTTCACATTTTCCTTTTCTTTAGATTTTCTATGTTGGGCATAGATTAGTTTTGTAATGAGAGAAGAAAATATTTGTTAGTAAGACACTGTATAGAATTCACAAGTACATAAAACAAAGGGAAAATAAAAGGATCCAAACAAGCGAGAAATAGCACCATCAACACAGGAAGGGCGCAGCACAAGAGGTGAGGCAGAAGGTCTGGCCTGAACATGGGGAAGGGCTCGTGCCTCCTTACCTGGCATCAGGAAGCCACAGGGCCCTGGAAGCCCTAAGAGCAGGGCACACGTTTAGACAAAGTAAAAGCAAAATATTTCACTTGTTAGAGGCCATGAGAGGAATTTCCAGAAGTTGTGTACTCTTCATTTCTCCTTATATTTTAAAGAAAACCTAGTCATTTCCAATGGATTGTTTCTGCAATTTATTTGAAAAGACTTGTTCTTTACTAGGGCTCCTCATGTAACTGCTCTGTCCTCTCCAAGTACAGAAGGAAACAGTAATTATTTTTTGGAGTTTTTCAGCTATCCCTCTGAAACCTAGTGGCCCACTGTTTTCTGTTTCTTTTTTTAAAATTAATACGATCAAGTTTTATTTACAGAAGGACAAATTGTTAAAAGCCATACCTTGACATGTAAATTTTTTGGAGGGAGTTGTGAGAAGGAGTTTATCTGCCATTTCTCCAGGGCCAGCGCAGCGAGCAATTCCCGGCTCTTTGTACTCCGACTTTACCCAGTCGGATAACCACTGCATGTTACAATCACAGTAAAGAGGGTTGGCTCCAATTGCTCTGGAAAATACCACCACAAAAGCACACACAGGCACACGCCACACACACAAATATGGAAGCATTGTTATTTCCTAAGGGAACGTAACTCAGTGATGCTTACTAAAAGTCCCTATAGATTTGCCGATAAAAATGAAAATGGAGGCATTAGGGATTAGGGATTCCTCATTTTTCTCACTTATGTGCAGCTGTGATTTAGTGAGTTGTCACCTGTGTTAACACTTAGCTGGCTTTATAAAGTCTCCTTGTATTTGCAGACAGCTTTATACTAGGTGCAAGCATGCCCCAAGTGTAGATAACACTTCATTCACCAATGATTTACTTAGAATCCAATCATTATGCCAGGTTCTGAGGACTCGGCTATGAGTAATACGTTATTTTTAACCTCCAAAACTCCTTCTGGAAAGGAGAGTAACATAAACTCATACCAACAAATAATTTTCACTATAAGTGGTATAGTAGAAGCATTTATAACTGAACAGAGGGTAACTTTTCTGGGAGCCTGGTGGTTTAAGAAGTCTGACCTTTTAGATATTTGGATTTAAGTAGATGGAGAAGGTTGGAAAGGATGGTTTAGAGTAAAAGATCAGTACAAGACAAGAAAATAAGGATGGATGTAAAATAATAAAGGTGCATAAAGCTAGCTCCCCAAAGCTGATTTTGAACTACCTCTGTCCCTTTAAAGTTTTTCATATTAGAAAATGAAAAACTGGTGCTTATTTATATAAGCAGCTATAGTGATAGGGAAAATAATCAAGATAATAGCTAGCATTTATTGCATCATTATGATATACTAGAACTGTGCTAAGCCAATTCTATTACTTATCTCACTTTATTCTAAATAGAAGAGATATGAGATCAATACTGTTAATAACCGGTTTTATAGATTGAAAAACTGAGGCCAGAGGCATTAACCAATGGGTTCACAAGCTTCCCAAACCTGGGCACAAACAGTATATGCATGAAGAAGCATTTAAAAACTGATTGATTCTGATTTATAATTAACTTCAAATCAGTAATATTTCTAGGTATATGGTTTATGCAAAATTATTCTTATATGAAGAGACTTTCAATTATGCTTACAAAACCACAATACTTTATATTGCAGCTGTTTTAAGGCCCAACTCTGGCCAAGAATTGAGTGAAGCAAATGTTATGCTTACATGTATTTCAGATTCAAACCTTTCTTCTAAATTAAAAATGAGGAAAATGATGTTTTCGAGCTATTGGATCTCATCTCTACTGACATTTCCTAAGTCCTTACTGTGCCAAGAGACACAGTAAGAAAAGTGAATGGAGCAGAGCTCTCTATGACCCAGGAAGTAAAAGACAATTGTATAAAATGAAATACATGACAAAATAAGACCCATGACAAATCGTTCTCACTGTTGGGGAGAAACATCACATAGCTCAAGCAGCACTTTCCGAGGCAGACTTTTCTAGTTCAGTACCCTAATACTAGCAGAATGGCCATTTCTTTAGTCAGCACTCTGCCACAGCATGATAGTCCTGCACCCCTGAGCCAGGGGTCTCATTCACATGGACTCTCAGGCAATTGGCTTCTGTGGAATTTGTACAGGAGTGGTCCTGACATCCACTTTGAGGTAGGTGCTAGGCTGACATTTGAAAAAAATGGAGGTCTTGCCTCCAGGGACCTAGTAGTTTAATGTAAGAGATATTGAAAGTAAGCACCAGTCAGATGGACCAAAACCTACACTGATAACAGAGCCTCTCTAAGGGAAATGCAGATGTAGCACGCTTGACTACTGGCTCCTATTCTCTGCCCATTCCCTTCTCTCAATTATCTGAACTTCTTATCTTCTTGCAGTTTGGTAGGTTTTGGAGAGGAGGACAAACAAGAAAAAATATAGCAACTTCTGGAGAACCAGGAGCCAACTGACAATGATGTTTAAACTGTCACCAGGTGACAGCAAACTCAGCCTGACAAAGCTCTGGATTCCAGGGCTGGTCTCTGAACTTCCTTACAGGTTTGCTACAGTCTTAACAGTACAACTAACAGTAATGAAATAGAGGAATTTGATCCAAGTGAGATTTTCTTGGACCTCTTTAATAAACTGCTTTATTGTACTCCCTAGGAATATGGAGGTGTAAACAACCTGTCATAAGAAAGAATGCAAAGGAAAAACATTTCACCCAACGTAAGGATTTAGCCGTTTCTATCACACAGTAATGTCTAAACATTCGCTCATTTAATTTTACGTGGCACCATAGTCAATGCTAGGCTTCCCCAGTGGCTCAGTGGTAAAGAATCCACCTGCAGTGCAGGAGACACAGGCAGGAGAGGTGAGGTTCATTCCCTGTGTACAGAGGACCCCATGGAGAAATGAAATGCAACCCATTTCAGTAGTCTTGCCTGGGAAATCTCAATCCAAGGGGTTGCAAAAGAGTCAGACATGACTCGACAATTAAACAACGATAGTCAATACTGAGTAATATTTGCTCAATAAACGAATCTGGTTTGAGCAAATCAGGGTGGGCTTCTTGGAGAAGGTAACAGTTGGGATGTGACTTGGATAAACAAGGTTTGGGCAGACTGAATTGAAGGCGATCTAATATTTAGAATCAGAGAATATTAAGAGAAAAGGAATAGACTAGGAAGCTGGGGGAGTTCCCTGGTGGCTCAGACGGTAAAGAATCTGCCTGCAATATGGGAGGCCTGGGTTGGATCCCAGTGCTGGGAAGATGCCCTGGAGAAGGGAATGGCTACCCACTCCAAAACGCTTGCCTGGAGAATTCCACGGACAGAGGGGCATAGAAGGCCACCTTCACGGGGTCGCAAAGAGTCGGAAACAACTGACAGACTTTCATTCATTCATTTACTCATTCGGAAAGCTGGGGAGCCACGTTTGTAAGAGGAGATATTTTTATAAGCAAAGAGAACTAACGAGGTGTTAGGAGCAGAAGGATAAACTAAGGCTATCTTGTAAAGAGCACTGTATTTAGATTTAAAATCTTTAGATCTTCTTTAAAGATAGAACCAATCACATTTTATGATGTGACAATAAAAAAATGGCAGGGGACCATTTGTTCCAAACTCACTTGCCGGGAAGAGTTTGACCCTAAACCCATATTCATGAAATAGATACTCACAGGTGTGACAATGCAGCAAGATCATTGAAAGCACCTTCAGGCACAACAGAAATGTCGTTTCCATGTAAAGAACTAAAAACAAGGAAAAGAAAAATTAAATTTCCTATTGTTTCAGGGAGTTCAGAAAAATCCCCAATATATGAGTTTTCAGTAACAGTTGTTTAAAATCAGTGTAGAAAAGATGGTATGTTAAACAGACAGTCTTCATACAACTGGGTATCTTTTTGGGGAAGCAAAAAGTTAGCTCCTACTTCATATCATATGCATAATAAACTTTATGTGGAAGAGTCAAATGCAAAAATAAAACTGAAAATGTACTAAAATAAAATATAGATGAATTCCTTTTTATAAACATGGGATATGGAAAGCTTTTTAAAGTTCTATGTTGTAAAACTCAGAAATCATAATGAAAAAGACTGATATATTTTTGACTGTAAAATATATCCATAATATAAAACAAGTCCCACTGCATAGAACAGTGAACTATTTTCAATCTTGTAATAAACTATAATGGAAAAGAATCTGACAAATAATATAGACATACATGTATATATATGTATGTGTGTGTTTGAGTACACACACACATATAACCAAATCACCTTGCAGCAATAAGAAACCAATACAACACATCAACTATGTTTCAATTAAAAAAAGATTACATACAGAAAACGGAATGGGAAGCATCTGCAACATACATAAGCTCTATCAATTCCTTTGTAAAAAACACCTGTAAACTTAGAGTCAAGTGCATAAAGGCAAGTATGTTAATACGGAAAAGACAAAGGAACCACAGGAAATGAGCATTAATATGATCAAGCTAATAGAATAAGAAATGCAAACACTCAATAAACAAAATATACTCAAATGCTCTAGCAACTGGAATTGCAAATTAAAAGAGGAATGGAAAATAATGTTCCATCTGTCATATGACAAAAATGAAAGAAATAATAATATTTAATATTTGCAAGAGTGCTTTGAAATAGGTATTCTATTAAAATAATAAATTTTTAAATTGTTCGGTGGACAACAAGATGACTACTTTCGGTATTCTTCTAATATGCTTGACAGTAAGATGGCTGTGTAGGATGTTCATTCCAGCACTGTATAAAATAATGAAAATCTGGAATCAACCCAATGACAGTAAAGATGAGGATACTTAAATAAGCTATGGTTCCTTCATTCTATCAGTCTGTAGCAGTTAAAGAGCTGAGGAATACTATATTTGATGGAATGGCAAATCTAAAATCTAAAGCAACATGCATCGACCCTGAACAGGTGATTCGTTTCACATATGACAACATACATGTTTCAATGCCATTCTCCCAAATCATCCCACCCTCACCCTCTCCCACAGAGTCCAAAAGACTGTTCTATACATCTGTCTCTCTTTTGCTGTCTCGTATACAGGGTTATCATTGCCATCTTTCTAAATTCCATATATATGCGTTAGTATACTGTATTGGTGTTTTTCTTTCTGGCTTACTTCACTCTGTATAATAGGCTACAGTTTCATCCACCTCATTAGAACTGATTCAAATGTATTCTTTTTAATGGCTGAGTAATACTCCATTGTGTATATGTACCACAGCTTTCTTATCCATTCATCTGCAGATGGACATCTAGGTTGCTTCCATGTTCTGGCTATTATAAACAGTGCTGCAATGAACATTGGAGTACATGTGTCTTTTTCAATTCTGGTTTCCTCGGTGTGTATGCCCAGGAGTGCGATTGTCATATGTGAAACGAATCACCAGTTCAGGGTCAATGCATGTTACAGGATGCTCGGGGCTGGTGTGTGGGGATGACCCAGAGGGAGGATAAAGGGAGGAGGGAGGTGGGAGGGGGGTTCAGGAAGGGGAACTCATGTACACCTGGGGCAGATTCATGTCAATGTATGGCAAAACCAACCAATATAATATTGTAAAATAATTAGCCTCCAATAATAAAAATAAAATAAAATCTAAAGCATATCGCTAAATAAAGTCAATGACAGACTTAAAAAAACCTGTTGATGGTTTTTAAGTTATATTGCTATGGGCATAAAGATATCAACATATTAAAAAAATAAAAAATAACCAGAAGATAACATTAAAGTGTTTAACTGTCAATACAGGGGAGAGAATTGGGATAGGAGACCATGTTCTATTTCATGTACTGTAAGATAAATTTTGTATAATAAAAATATTTTGTGTTATGTAAGTTTTAAAGAAATTTAAATTTTCTAATTTTTTTCAAAATTAGTTAGATCTATATAAAATTGTATCTTAAACTCATAAATTATCAAATAAATGACCAAAGCAACAACATATTACAAAAGAAAAAATTATGTTGTCCAAGTAAAATCTGTTGAGAAATGATACAGTAATATATAATTTTCCATTTCCAAATCTGTAGTAAATTCTAATGAATATAATCAAAAAATCCCCAAAATAAAGCAGTTAAATTACTAAAAAGCAACATAAAACCCAGAACCTCAAGAAATAAAGTACTTTGTTAAACATAAGATGCTTACAGTAATCGAAGAGACTTCAGTCCATCGAAGGTTCGAGGAGGAATACATCTCAAACGGTTGTAACTAAGAATTCTGAAAGCACACATAAACCGATTTGTTTTACTCAGATATCCCCAAATGGCCAAATATCATTTTTAAAAAAGAGCAACTGAAAAGGGTTATTTGAGCATCTTAAAAAAACTGAGGGCACTGACACATAGTATTTGTTAATCTTTGTGCTGTTTCACTACTACAACAAGGTTAATTCTAAAATACAGTCTAGAATGCTTTCTATGGCTGCCGTTGGTTATTATCTCAACTGTGTCCTCCATAAGGTGACTTCCTCCGGAAGTCTATCTTAAGCATTTCTCCCAACCCTGCCACAAATTTAAGTTATTCTTTGTTTCTCTCATAGAACCCAACACTTTTTATAGGATCTATATTTGTTTACTGAGGTATTATTTATCTGTTTCTCCCAACAGTATTAACATTCCTTGAGGGCAGAGACTGTTTTGCACATCAGGAATGTCCAGTGAATTAAGGAATTAACTTAGTACCACACTTTCATACTCACAAGGTGAGGAGCTGGGTCATGTTGCTGAAGCTCTGATTAGAGAGGGTGCTTATTCTGTTGTTACTTAAGTCTCTAAAAAAGAAAAAGAAAAAACAGGTCTACTGTTACCATTCAGTTCAGTCGCTCAGTCATGTCCGACTATTTGCAACTCCATGAATCACAGCACGCCAGGCCTCCCTGTCCATCACCAACTCCCGGAGTTCACTCAAACTCATGTCCATCGAGTCGGTGATGCCATCCAGCCATCTCATTCTCTGTTGTCCCCATCTCGTCCCACCCCCAATCCTTCCCAGCATCAGACTCTTTTCCAGTGAGTCAACTCAACACATGAGGTGACCAAAGTATTGGGGTTTCAGCTTTAGCATCAGTCCTTCCAATGAACACCCAGGACTGATCTCCTTTAGAATGGACTGGTTGGATCTCCTTGCAGTCCAAGGAACTCTCAAGAGTCTTCTCCAGCACCACTGTTCAAAAGCATCAGTTCTTTGGCGATCAGCTTTCTTCACAGTCCAACTCTCACATCCATACATGACCACTGGAAAAACCACAGCCTTGACTAGACGGACCTTGGTGGGCAAAGTAATGTCTCTGCTTCCTAATATGCTATCTAGGTTGGTCATAATTTTCCTTCCAAGGAGTAAACGTCTTTCAATTTCCTGGCTGCAATCAGCATCTGCAGTGATTTTGGAGCCCCCAAAAATAAAGTCTGACACTGTTTCCACTGTTTTTCCATCTATTTCCCATGAAGTGATGGGACCAGATGCCATGATCTTCGTTTTCTGAATGTTGAGCTTCAAGCCAACCTTTTCACTCTCCTTTTTCACTTTCATCAAGAGGCTTTTGAGTTCCTCTTCACTTTCTGCCATAAGGGTGGTGTCATCTGCATATCTGATGTTATTGATATTTCTCCCAGCAATCTTGATTCCAGCTTGTGCTTCTTCCAGCCCAGCGTTCCTCATGATGTACTCTGCATATAAGTTAAATAAGCAGGGTGACAATATACAACCTTGACGTACTCCTTTTCCTATTTCTAACCAGTCTGTTGTTCCATGTCCAGTTCTAACTGTTGCTTCCTGACCTGCATACAGGTTTCTCAAGAGGCAGGTCAGGTGGTCTGGTATTCCCATCTCTTTCAGAATGTTCCACAGTTTGTTGTGATCCACACAATCAAAGGCTTTGGCATAGTCAATGAAGCAGAAGTAGATGTTTTTCTGAAACTCTCTTGCTTTCTCCATGATCCAGCGGATGTTGGCAATTTGATCTCTGGTTCCTCTGCCTTTTCTAAAATCTGCTTGAACATCTGGAAGTTCACGGTTCACGTACTGCTGAAGCCTGGCTTGGAGAATTTTGAGCATGACTTTATAGTGTGTGAGATGAGTGCAATTGTGCGGTAGTTTGAGCATTCTTTGGCATTCCCTTTTTTTGGGATTGGAATGAAGACTGACTGTTACCATAGACATTGACATATTAGTGATTCTTAGAAAGAGAAGGTTCTTCCTGTTCACAGTTGTAGCAGCATTGGTTAGAACTTCGCTTTTGTCTGGAAATAACAAAACATTGGGTAATCCTCTGAGGTACCTAATTATTCATCATTACTCATGCCCAAGCCTGCTGAAATTAGAAACGACCATATGCCTTGCTCTGGCCAGTGAAGTGTGGCCACCAGAGCGGGTTGAACTTCAGAACAAAAGCTTCCGAGTAAGCTCACTTTTCCTTTAACACTCTGCTCCTTCCCTCTGCAAGGCTCCTGACATTCCACAGAGAAGCCCTGACCATTACTGGGTCCCGGGCAAACACGCGGAGGCCATTCACAACACACACATTTGACAGGTGAGAAATAAATCTTTGTTCCCGAAAGTTCTATTGGTTATTACTTTATCTTCACTGTCACATACAAATAGTCAAATAGGATAACTGAAAGAATCCCTCATCTAATTACATTGACAAAGCCATCATTAAAAACAACATCATAATTAAAAACTGCCTTTGGCAAAGTCACTGGCACATAGTTGGTTCTTAGTAAATGTCTGTTTAATAAATGATGAGTAAATGAGAGAGATGTGAATTTTCCACCCATGTCAAATGGGTATTTACAAGCATAATTTGTATCACAGGTTGTAAATGATATGCAATGAACTTGAACTTATTTTTATTTTATATAATGTATACTGTTTGTGCTAAGTTGCCTCAGTCCTGTCTGATTCTTTGTGACCCCATGGACTGTAGTCCACCAGGCTCCTCTGTCCATGGAATACTCCAGGCATACTCCAAGCATTTTCCAAGAATACTGGAGTGGGTTGCCATGCCCTCCTCCAGGGGATCTTCCTGACCCAGGGATTGAATCGCATCATTTATGTCTCCTGAATTGGCAGACGGGTTCTTTACCACTAGGGCCATCTGAGAAGCCCATATAATGTATACATGATATACATAATATAATGACATATAATAATGACATATTGTAAGCATAATAATATATAATACAGCATAATATATAACATATATAATGATGTTTTCCATTCTGCTTTAGAAAAAATGGGTGAATATATACACACACACACTCACATACATAAAACAGTGTGATACACATTAGGGAATATTCACTGATTTTTATCTAAAACAAAATGCCAAATATACGACTAAAGGAAGATTGATGAATAAATGGAACATTTGGATTGTAATTTATGTTCATTTCTGTATGTGTGTGTATTTATGTTTAGTATATTTTTCTGAAGAAAACTTCTGAATAAGTACAAGATTTAGAAAAGATGCTTCAGATTATCCACATTAAAATGTCAAAGTATCAGTAAAATGGACCAATGA